>NC_050580.1:48843479-49170979 GCF_011100635.1 Trichosurus vulpecula
GGTTTTACTCATTTACTATTTTTATTCTATTTTCCCAGTCTGAAGTTCTTTCCCCTTAGGAGAGAAAACAGAAGCAAAATAGAAATGGAGTGGTTCTGCCTTCAGTCAACTATCCTGGACCTTTAATGATGAGTGAAGTCCTAATAAGGAATGAAGGAGAAGCTGTGAAACTAGAATGGGCAAAGACATGGAGGTGGAGAGGGCAAGCTGTGTTGAGGAGATAGTAAGTAAACTAGTAAGTTTGGCCAAAGCAAAAGTTCTGAGTGGAGGAAGAATAGGCAACAAGGATGGGTTTGTGACAGATCATTGAGAGCCTTGAATGTCAGGCAAAAAAAATTAACTCTTATTAGGTAATGGGAGGGCATCATTTAAGATTGTTGAGCAGTAGAATAACAATATAAAAGAGGTCATAGAATAATAAAATAACAGAACATATAACAAAGGAACTGTGAAGAAGGACCAGAGCAAAAGATATCATCAAAGAAATGCAGGATTGAAAAAGAAGGGGGATTGGTAATGTAGCTAGAGCATAGCCTAAGTTTCAAAGAGCTCCAAGTCAAGAAAAAGTAAGGAAGACCTCCTGCTCACTGGATGGCCCCCATGGGGCAAACTTATGGGAGGGCATAGACAAGAGTCACGCAGACAGGGATGGATGTGATATCCATTGAAGAAGAGACCATCCACATGGAAGGGATCACAGATCCATTTGAGTATCTAAGTGAAAATTTTAGAGCTGAAAGGAACCTGACAACTCATCCAGTCACTTCCCTCATTTTTTCACAGGAAAAAAATAGAAGCCTAGAGAGGTGAAGGCTTGCCCAGGGTCCTAGGATCAAAGGATCATAGACTGAGAACTATAAGGGACCTTAGGGGCCATGGAGTTCACTCCCCACACATGCAATTTTACAGATGAAGAAACTGAGGCACAGAGAGGTTAAGGGTCATACAGGTAGTAAATATTTGACCCAGATCTTTGAACATGACTGCAAATCCATTGCCTACCCACTGCCCCTTGAATAACACAGTTAGTTAGATGCAGATATGCCATCTTCCAAAATTGAAGAGATGCCCTTCATTCTAATATTCTGGAATCTAGTGAATGAAAACATATTCCCTTTGTTGATTGCCTTCATGGTTTTATAGACTTTGATCATATCCCCTCTAGCCTTCATCTTTCAAGCCTACAAGCCTTGCCTTTTTGTCTGTTTTCTCACTCATCCCTCCATGCCAGTAGTCCTTTTAGCTCGATCTGTCGAGTTCCATCATATCTCCCTTGGAGAATAACATCCAGACAGGCTTCTCCAGCTGGAGGCTGTCTCTCTCTGTAGATGTTACTCAGTTTATACATGAGTTAAAGTTAACTTTAGCTTTCTCCTCAATATAGGAAGCAGGGGGCACTACCAGGAAGGGATCTCTCTGGGGATTTCTAATAGAATGAGAAGACCTAGGGGACAATAGTAGAGAAAGGAGAAGATTTAGGGTTCTTGCACTGATTAGGATGAAAATGTTTCTTAATGCAGAGAAGAGAATGAAAGGAAATTCAGAAAGGACCACAGAAAAGCAGGATAGTTTTGAAAGTAATGTGTGGATATAGATAACTAACAGATATATTTAGGATTAAAAGCCATTCTCCAATAGATCAGTGGTCAAAGGATATGAATAAACAGTTCTCAAAACAAGAACTACAAACTATTAATAACAAAGAATGCTCCAAATACTAATAATAAGAGAGATGGAAACCCTGAGATTTCACCTCACGCCCAGCAAATTGGCAAAGATGACCAAAAAAAATGAGAAAAGTCAATGTTGGAGGGATTGTGCAGAGATAGTATACAAGTGTATTGTTGGTGGAACTATAAATTTGTACAAATATTTTGCAAAGCAATTCGGAATTATGCAATTGAAATGAATGAATGTCTGTAACTTTTGACCCATAGGTTCCGCCAATAGATTTTTACCCCAAGGAGGTTATTGATAAGAAAGCCTCATATTAAACAAAATATTTATAGCAGTATTTTTGTAATAGCAAAGACTGGATACAAAGTAGGTGTCCATTGATTAGAGGATGGCTAAACAAACTGTGGTACCTGAATGTATTGGTATCTCACTCTGTTATACAAAACAATGGACATGATGAATACAGAGGAGAATGAAAAGCATTGGATGATCTGATACAGAATAAAACAAGCAGAGTAAAGAAAAGATGGCTACAGTAACATAAACGGAAAGAATTCCACAATCAAAAGTGAATGTCACAAAATTACAAAGAACAAGCCTGGCTGGTCCCAAAGAAGAAATAGGAGAAGACAGTCCTGCCCCACTCCTTTGCAGAGATGGGAGGTCTACAGATGTGGAGCATTGTATATATTCTCAGATTTTTTTTCAATATTTTCAAGATTCAGTATTGATCAGTTTTGTTGATTTTTCTTCCTCTTCTTCCTCTTTTTCTTTTTTTTCTTTAAAATATTATTTGTTACATGGGATAGCTCTCTGGGAAGAAAGATGAGGGAAAAAACTCTAGTGATGTTAAAAACAAAGGATAATGATAGAATGTATTTAAAAAATTAAAAGGCGGGGAATACATGGAATTGACTACATAATTTTAAAAAACAACATGCAGTATGACACGAATGGAGAGTCGTGGTTTCATAAATAAGCCTCTTTTGGGGTTCTGTTGTATGTGTGGAAATGTTTGAGTTTTTTGTTTGTTTTTCTGGTGCTATTTTTTTTATGTCTCCACCTGTTGGGGTTATTGAAGTCTCCCCAGCATGAGGAAGTGATTGCCTCCATTATCTTTTTCTATGCATGGTTTTCCTTCAGGTTCCATTCCATAAGGTAAAACCCCTTTTTTGTGTTCAATTGCTCTCTTACATGCTAGATCATAAACTCCCTGAGGGCAAGAACTGTGTCTTCCTCATCAGACTGGAGTCTAAAGAGAGTTGGGGCCTTGTCTTCCCCATTCAGTCACTAATAGATTAGACGTTCTCTAAGGGCTGGGACCATGTTCTCTTTGATCATTCTACCTAACACCTTCCTGAGGGTGAGGGCTACATCTCCCCAATATCAGTGAGAGTTCTTCCTCTTGTCACATAGAGAACTATCCAAGAATAGGGGACATATCTCCTCCAATATACCACAAGTCTCCTGAAGGCAGGGGGCTATCCCTTCCTCATCAGACTGGTTGTGAGGGGGACTTCTGAAGGAGAAGGATTGCATCTCCTTCCTTGCCCCTCTCCCAGTCCCACTCCTAACCCCTCAAAATTACAAGGCCCTGCACTCAGCAGACCTTTATGGCACTGATTCTCATTTTGGAAGTCAGTCTCTATAAGCGATGTTTCTTCCTAATCAACATCTGGGCTCCAGATGACCATTTTCCCAGATGGCTGAGATTGCATTTTCACTAGTTAAAAATGCATTATGCTGTTCTATCCCTCCATGGTCCTAACCTCCCTGCATTAACCCTCCATCTATGCAGCAGTTCCAATTTCAGGTCATCTACCAATGTAATTAATGTGCTGTTTAATTTGTTTTCCTAGAACCATGATCATTCTGAGGCATCTCAAAGCTCCTTACATCAATTATTTGGAAAAGCATGAGGAGTACAAGCTTGTGATGGGAGCCTTTATACAGACCCCAAACCCAGAGATATTAAAAGCCTCTATAGCTGCTTCTTTGCTTATTTACATATCTAAATTCTCAGGTTATAGGGCCTTTCACTTGATTGAATAATGGGTTAATATGTAATCCTCCATTTAATTAAATTCAGATTATTTCTTTTAAATAGAGCACGGTTGCCACCCTCTATCTGGATCAGTTTTGATTGCATTCAGTGGTTATCTTAGGGTTGTGGGAAGAGAGGGGAAGAGAGCTTACTTCTAAAAAGTTGTCCCTTAAAGGGATAGAAACTCTACAGGACAGAGAAGAAGCAGGCCCGAGGGTCTCTATGATCGTGGGAGACAAGGATGGCTTCATTTCATGCCAAGTGGCTATTGTTGTCAATGTCCTGAGAAGCCACATAGGGTGGGTCTAGTGGGACCCCCAAATAACAGCCATCTGCCAGCAAACCAGACCCTACCCAGAGAGTGTCACAGCTACTTCCACTGGGGAGACAGTGCATTATAGAGGAAAGAGCACTGATGCCGAAGTCAGAGGACCCAGGTTCAAATCTTGATTCTGCTGCTTCCTACCTTGGGCAAGTTGCTAATATTCCTCCAGGCCTCAGTTTCCTCATCTGTAAAATGAAGCAGTTGGGTTTAATGACCTATTATATCCCTTTTATCCCTGAATCTATGACTCTGCCATCTGCCGTGCCACTGCTCCCCTTCTCTGAGAACCACTGACTCTCTGAACCCAGACCTCCAGAACCCAAGTTTTACCTCCCTCTCCCCAGTTCCCACAATGGGAGGGAATCAATGGGAGAACTAACAACCCACTCAGCTGTGGTGCTCTGCCCTGAGACTGAGCTGTCCTGATTAGGGGATGAGTGAGATCTGGACAAAGGGCACCAACCTCACACACCAAGGGGGTTGTGATTAACTAATAAGGAGAATAATTGAGCCCTATAAAATCAGCCCTGAACTGAGATTTCTATTGATTACCTTTTGCCATCTCAGAGGAACTCATTTTCACTAAATGAAATGTCCCTGGCAATGTCAAAGCTTCCATAGAAACCTAGACTCCACAACCCAGTTCAATCTTGATTTTCCAGCCCCACCTCACAAATCTCTTTCATTCACTTCACGTTCTAGCCAGATCACCTTAAGAGAAATTCTCTAAAGAGGGGTATGATGGAAAGAGCATTAGCCGTGGAATATGAGGACCTGGGTTCAAATTCTACCTTTGATCCCATGTGACCTTGACCAAATCACTTCATTACCCTGAACTTCTGTTTCCTAAGCTGTAAAATGAGAAGCCTGTAGTAGATGACCTTTAAGCATCCTTCTAGCTCTAGGTCTTTGCTGCTACTAATGCAAAGCTCAACCTGCCATCTCTCACCTCTGTATCTTTGATTAAGCCACTACCCTATGTCAGGAATACATGTCCTACTCAGTACCTTTCCAAGTCAATCAATAAACAATCATTGATTAAGTGCCTACTATGTGGTAGGCACAGTGCTAGAAATGAAAATGCACAAGCAGTTACTGCTCTTAAGAAGCTTACATTCTATCAGCAGAAACAATATACACATATAAACAAACAAATGGATAAATGAATAAAAAGGAGATAGAGAGAAATGGATGGATGGATGGACAGATGGATGGATAGATAGATAGATAGATAGATAGATAGATAGATAGATAGATAGATAGATAGATAACTGAATAGATGTACTTTGGCAGTTGAGTGATGGATAGATTGGACTGGGGAGAGACTGGAGACAGAGCAATTAGAAAGTGAAAAGTCCAGGTGAAAGACAATAATGGCCTCTATTACACCTAGGATCATGGCTAAGTGAGTGGAGAGAAGGAGACCCAGTATAGAACTATTTGAAGGCAGGAACTACAAAATTTGACAACAGATTTGACATGTGGAGTGAGTGTGAGTGAAGAGCTGAGGATGACACCAAGGCTATAAACCTGGCCTATTATTTGGATATGTGTTTTATCCTCCCATTTGATTGAAAATTACTTAATAAAAACAGGGTCTGTGTCTTTTCCCCCCTTTTTGTATCCCTCATATCAACTGTACAACAATGTCTTACACAGGGCAGGTGCCTAATAGATGTCTATAGAATTAAATAGAAGACAAGAATTAATTGGAATTGGTGGTTAAAAAGATTGAGACCAAACATAGCAGTAACACTTTCAGAAATATCATTAAAGTTGCCTAATGAAAGACTACATTCCAACTAGGATGTCTTTTTGTGAATGGGAATATGTGTACATGTGCCTAGGTCTGGGCCTTCGTGGGAAAGAGAGTAATAATAATAATTATAATATAATAATAATAGCTAACATTTATATAACACTCTAAGATTTGAAAAGAGCTTTATCAATGTTATCTCATTTGATTCTCACAACCACCCTGTGAGATAGGTGCTGTTTATGATCCCTGCTATACACATGGGGAAACTGAGGCTGAAAGAAATTAAGTAACTTACTAATAAGTGTCCAAGATGGGATTTGAACTCAGGTTCTTCTAACACCAAGCCATTTAGCTTCCTCTATTAGGGTAGATTCCAGTGTGATTTCTCCACTCCCCAAAATGTATGTTTTCTTCAAAATTGAGCCAAAACAATCCAAAGTAAAAAGCCATTTTCATACTGTATCCAAACACCAAGAATTAGAGAAATCAACCTCAAGTAGAGCTAATTTTTTTCTCTCTTTTCCCACTTCCACTCCCACCCTCACTACCACCCACCTTCTTCCTTGATATATGGCCCATTGTTCATTGTCTCTGCCTACAGAAAAACAGCAGACCATCCTAAAGTTCTAGCCACCAGTCATTAGTATATAATTCTAGTCACATACCTGCCACCCTTACTCTGTTTGACTCAGTACAACAAGAAGGCCTTCCCTGAGCATGCTCCTGCAGGATGGATGGTAGAAGAAGGGAACCTAGGAGTATCTGTGGGTAATTCATGGGCAGATCATTGAACATTGCTTGGCACTTCTCCAGTTTCTCACTATTTTTCTGGCACTTGGCCCAAGAGATGAAGGCCTGTGATTAGCAAAGATGAATCAAAGTCTCTTCAACAATCATTCAGGCCATATTTGTGAAGTATATGCTCAGGGCAAGACCCTGGGGCAAAGACTAAGGGAAGGACCCAGAAAGTCCCTGGTCTCAAGATGCATAGGAGGCATAAGAAATAGGATCAAAGAATGATAATGTCATGCACCTAGATGTGGAAGGGTCCTTATAGGCCATCTATTCCAAAAGAGACAAATTTAGACTAGAGTCCAAAGAAGTAACTTGCCTAAGGCTACACTAGTGAGTAACAGAATTCAAACCCAGATCCTTTGACTTTAAATCCAGCGTTTTTTCCACTGCACCACAAAAATATGGTTACAAATAATGGACCTGTCTTACAAATCAAAAATTGGTATGAAGAAATACTACTAATAGTAGCTTTGTAACAACACTAATTAAAAGTTATTGAGTTGTTTTAGTTATATCCTTCACTTTATGACCCCATTTGGAGTTTTCTGGGCAAAGAGGCTGGAATAGTTTGCCATTTTACAGATGAGCAAACTGAGGTGAACAGGGTTATGACTTGCCCAGTGTCACACAGCTAGTAAGTGTCTGAGAACAACAATAATAGAGTGCTCTAAAGTATATAAAACACTTTACGTAGATTATCTCATGTGAGATACATGTTAACCCTGTAAGGCTGGTACTAAGGTATTATTACCTCTGCTACCAGATGAGGAAACCAAAGCTCAGAAAGGAATAAATAACTTGCCCCTGGTCACACAGCTGGTTAAATGTCCAATGGCCATCTGATTGCTATGTGCTCATCTCTCTCGCAGGGACACTGCCCCATGCTCTAGGTATAGCTACAGGAAAGCTTCAGCTACTCTACTGTGGTAAAAAGACCCTCATGAACCAGCCCCAACCACCAATCCCATGGGATGGCCTTGCTATGCCAGATAAACTCAAGTCGAAGCTTTTTAGAGGGATGATTGTATCAGTCCTCATAGTGTTCAGTGGAAAGTGGTTTCATTCCCATTGTAAGGATAGGGGAGCTGAGACACAGGAGCATATTAAGGGACTTTCCCCACATCATGAAAGCATGGATATGTAAAACTGGAAGGAGCCTGGGAGCATCTTCTAGTTCATCCTTCTGCTTCTAGCCAGGGCTCTCCCAAACCATCCTGGATAAATAGACATCCACAGATTTACAGAACTCAGGGATAGAAATGCCCCAGCCATACTTGGCAATCATAGAATCTCATAATCTTGGAGGAGGAAGGGGCCCCAGAAGCCTTCTAGCTCAGCTTAGATATGAACATGAGTCCCTTTTTGTCATTCTTGACAAATGGTTTATCTGGCTTTAGCTTCAAGATCTTCAGTGAGAATGAATCACATGCTTCTCAAGGCCTCCTATTCTGTGGGGGGGGTTAGTTGTCGTTGTTAGGAAATTGCTTTTTATATCTAGTTTAAAATGGTGTCTTTTGAACTTCCATCCATTGGCCTTAGTTAATTCCATTGGAATCAAGCAATATCTACCACATGACGTGTAGTTGGTGTCAAGTTGGCTGTGATGCGCCCCCCAAGTCTTTTCTTCTCATGACTGAACATCTCCAGACCCTCCCATTGATCCTCATATGCCATATTCTAGAGGCCTTTCACCCTCCTGGTCTCCTTTCCCTGAATACTCTCCAGCTTGTGAATAGCCTTCCTAAGTGTGGCCCCTAGGGCTCAACATCCTATACCCAAAGTGGTGTGACCAGGGCTGAGTACAGTTGTACCATTTAATCCCGATCTTTTTATCTCCAGTGCTCACTACAATGCCTGGCACAGAGTGGGAATTTAATACATTTTCACTGTCTGAATGAAGTAAAGGAAGAGTGTATGTAGAAAGAACATTGGACTCAAACAATCTAGGTTTCAGTTCTTTGGGCTCCTGACTTCCTCGTGTACACAGTGAAGAAGGGCATTGGACTAGATGTCATCCAAGGCCCCTGCTAGCTCTGAAGCTATGATCATATCACTTCCCTAGTCCTGGATGCCACAGACAGTTTAAGACTGAATTAGAGTTTATTTTACTTGCCAGGCCATATGGTTGGCCTATATTGAGTTTAAAGTCCACTAAAACCCCTGGAATTTTTTTCAGATAAACTATTACCTAACCAAGCACCTCCCATACTTGTGAGTTTGATTTTTTTTGGGACCTGCATAAGACTTTAGCTTTATCTCTACTCAATTTCCTCTTGTTAGATCTGAGCCCATGTTTTGGATCCAGACTCTGTCATGAAACTGGTTTGCTATCCTTCCCAGCTCCCAAATGTGGCCAAAAGGAATGTCTTCTTGTCCTCTCCTCTGCAGGTGTAAAGTGTTGCTAGTTACTGTTCTGTGTAAGTCAGACTTTGAGATATCCAAAGTAGGTCTTGATATTCCCTGCCCCCTCTTCTCTTATTGAGGCTAAACCATTGCAATTTCCTTGAAGTCTCTATTTTTGACACTTAACCCAACCTTGTAAACATTTACCCCCAAATTACCAGCCTACACATATTTTTCACGAGCCCACCCTCCCTTGAGCTGGTATGAAATAAATGAAGGTAGCATTATTCGCTGTTCATTTTGTCCTTGGACAAGCAGAGATCACCTGTCACCAGCACAAGCAGACTGAAATACTTCTTTTTGCCTGAAATGGATCAGTGCCTCCTGCATGTGACAGAGATAGACTGAAAATATTCCAAATAATTGCTTTCTAACAGTGCATGTTAACGTGCCATTAGAGGCACAAAGGTTACTATATAAAAACATTCCTTCCTTATCCACCATCCCAGGATGGCACAGAGGTGCCTTTGAGTCACATATCCTGGCTTGCCTGACACAAAGTGGTTTTTATCCTGGTGAATGCTATAGGAATTGACATGGCTCTGGGGGAAAGGGGACATTCTCTTTCTCCTCATCCCAAATTCCCAGAGCTATCAGTAAAGGCCCAATTGCAGACCACATCTGGAGGATAGCTAGGTCCCCATAGGGCACAATGAATCCCCTGAAGAGGTAGCATTACTTGAATTCACACTATGTATTCCACTGGGATGGAACCAATGATCATATTTTATGTAATTATAACTTTGAATAGTGTGAATTCGAATACATGAGACTACTTCAGAGGGTTCATTATTCAAGCTAATCGATATTAGGCTGCATTACATTCCATGCTGGGAACCATTTTTCAGGAAGGTTGTTGAGAAGTGAGAACATGATGAAGGAATATAATAAGGATGTTTAGGGGATTGGAGGCTACACCATGCAAGAATTAGTTCAAGAAAGTGGAAGATATTTAGCCTGAAGAAGAAAATGCTTAGGGATGGGGGATATGATAACTCTTTTCACTCTTTTGAAAGGTTGTCATATGGAAAGGGTATTAGACTACATAAATTGGTGTCTAGAGGCTGCCTGAGGGGTCATCTGACCTGGTCCTACCATTTTACAGGATGGAAACCAGGGTCTGGAGAAATGATGTGAATTGCCCAGGTAGCTAATGGCAGAGCCAGGATTAAAATCAAAGTCCCCGGCCGCAAATCCAGTGTTCTTTGCCCAGAAACTGAGGGGGTACAGGGAAGACTATATTCCCAGGTATTGGGGAGAAATATTGGTGCTTCTGTTCTTGCCATTTCTTTGAAGTAAAGATCTCTTTGTAAGAGTTAATTGATGCTAACTCATTAAATGGAGCTGGAGCTGAAAGGGGGTGGGGAGAAGATACTGGAAGTAGATGGTGGCAGAGAAAGATACCCCAAGCTCCCTCAGGTATCTCAAAAAACCACGAGGGGGAAGATGTAGCCATATTTTGGAAGAGTGAAGCCAGAGCATCCTCACGAGACTCACAACTCTGTAAGAAACGTGCTATCATTGTCCCCATGTTATTGATAGGGAAACTGAGCCTGAGAGGTTACATGACTTATCCCAACACACAGCTGGTAAATGTCTGAAGCACGATTCAAACTTGTCTTTCTGACTCTAGGTCCAGAGTTCCCTCAAGGACACCACGCTGCCTATAGGCTATATAAGAAAGTCCCTTTCAGCTGGTAATGCCAGGCACAAACATTAAGAAGAAACAACAGAGTAAACAGATAGCTAAGAAGACTAAAGAAGATCATGCCAAGTAGCACAGATGAAGGATAGAAAGCTGGAATCAGCCAGTCATTTAACCATAGAGGAGCTAGATGAAAGATCTGGATTCAAATCACTTCTGGTACTTACCCACTGGGTTAGGAAGCACCTAGGTATAAATCTCTGGAACCATTACCAACAGGCATGGAACAACTCCATGCCTCATTTTCCTCATCTGTAAAATGAAGATAATATAAAAATAGGACCTACCTAACGGGGATGTTGTGACGCTCAAATATTTATGGAAAGTGTGCTGGAAATCTTGATAAATTCCATCTATGATTGCTATTCCTACTAGTTCTAAATTATATTGCACACTTAGGTCTGCAAAGCACTTTCCTCAAAACAGCCCTGCATGGTAGATGATTATCCCCATTATACGGATAAGGTAGTTAAAAATTAGA
This sequence comes from Trichosurus vulpecula, assembly GCF_011100635.1. Lineage (NCBI taxonomy): Eukaryota > Metazoa > Chordata > Mammalia > Diprotodontia > Phalangeridae > Trichosurus > Trichosurus vulpecula. Next base: position 48,854,669 of record NC_050580.1, read on the forward strand.
CTAAAAGGAAGTGACTTAAAGGGCATTCAGACAGGCTGAAGGCTTCAAATCCTTGATCATGAAATTGAGGTGACCAAGGGCTCTTGAGGAGCACCTGCTCTATCAAGTCCTTCCAATCTAGAGAGGCTTTAATAGGTAGTAATGATACTAATAACCATAATAGTAGTAGATAGAATTTATATAGCACTTCAGGACCTGCAAAGCACTTTACATGAGTTATCTCATTTGGGCTTTACAATTACTCTATGAAATAGAAGCTATTATCATCCCATTTTAAAGATGAGGAAACTGGGGGGCGGAGTCAAGAGGGCGGCCAGTAAGCAGGGACTAGAGTAAGCTCAGTACCCAAGTCCCTCCAAAAACCTATAAAAAATGGCTCTGAACCAATTCTAGAATGGCAGAACCCACAGAACAGCAGAGGGAAGCAGGGCTCCAGCCCAGGACAGCCTGGATGGTCTCTGGGGGAGGTCTATTCCACACGGAGCTGGGAGCTGGGAACGGAGTGGAGCAGCGCCCAGCCTGAGCGGCGGGGACCATCCAGACCAGAAGCCAGGCGGAGGGGGCCCTAGCGCCCTGAATATGTGAGCCACGGCAGTTACCAGACCCCTCGACCCACAAACACCAAAGACTGCGGAGAAGGTTAGTGGGAAAAGCTGCGGGAGTGGAAGGAGTTCGCGGTTCAGCTTCCAGCCCCGGGGGCAGCGGAGGTGGGGCAGCTACAGCTGTTGTTACTTCCGGCTCCAGGCCCACCTGGTGGGAGGAATTAAGTGGCGGATCAGAGCAGGAGTGCAACAGCCTGCTGAAGATCTAAGCCCAGTCTGGACTGGGGGTCCTTGGGGAAGGAGGAGTGCGGCTCTGACAGAGCTGGCACCTCCCTCCCAAACGTAGAACATAGAACTCGTTAGTCTACAAGCAGTCATACCCCACTGAAAAACTCAAGGGACAAGTTAGTTGGTTGGGAATATGGCCAGGCAGCGAAAACGCGCCCAGATTCAGTCTCAGACTTTGGATTCTTTCTTTGGTGACAAAGAAGACCAAAACATACAGCCTAAAGAAGACAACAAAGTCATAGAGCCTACAACAAAAGCCTCCAAGAAAAATATGAACTGGCCCCAGGCCATAGAAGAACTCAAAAAGGATTTGGAAAAGCAAGTTAGAGAAGTAGAGGAAAAATTGGGAAGAGAAATGAGAAGGATGCGAGAAAACCATGAAAAACAAGTCAATGACTTGCTAAAGGAGACCCAAAAAAATACTGAAAAATACACTGAAGAAAACAACACCTTAAAAAACAGACTAACTCAAATGGCAAAAGAGATCCAAAAAGCCAATGAGGAGAAGAATGCCTTGAAAGGCAGAATTAGCCAAATGGAAAAGGAGGTCCAAAAGACCACTGAAGAAAATACTACTTTAAAAATTAGATTGGAGCAAGTGGAAGCTAGTGACTTTATGAGAAATCAGGATATTATAAAACAGAACCAAAGGAATGAAAAAATGGAAGACAATGTAAAATATCTCCTTGGAAAAACCACTGACCTGGAAAATAGATCCAGGAGAGATAATTTAAAAATTATTGGACTACCTGAAAGCCATGATCAAAAAAAGAGCCTAGATACCATCTTTCAAGAAATTATCAAGCAGAACTGCCCTGATATTCTAGAGCCACAGGGCAAAATAGAAATTGAAAGAATCCATCGATCACCTCCTCAAATAGATCCCAAAAAGAAATCTCCTAGGAATATTGTTGCCAAGTTCCAGAGCTCCCAGATCAAGGAGAAAATACTGCAAGCAGCCAGAAAGAAACAATTTGAGTATTGTGGAAACCCAATCAGAATAACCCAAGATCTGGCAGCTTCTACATTAAGAGATCGAAGGGCTTGGAATGCGATATTCCGGAGGTCAATGGAGCTAGGATTAAAACCTAGAATCACCTACCCAGCAAAACTGAGTATCATGTTCCAAGGCAAAAGATGGATTTTCAATAAAATAGAGAACTTTCAAGTTTTCTCAGTGAAAAGACCAGAACTGAATAGAAAATTTGACTTTCAAACACAAGAATCAAGAGAAGCATGAAAAGGTAATCAAGAAACGGAAATTGCAAGGAACTTACTAAAGTTGAACTGTTTTGTTTACATTCCTACATGGAAAGATGATGTGTATGATTCATGAGACCTCAGTATTAGGGCAGTTGAAGGGAATATGCATATATATATATATATATATATATATATATATATATATATATATATGTTTATGTATATATATATAGGTGAATGTGTTTTTATGTATGTATCTATGTGTATATGTATGTGTGTATATATATATGTGTGTGTTTTATATATATGTGTTTATATGTATGTGTATATATATGTGTGTATGTATATATATATATGTAAAAGAGAGAGAGCAGACACAGGGTGAGTTGAAGATGAAGGGAAGATGTCTAAAAGAAATAAAATGAAATTAAGGGATGAGAGAGCAACATAGTGAGAGAGGGAGATAGGGAGAGATAGAATGGGGTGGATTATCTTGCATGAAGGTGGCAAGAGGAAGCAGTTCTGTGGGAGGAGGGGAGAGGGCAGGTGAGGGGGGAATGAGTGAACCTTGCTCTCATCAGATTTGGCCTGGGGGGGAATACCATACATACTCAGTTGGGTATCTTACCCCACAGGAAAGAAGAGGGAGGAAGATAAAAAAAAAATAAAAGGGGGGGGATGATGGAGGGGAGGGCAGATGGAGGTGGAGGTAATCAAAAAAACACTTTGGAAAGGGGACAGGGTTAAGGGAGAAAATTCAATAAAGCGGGATGGGTTGGGAAGGAGCAAAATGTAGTTAGCCTTTCACAACATGAGTATTGTGGAAGGGTTATACATAAAGATACATGTGTGGCCTAGGTTGAATTGCTCGACTTCTTAGGGAGGGTGGGTGAGAAGGGAAGAGGGGAGAGAATTTGGAACTCAAAGTTTTAAAATCAGATGTTCAAAAACAAAAAAAGTTTTTGCATGCAACTAAAAAATAAGATACACAGGCAATGGGGCATAGAAATTTATCTTGCCCTACAAGAAAGGAAGGGAAAAGGGGATGAGAGGGGAGGGGGGGTGATAGAGGGGAGGGCTGACTGGGGAACAAGGCAACCAGAATATAAGCCATCTTGGAGTGGGGGGGAGGGTAGAAATGGGGAGAAAATTTGTAATTCAAACTGTTGTGAAAATCAATGCTGAAAACCAAATATGTTAAATAAATAAATTAAAATTAAAAAAAAAAAGATGAGGAAACTGAAGCTGAGACAGGTATTAAGTGCCTTGTGCAGGACCACAAAGACAGTAAGTGTCTGAGGCATGAGTTGAACTCTGGTCTTCCTGCCTCCAAGTCTAGCCCTCTATCCACTGTACCAGCTAGCTGCCCACATGCAGGCACTGAAGGTAAATAAAGTGTATCTGCTGTCTGAGGACCACTCTAAGTTCAGAGAGGTTCATCAACTAGGGATGGTCTCTGGGAAGATTAGGTTTTAGCCTCAAAAATCTCAACAACTATCCACTAGGGGCAGATGAGGGACAATCTGTATCATTGAAGGGAGTACCTACCTTATTGAAATAAAAAGGTTCTCTAGGTAAGTGGTTCTTAGCCTTTGTTGTATCATAGACCCCTTTGGCAGTCAGTCAGAATAAAGTTTTTAATCCGTAAAATAAAATGCATAGAAACCAATTACATTGAAATAGCAATCAAACTATTTTTAAAGAAAAACAGGTTAATGGACCCCAGATTAAAACCCCTGTTCTAAGTATTGAGACCTTAGTTATCAAGATTTTCCATGAGATTAGTGATCATTAACTCCCAGCGTTAGTTGTTACGTCTCTTGTGGTACCTTCACAACTGAAGGCCCAAACTAGGAATCTTTAGTCTTTACCTGAGTTATCCAAGCAAACACTGACGTGTTCATTTAATAGCTGTTTCTGAGCTTGAGGCTCTCCAGGGCCACAGTCATTTATAGAATCATAAAGGGAGGGGAAGGGCTCATAGGAAGGACTTCAGAAGCCATCTGATATTTCCCAGAGGCAGCTCAGGTTGGGGCAATATCACTGGCTCTTCGATTTAGGGACCTTACCTTTCATCCAGTCCAGCAGGATTCCTTTTACAGATGAGAAATGGAGGACAAGAGAAGTTAAGTGACTGATCCAAGGTCACACACTTAAGCAGTAAGTATAAGAAGGGGGAATGTGAACCCAGAGGCAGGACTCTTCCCACATAATCTTTTCTCTCAGGAGGTAAGATAGGGAGTCATTCAATATTAATAAGGTTGATTTACAGATATGGAAGACACTGGCTCAATAATTTTATTAACTGTTTAAAAATTTTCCTCTATGATTCAATCTTCTTTTGGACAAATACTCTCCATAGGTGGGTGTCACTTCACATAACAGGTACTTTCCTAACTGGGCATATGTAAATCAGGGTCTTATGAGCCAAATCGTATTTTTTAAAATGTGTGTTGGGGGTGGGGTTATACTGAAAGAAATCTAGTTGAAAGTTCATCTTAAAACTGGAAGGACCCTTTTAAACAAGACCTTACCTGTAGTAAGTGCTTCACAAATCCTTGCTGAATTGAACTGAATTTTAACCTGAATAATTCCCCCAAATTATTCTTTATGTGAATGCAGATTGCTTTCAATCAACCAGTCAGTCCAGTCAATCAACAGATGTTACTTATTATGGGCTGGCATTGTGCTCAAGGCCAAATAGTGTTAGCAATGCTAACAAAAAAAGAAGAAAAGAAAGAAAAGTACATCAATGACCCAAATAAATGACATGGAGGAGAGCAGAAGGGAGTTCAGAAGGAGACTTAGTCAAGCAGGGCAGTTTTGTTATTATTATATTAAATATTATGTCATGTCATGTCATATAATATTATATCATGCTCTGCTCTGCTATGTTATGTTATGTTATAACCAACCATATAGCAGTTTATAGCTCCATAAAGCATCCCCTTTTCTGTTTTCTGCATATTGAAATATTCATGTTTGTTATTTAAGTTCAGTCAGTTGACAAACATTTATTGAGTGCTTTCTATGTTCCAGATGCTGTGCTAAGTATTGGGGATGCAAAGTGGCAAAAGACTATCCCTGCCCTCAAGGAACCTACATTTTAATGAGGGAGATAAAAGCAAACAACTACATACAAACAAGACAGAGAAAAGATAGATCAGAGTTCATAAGAAAAACATGCTGTGGGATCTATGTCGAGTAGACCAGGCATAAAAGGACAGGTCATTTTCCTTCATTTCAAAGAGTGCATCACAGGTGATGTCTTGATTTGCTCACGAATTGGATTTAAGTGAGACAGTTGCACAAAGCCATCAGCCTCCCTGTCTCTTCCTGAGTCATTGAAGTCTTCCAAAGTCAAGCTAACTAGTGATTTTTCAGGATGCAGTGGATGACCATGGCATCTTCAGTATCTGACCAAGATCTAAGCTCTCCATGGTGCCCGCTTTAGTTGCCTTCATAGCCATTGGAACAAATTGTTCTCACCCATCCATTCCACCAGGGGAAGTCTTCACACTCCCTTAACTCACCAACAGATCTGAGGCTTGTTGGTTATCCTCAACCTGGTTTAGCCCATCTGCTGAGACAGTTTTACCAGGGTAGGTGGGGGTGCTGGTCGTGCTAGAGATTCTTAGAGCCAGCGGTGCGATTTGGGTGACAGATGGACAGCCAAGGTGGATGCGCAGTCCTCAAAAGATCTCAGGAATCCCTCTCACCAGAGGTGCTAGTTCTCCTGAACACCTCACAGACCCCAAAAGGACATAGAATGGTAAAAAGAGAGGGAGAAGATTCTAGGGGCCTTAGCATTGAGATTCTAAAGGATGGGTGGTTGTGGTTGTTGCCTTTCATTCTCGAAGAGGACTAAAATGATATCGCTATGCTAGAGTCAAGATTCAATGTGGCTGTGGTTGTGGCTGATCAGGCCAATAGGAGCTTGGAATGCTCTACCGCAGGTCGGGCACAAGTAGTCCATGTGAACATTTGGGATAAAGGATGGGTAAGGTGGAACTGAAGTCCAGGGTTGAGGAGCTCACTTTGGGACATAGAAAGAGAAGAATCTTTCTTACTGAGATTTTGCAAGGGGCAGAAGGTTTTTTTTAAGGCCCTTTTTTTGTCCTGGAGTCCTTGATGGTCAGTGGGTCTGTTATGTTGTATGGAAAATGTCTGGGAGTGGGGTGCTGCATCGATGCCTTCACACACACACACACACACACACACGCACACACACACACACACGCACACACACACACGCACACATACATTCAGTAAGTACTGGCCGAAGCCCTAGACCCCTACACCTATAACTGAGGCCTGAAGGAGCAGATTGGGGTGGGATTCGGCCAGAGCTGACTCACAACCTCTGCCCAGCCAGACAAGGTCATGGAGCCCAGGTGAGGGGCCATGGGGTTGGTTTCTGCCTCGGCCATTGACCAATTGCTTTGAGGTTCTGAATGTCTATTGTGTCAGCCACAAAATAAAAGTGTTGGATTAGATCACTTCTAAGGTCCCTTCCAACCCCAAATCTATGACCCTGTGGATCTTCTGATAAGCTAATTCCATTTGGGAGACTATGTGGGAGGTGAAGAAGGAGGCAGTCCACGAAGAGATGGCCTGGTCCCCATAGTTGGTGTGGAAGATTAGGGTTTGCAATCTGTTACCATGCCCTGCCTTCCATCTATTATAGGTCCATGGTGGGGAGGGGAAAGAAGGAAAGAGAATAAGCATTTATATAGTGCCTGCTGTGTACCAGGCACTATGCTAAGCAAGCACTTTACAAATATTGTCTCATTTGATCCTGACAACAACCCTGGGAGATAGGTGTTATTGTTATCTCCATCTTACAATTGAGGAAACTGAAGCAGATAGAGTTTAAGTGACCTGCCCAGGGACACACAGCTAGTAAGTGTCTGAGGGTAGATTTGAACTCAGATCTTCCTGATTCCAGGCCCAAGTGCTCCATCCGCTGCCCCAGGACCTTGCTGCTCAGTAGACTAACCCCTTTATCTAATAGATTAGAAAACTGAGACCCAGAGAGGTTAAGTGATTTGTCCAGTGTCACAGAGCTAGTAATCTGGGGTTTGAAGGTTTTGCCTCCCAATCCAAAATTCCTTCCACTATTCTGCTTTGTCTTGCCTGAAGTTTTTAGAAATAAATTTCCTTCTAAAACACCTAAGAGGCTGGTGTGCTGGTGAAGAGGGGAAGAGGAGAGGGAAAGAAGGAAACTCACCAACCAAGATGGTAGAGAAGCTAGGAGAAGCTGGGGTGGCAAAAACCCAGTAGATGATGCTAGCTGCATGGCTGGTGCAAATGTGACACACTGCCATAAGCTGAGGGGGCATTGGGGGAAAGTTGAATAGGAAACTGTGCATACACATGCATACGTGGGCACACGCACATACACGTGACACATGCAGTCCAACATACCTGTGCACGTGTATATCAAGAATGATGCAGTTACACACGTTCCTACAACATACACACATATGTCCAACATGCTTGTGCATGCGCACATGTGAGCAATGCAATTGTATAATTCACACATACACACATGTACACCCAACATGCCTGTGCATGTGAACAGCATGAGTGATGAAATGTACACATTCACACATGTACGGGTGCACATACCCACATACGTGCATACTCACATGTACACAAACGCATATGAACCCACGGGAGCCCTGACTTCAGGCCCAGATCTGAAGGAAGTTCAAAAAGCACAGAAAATGTCCTTCCTGAATAAAGCACTCATTCTACAGGGTGCTCCTAAAGTCTGGACACATAGGCAAAAATGCCTATTTTCAAGAAATGAAATGAATGAAATTTTCAACATTTTATTAAATTGGAATATTAACATAACATCTTCAATATGATTTCCATCGTTTGTGATGCAAAGGTTGATGCGCTTTGCAAGATTTACCTGAACTCGATGCAATAACACCACGTTTCCTATGTGTCCAGACTTTAGGAACACCCTGTATTGAGTGAGAATTGGCCTGGTGGGTTCATTTTCCACCAAGGAGAAAACAAATAATCAGGCGTGTTGGGAGACAGTGAAGATCTTGAGTGTTCCAGGCAAAGGGAGAATAATGAAGACCATGAGCGTCCTCCAGCTGCCTCCTGTGCCTGCTCGGAGTGATTACATTACACTGATTACATTAGAAATGACAAAATCCCTAGTACCCACCCCTTAACTGCTGTCCCACTGGGGTGTTCTGAAAACAGCCCTGTGGCCTCTGGGAGAAGAACCACCTTCAGTCTCAGTCACTGAAACCAACTGGAGAAATGCCTGCTGCAGGGTCTGAGAAGAAGGATGCGAAAAGATGAGAGCTGGTTTCCCCTAATTCCCAAAGACCTTCACTTCAGGATGAGGGCAGCAGAATCAGAAGGGACTGAGAACACATACCGAAAGCCCTGAAGGGCCTTCAAGATCAGCTGGTCCAATTCCCTCATTGTATACATGAGGACATTAAGGCCTAGAGAGGGGAAGTTGCTTCCCAAAGTCACACAGCAAGCTTATGACAATCCTGGGCCTAGATCTCCAGCTTCTCAGAATAGAACCTCCCAGAACCTAAAGCTTTCTCGTGTGTGTTTCTCATTGTTTAAAATCTATCATCTTTTCATGAGAATTTGGATCATCCGCATATTATTTCTGTGACTTTAAGATGGTGATTTCAGACTGTTTGTCTTGCAGACTTGACTTGAGCTTTGCAAATGCTGGTGGCACAGGATAATTTGCCTCAGAGGCATCTCTGACTGGGCAAGGAATTTGCAGGGGAAACACCTGCACTGAACCTCAGTGTCCTTGGGCAGATGACAGGTGCCGGACGCTGGGCTCCTTCTGCTCCTACAGTCTGCTCATGTGAAGTGTGTCTGACAGCAGCAGCCTGGGACCAAGAAGGCAAAAGCCACCGGGATTCAGGGCTGGCATCAGATGATGAGGAGGCAGCCATGCAAGGCATATGTTCCTTTCCTCCCTGCCACTGGCAGGGCCAAAAAAGGACATTTTAACCATGGAGGAAGCAGGACCAGACATGATCCTGCCTGCCACTCTAGACAACAGAGGTTTGGGGCTGAAAAAGACTTTAGTCTGACCCTCAAATTTAACAGATGAGGAAATAGAGGAAGTGAAAAGTAAAGCAATTTGCTGAAGTCCTCTGATTTTTTATCCTATTCTTTGTTGTTGTTCCGTCATTTCAGACTCTGTGACTCCATTTGGGGTTTTCTTGGCAGAGATACTGGAGTGGTTTAGCCATTTCCTTCTCCAGTTCATTTTACAGATCAGGAAACTGAAGCAAAGAGGGTTAAATGACTTGCCCAGGGTAACACAGCTAGGAAGTGCCTAAAGCCAGACTTTAACTCAGGCAGATGAGTCTTCCTGACTCCAGGCCCAGAGCCCTGTCCACTGTGTCACCTAGGTGCCTAGCACTCAACTCCAGATATGTGTGGCTGTCATCATTATTTCAGCAGTTTGAAAGAAAGCCTTGAGCTGAGCTGAGTGTGATGGGGTGATTCTAAAAAAACTGTACGGAGAGATAAAAAGGGAGTAAATATCTCATACAAATGAGGCATAAAAGGAAAAATTGATACAGAAGAAGCTAGCAGTGGGGAGGGCAGGTAGTGCTAGAACCTTCCTCTCATCAGGAATGGGTTAAAGAGGAGAGAGACAGAGAGAGAGAGAGAGAGAGAGAGAGACAGAGAGAGAGAGAGAGAGACAGAGAGACAGAGAGAGAGAGAGACAGAGACAGAGAGACAGAAAGAGACAGAGTCTTCTAAATTCTGAAATAACAGGGCAAGGGGATAGAGTAGGGAGAGAGGATAAGGGAGGGACTCTTGGTGGGGTAGGTAGGTTAAAGAATAGGAGGGCAAGGTAGCAGTTAGATGTAAAGCAGAGGAGTGAGGAGGGATAGGGTAAATAGAGTGGGAAGGATAGTGAGGAAAAATAGGAAGGAAGAAAATATACAGCAAGTAATTGTAGCTTAGAATATGAATGGGATTAATTTACCCACAAAATGGAAATGGATAGCAGATTAAAAATTTGAATTCAACAATATGTTGCTTTCAGGAAACATTACAAAAAAGAGAGATATACACAAATATAAAGTAGAGGATAGGAGTAGAATTTATTATATAAAAAAGCAGGGGTAGTAATCATGATCTCACATAAAGTTAAAATAGATTTAATCAAAAGAGAAAAATAGAGAAACTACACTATGTAGCAACAATATTATTCAATATTGTTTTAGATCATTTAAAATAACTAGACTATAAAATACCTGGGCATATACCTGCCAAAACAGACACAAGAACTACACGAACATAAACATAAACACTTTTTATACAAAAAACTCAGATCTAAATAATTGAAGTTTTATTGCTTATGGTAGGTAAAGCAACATAATTTTTAAATGACAATTTTACCTAACTAATCTATTTATTCTATGTCATTCCAATTAAACTACTAAAAATTATTTCACTGAGTTAGAAAGAATAATAACAAAGTTCATTTGGAAGAACAAAAGATCAGAAACCTCAAAGAAACCAGGCGAAAAAGATATAAAGAAAGTAGATTCAGCAGTATCAGATCTTGAAACTATATTATAAGGTGAGAGCCTTACTGAAGTATTAAAATGGATAATTTCGATTAGTTTAAATTAAAATTTTCTTGTATAAATAAAACCTACGTAGTCAAGAATAGAAGAGATGTGAAAAATTGGGGAAAAAAAACTTTCATAGAAAATCTCTCCGATAGGATGTGATTGGGTTGGAATATTGCTGTGGTGTAGGAAATGCTGAACTCTTTGATTTAGAAAAACTTGGAAAGACCAGGGTTTAAGAAAGAAGATGCTATCTACCTTCAGAGAGACAGAGGACAGGTGGAAATAAGCATAGTACAATCTTACATACACGTGCATGAGTGCATAGATGTATGTTTATAGATATCGATGTATATGTATATAGATTCAGGTTTAATTGTAGCCTTCTTTGGGGGGTAGAGGGAGGGAAAAAATAAAGTAAAAGTGCACAGTGGAGAACAAAAGAAAACCAACAACAAAGCAAAGAAAAGCTGGGCAGCTTTGAAAACAATAGGTGGTATTTACTATATAGGTTTTCTTGAAATGGAAGTTGATTGTTTTATATTGAATCCTCTCTTACGTTCCGCGGTGTGCATGGCAATTTTTTTTCTTTTTTCTTTGGTATGTACATTTAAAATGGATGAAAATTTACCCCCCAAAAAAGATGAGGCTCAAGGGCTCAAATGACTTACCTCTGATTTTACAGCTATAACATGTCAGAGGCAGGATTTGAACACAGATCTTCATGACTAAAAGTCTAATAATGCTTAAGGTCAAGAGACTGTGCTGCTTCTCAACACAGGACATTACACATAGTAATCTATTAGTGTTTGTTTAATGAATGAATAATCTTCATCTGTTTTTTCCTCTTGACACCATGCACTTTGTCTTTGCCTGTACATATTTCTCAAGTATTGTTATTGGTTTAATTAATATATTTGTTTGAAGTTGCTTCGGTCCTTTAATCTTGAGTCCTGAGTGCAGTGTTTGGAGCTCAGATTGTAAACACCTGAAGAACAGCAGCTGTTTCTAATTTCTCAAGACCTAGCATACAGCACCTTCTCTCTCTCTCTCTCTCTCTCTCTCTCTCTCTCTCTCTCTCTCTCTCTCTCTCTCTCTCTCTCTCTCTCTCTCTCCCTCTCCCTCTCTCCCTCTCCCTCCCTCCCTCTCCCTCTCTCCCTCTCCCTCTCCCTCTCTCTCTCTCTCCCTCCCTCCCTCCCTCCCTCTCCCTATCTCTCTCTCCCTCTCCCTCTCCCTCTCCCCCTCCCCCTCCCCCTCCCCTTCCCCCTCCCCCTCCCTCCCTCCCTCCTCTCTCTCTCTCTCTCTCTCTCTCTCTCTCTCTCTCTCTCTTCCTCCCTCCCTCTCTCCCTCTCTCTCTCTCCCCCTCCTTCCCTCTCTCTCTCTCCCTCCCTCTCCCCCTCCCTGTCTCTCCCTTCCCCCCTCTCTGTCTCTCCCTCCCTCCCCCTCCCTGTCTCTCCCTACCCCTCCCTCCCTCTCCCTCTACCTCCCTCTCCTTCTTCCTCTCCCTCTCCTCTCCCTATCTCTCTCTCCCTCTCCCTCTCTCTCACTCCCTCCCCCTCTCCCTCTCCTTCCTTTTCCCTCCCTCTCTCCCTCTCCCCCTCTCTTTCCTTCTCTCCCTTCCCTTCCCCTCTCTTTGCTACCTCCTTCTCCCTTTCCCTCTCCCTCTTCTCTCCCCTCTCTGTTTTTCTCTCTCCCCTTCCTCTCTCCTGCCTCTCTTCCCCTCCCTCTCCCCCTCCACCTCCTCCTCTCTCTCCTCTCTGTCTCTGTCTCTCACACTCACTTAACCTTTCCCAGCCTCAGTTTCCTCATCTGTAAAATGGAAGCAATAATACACCTATCTCCTGGTATTATTGTGAGGATCAAACAAGATAATGTTTGTAAAGCACTTACCAAATTTTAAAACACTATAGAAATGCCACCTATAATTATTGTTCTTATTATAATAAAAATAGCCTCTCCTTGACTCTTCCAACCAAAGTTACTGTCTCTCCTCTCTCTTCTCTTTCACTTAGTGAAAAAGTCTACTATAGCTGATACTTCTATTCCCTTGGGACTCTCTCCTCTACCTCTTGTAATCAGGCTCCTTATGTCCCCACCACTCTGCTGAAACCTTTATCAAAAGCCAACAATGATCTCATCACCAAATCAAAGCCTTTGCTCCCATCTCAGGTTCATTAACTTGGAGGCAGCTTTTGTCACCCTTGACCACTCTGTCTGGACACTCCTTTCTTCACCTTTGGCTTTAGTTAATCAGTAAGCATTTACTGGGCACCACTGTGTGCCAGGCACTGTCCTAAGTGGAGGAGACAAGATGTGAACAACTTCATACAAATAAGAAACATACTGGCTAAATTGGGGATAGCATCAGATAGAAGGCATCAAGGGGAGTCAGGAAAGGCTGAAGGTGCATACTCCTGGTTTTTCTACTTCTCTAAACATTCCTTCTCTGTCTTATTTAATGGACATAAAGGCATCTAGGTCTAATAGTGACTAAAGTGTTGAACTGGGAGCCAGGAATATCTAAGCTTCAGATTCTCATTTGTTGTTGCCTGAAGCATACCACTCAATTAACCTCTCTGTCTCTTCCTCTATAAGCTTTAACAAGAATCTAGAGGTTTATTTCTCTTTTTCATTCTAGACCTGTGATTGACTCAGTGTGAGAAATTCCTGGTGGGGGACCTCCCTCCACTGATACAGAATGACAACTACTATATTAATTTTTATTTTAGAATGTCACCTGAGGAGACGGAGACAAGTTGGCGGCTGGAAAGCAGGGACTAGTGTGAGCTCCTCGCCAAGTCCCTCCAAAAACCTATATAAAATGGCTCTGAACCAATTCTAGAACTGCAGAACCCACAAAATAGCAGAGGGAAGCAGGGCTCCAGCCCAGGACAGCCTGGATGGTCTCTGGGTGAGGTCTATCCCACACAGAGCCGGGAGCAGAGCGGAGCAGGGCAGAGCCCGCCATGGGCGGCATGGACCAACCAGACCAGGAGCTGGGCAGAGTGTGCCCTAGCACCCTGAATCAGTGAGCTGCAGCAGTTACCAGACTTCTCAACCCACAAACACCAAAGACAACAGAGAAGGTTAGTAGGAAAACCTGCGGGAGTGGAAGGAGTGCACTGTTCGGCTACCGGCCCGGGGGGCAGCGGAAGTGAGGCAGCTACAGAAGTACAGCTGCAGTTGCTTCCGGCCCCAGGCCCACCTGGTGGGAGGAATTAAGTGGCGGATCAGAGCAGGAGTGAAGAGCCTGCTGAAGATCTAAGTCCAGTCCGGGTTGGGGGTTCTTGGGGAAGGAGCAGTGCTGGTGTGGCAGAGCTGGTGCATCCCCCCAAGCTTGGAAAATAGAACTCTTCACTCTACAAGTGGTCATACCCTGCTGAAAAACTCAAGGGTCAAGTAAGTTGGCTGGGAACATGGCCAGGCAGTGAAAACGCACCCAGATTCAGTCTCAGACTCTGGAATCTTTCTTTAGTGACAAAGTTGACCAAAACATACAGCCAGAAGAAGTCAACAAAGTCAAAGAGCCTACAATAAAAGCCTCCAAGAAAAACATGAACTGGTCCCAGGACATGGAAGAGCTCAAAAAGGAGTTGGAAAAGCAAGTTAGAGAAGTAGAGGAAAAATTGGGAAGAGAAATGAGAAGGATGTGAGAAAACCATGAAAAACAAGTCAATGACTTGCTAAAGGAGACCCAAAAAAATACTGAAAAATATACCGAAGAAAACAATGCCTTAAAAAATAGACTAACTCAAATGGCAAAAGAGCTCCAAAAAGCCAATGAGGAGAAGAATGCCTTGAAAGCAGAATTAGCCAAATGGAAAAGGAGGTCCAAAAGACCACTGAAGAAAATACTACCTTAAAAATTAGATTGGAGCAAGTGGAAGCTAGTGACTTGATGAGAAATCAAGATATTATCAAACAGAACCAAAGGAATGAAAAAATGGAAGACAATGTGAAATATCTCATTGGAAAAACCACTGACCTAGAAAATAGATCCAGGAGAGATAATTTAAAAATTATGGGACTACCTGAAAGCCATGATCAAAAAAAGAGCCTAGATATCACCTTTCAAGAAATTATCAAGGAGAATTGTCCTGTTATTCTAGAGCCACAGGGCAAAATAGAAATTGAAAGAATCCACTGATCGCCTCCTCAAACAGATCCCAAAAAGAAATCTCCTAGGAATATTGTTGCCAAATTCCAGAGCTCCCAGATCAAGAAGAAAATACTGCAAGCAGCCAGAAAGAAACAATTTGAGTATTATGGAAACATAATCAGAATAATCCAAGATCTAGCAGCTTCTACACTAAGAGATCGAAGGGCTTGGAATACTATATTCCGGAGGTCAATGGAGCTAGGATTAAAACCAAGAATCACCTACCCAGCAAAACTGCGTATCATGCTCCATGGCAAAATATGGATTTTCAATAAAATAGAAGACTTTCAAGCTTTCTCAGTGAAAAGACCAGAGCTGAACAGAAAATTTGACTTTCAAACACAAGAATCAAGAGAAGCATGAAAAGGTAATCAAGAAAAAGAGCAAGAAAAAGAAATTGCAAGGGACTTACTAAAGCTGAACTGTTTTGTTTACATTCCTACATGGAAAGATGATGTGTGTGATTCATGAGACCTCAGTATTAGGGTAGCTGAAGGGAATATGCATATATGTGTGTGTGTGTGTGTGTGTGTGTGTGTGTGTGTCTGTGTCTGTGTGTCTGTGTTTATGTATATATGTGTATATGTGAGTGTGTATGTATGTATATATGTATGTGTATATATATAGACAGAGAGAGAGCGGGCGCAGGGTGAGTTGAAGATGAAGGGAAGATATCTAAAAGAAATAAAATCAAATTAAGGGATGAGAGAGGAATATATTGAGAGAGGGAGATAGGGAGAGATAGAATGGGGTAAATTATCTCGCATAAAAGTGGCAAGAAAAAGCAGTTCTGTAGGAAGAGAAGAGAAGGCAGGTGAGGGGGGAATGAGTGAATCTTGCTCTCATCAGATTTGACCTGAGGAGAGAATAACATATACACTCAATTGGGTATCTTATCCCACAGGAAAGAAGGAGGAAGAAGATAAAAAAAAGGGGGGGATGATAGAAGGGAGGGCAGATGGGGGTGGAGGTAATAAGAAACAAACACTTTCGAAAAGGGACAGGGTCAAGGGAGAAAATTCAATAAAGGGGGATAGGTTAGGAAGAAGCAAAATATAGTTAGTCTTTGACAACATGAGTATTGTGGAAGGGTTATACATAATGATACGCATGTAGCCTATGTTGAATTGCTTGACTTCTTAGGGAGGGTGGGAGGGAAGGGAAGAGGGGAGAGAATTTGGAACTCAAAGTTTTAAAAACAGATGTTCAAAAACAAAAAAAAAAGTTTTTGCATGCAACTAGAAAATAAAATACACAGGCAATGGAGCGGATGGCAGGGGAGTGGGGTGACAGAAGGGAAGGCTGACTGGGGAACAGGGCAACCAGAATATACGCCATGTTGCAGTGGGGGGGGAGGGTAGAAATGGGAAGAAAATTTGTAATTCAAACTCTTTTGAAAATCAATGCTAAAAACTAAATATATTAAATTTTTTAAAAAGAATGTTACCTGGAATACTAAGATGTAAATTGATTTTGCTCAGGATAGTACAGCCAGGATGTGGCAGAGGAACGACTTGAAGATAGATATTACAGAGGCCAAGATTTCCCTCTACCCACTGTTCTGTTTGCTTAGTACATTGAAATAAACTTTGTCTTTGTATGGAAATAGATACAGATGAAGGCTTCTTAAGGGAAGACCTTTTTTTTGGTTTTGCATACTATTAGTGTTCAATAAGTTTTTATCTTGAACAAAATACATGGAATTTTCGTTACTCTTTTTGCATCCCATTTTTTGATGGCTTTTCCATTTGTGTATAAAATGTATTTGTTGTTCTTTTAAATGAAAATTTCAGTGTGCAGGCCTGGATCCTTGCTTTTTGTCTGGTGCAGTTCATGTAAGTTTTTCCATCTTTCTGTGTTTCTCATTTTCACGATGTGATAATATTCCATTATATTGAGATATTTTATTTAACAATTCGCCAATACTTGGACATTTACCTTATTTCTAGTATTTTCTTAACTACAAATAAAGCTATTGATATTCTTGCATTCATACATCTCCCCCTCCCCATAAGTCCTTGGCAGGTTGATGAAGGAGATCACTGAGTCAAAGATTTGTAGCTTCATAGCTCTGACAACGAACAGTGCTAGACCTAGTCAGTTTGCCCAATTGCCTACTAAGCTGATGAGCTCTCTCTGAGCATACGACTCAATTAAAAGGAGGGGGTGATATTAAGATGAGCTTTCAAGGAAGCCTGATACTTTGACAAGAGAAAGGGGTAGAGGGAGGGTAAGGGACGCCCAGGATGTATCTGTGGTAGAAAGGGGGTAGTACAATTTGGGTGGAATTTGTGAAGCAGAGCAATGTGAGAATTGTATTATATTATTTATATTATATTTATTATATAATATTATATAGTTTATATTATATTTATTATATATTATATTAAATATTATGTATTTATATTATATTAATTATATTATATTAATACCCAATTAAGGAAATGGGCATAGCTACCCCGGTTATTTTTGTAGTTACTGGATTGTAAGGGCCACTGAGGGCAGTGTCTTATTTAATTCTCCATGTTCACACAGTTCACCCTTAGCAACTGTTGAAGCTTAAGCTCTTAGCCAAAAAATAAAAAATAAAAAATCTTCAAAGGCCCTTTCCAATTCTAAGGTTTGTTTCCCTGATTGACTAATGGATTGACTGATAGAATTGGGGAAGCCTCAAGCTAAGCCCTTCTTGGCAAGTTTCCCCCTAAACCAAGGTTTCTTATGTTTTGGGGGGTATGTGTTGAAGTAGCCTTAGAGCAGTCCAAGTCCCCCTCCTCCCTCAATAAACTTCGATGGCTCCCTATCACTTCCGGGATAAACTATAAACTCCTTTTTGAAATGCCAAGCCCTTCATCACCTAGTCCGCCCTCCCTTCCAGTCTGTTCACGCCTTCCTCCCCATGATATAACTTGGAGCTAGTAGAATACACGGCAAGTTATGGCCAAGGTCCATGCGTGGCGTGCTAATAGTTCCCGTTTATCCCGCCTACGGCTGGTTTGTACCCTTAGGCTGTCTCATCCATTACACGCTGTGCGCTGTGAGGGCAGGCACTGTCTTGCCCCTCCCGCCATCCCCCGCGCCCCGCTCTAAGCCTGCCACGTGGCGGGGACAGCCTGGAGGCCCTGGGCCACGTGCGGGCTTTCCCGGGGCCATCAGGCGGGTGCCCAGGATGCCGCCTTTCATTGGCCGCCGTCAGGCCGGGAGGTGGGGCCAGGAGGAGCTCGCTCCTGGATTGGCTAGCCGCAGATCCGCCCGGGGTCCGTCGCTGGGGTTCCGTGAAGACTAAGCGAGACTCTCGGCCAGCGACGACCACGCGCGGCTATGGCGCGGGCGGCCAAGGTTCCTCCCTGCGCCTCCGAGGAATGGCCCCTGAAGAGCTACGGCCGCTTCGTGCCCGCAAGCACCGACCGCTTCGGGGCCGCAGATGAGGCGCCGTCTAGCTCGGACCCCTCGGCATCTTGGAAGGTGAGGGGCTGGGGGAGGGGCGAGCCAAAGCGGCTCTATGAGGCAGGAAAAGGGTTCAGTGACCCTTGGCAATCACATAACTTCGGCCTCCTCCGATGCTAAGTAGCAGTGTTTACACCCGTTTCTCAGGGTTGTGAGGATAAAATGCGACCTTAAAATATAAATACAGAATAACGTATATACTAAATATATATTCACATAAATATATGTTTAGTCATTTAAGTCGTGTCTGAGTCTTCGTGTCTCCTTTTTGGGGGCTGTTTTCTTGGGAAGAGATGCTGGAGAAATGCTTTGCCATTTCCTTCTCCAGCTCATTTTACAGAAGAGGAAACTGAGGCAAACAGTGAAGTGACTTGCCCAGTGACAAGTGTCTGAGGCTGGATTTGAACTCAGAAAAATGAGTCTTCCTGACCCCACGGCCAGAATTTAACCCACTGCACCACCTAGCTCCCCAATGTTCATATAAATATACTTATAAAATATGGTAAAATATTTATCAAATGCATGTTAATATAAACCTACTTATTCAACATAAATGTGTTCACAACTATACATATGAATATGCTATTAAATATCCAACTGTTAAGACTGTAATAAAGATGACTGTATTTACATACATGATATTTAATACATTGATATAAATTTATAAGTATAAATGTACATAATAAACATATAAATGCTAGCTGTTATTATTAATTTCATTCTCTTTCATTCCCTCAGTGTATCCAGTCTGTAGCCAAGTCTTGTTGTTTCTACCTTCACATGACTTGTACCCTTTTGTCACACAGCCCCCATTTTGGTATAGACTCTTATCTCAAACCTGTACTACTTAAGTAGTCCTTTGTTGGGTCTCACTGCCTCAAGTCTCCCCCTCTCCTCTCCAACCTACCATCTGTTCAGATGCCAAAGCGACTTTCCTCAAACACAAGTCTGACCATATTGTGTTCCCCACTCAATAAACTCCAGTGACTTCCTTTTGCCTCTAACCTCAAATACAGAATTTCTATATTTGTTATTTAAAGCCCTTCACAACCTTGTCTTGACCTACCTTTTCAGTCTTCACTCCCTCCGTGTTACTGCTAATCCAGCTAGGCTTCTTGCGGTTCCTCCAACACAGTGCTCTATTGTGTCTTACCCTTTTCACTGGCTGTCCTGCCATGACTGGAATACTCTTCTTCTTCATCTCTGGCTTCTGGTTTCCCTTTCTTCTTTCAAGACTCAGCTGAAATCTCACCTTCAAAAGCCCTTTCCCAGCTACCACTAATCCTAGTTCCTTCCCCCTAAGATTGTCCTCCATCTACTCAGTATCTTATGTACAAAGTTGTTTGCATAGTTTCTGCTATTAGAATGTGAGCTCCTTCAAAGTAGTGACTGTTTTTTGCCTTTCTTTGTATTTCTAGCATTTAACACAGTGCCAGGTGGCTAGTAAGTGCTTAATAAGTACTTGTTGATTGACACTTTGGTGTGTATAAAAAGATATTTCTCTTTCTACATCTTTGAGTCTATTGTCTCTCTGTCAAGGGGTGGGTAATATAGTTCATCCTTGGTCATTGCTTTTATCAGAGTTCTTTCAGAATTGTTTTTCTTTATTATAATGTTATTGCAAAATTGTTCTTCAGGTTTTGCTCACTTCACTACATCCATTCATACTACTCTGGATTCTTTGAAATCATCTTATTCTTTATCTTAGTTATTTTTTCATTTAATTTTAAACTTCTTTTTGAAATTTTGAGTTGCAAATTCTCTCCATCCCTGCTCCTCCTCCCCCATGCATTGAGAAGGCAAGCAATATGGTACATGTAAGGTCATGCAAAAAATTTCTTTATTAGCTATGTTGCAAAAAAAAATAATAAAGTGAAAAACAATTTGCTTTGATCTTCACTCAGAGTTCATCAGTTTCTCTCTCAGGAGAGGGATAGTATTTTTCATTATGAGTCCATTGGAATCATCTTGTGTCATTGTCTTGATCAGAGTAGCTAAATCTTTCACAGTTGATTATCCTTACAATATTGCTGTTACTGTGTACCATGTTCTCCTGGTTCTGCTAACTTCACTTTGCATCACTTAATATAAGTCTTCCCAGGTTTTTCTGAAACCATCCCCTTTGTCATGTCCTATACCACAATTGTATTTCATCACAATCATATACCACAGCTTGTTCACCCATTCCCTTATTGATGGCCATCCCCTCAATTCCCAATTCTTTGCTACTACAAAAAGAGCTGCTATAAATAGTTTTGTACAAATAGGTTCTTTTCCCTTTTCTTTGATCTCTTTGGGATACAGACATTTAGTGCTATTACTCAGTGAAAGGGTATGCACAATTTTATAGCCCTTTGGGGATAGTTCCAAATTGTTCTCCAGAATCATTCTTGGACCTATTCACAACTCCACCAACAATGCATTAGTGTCCCAGTATTTCTACCTCTTCTCCAGCATTTGTCGTTGTCCTTTTCTGTCATGTTAGCCAATCTGGTAGGTGTGAGGTGGTAACCTCAGGGCTGTTCTAATTTGCAGGTTTCTAATCACAGTGATTTAGAATATTTTATATTATTATTAATAGTTTTGATTTCTTCTTCTGAAGACCCTTTGATCATTTATCAAATGGGGAATAATTTATTTTTATAAATTTGGCTATTTAAGATATTTGGATATTTAAGAAGCGAAGTCTTTATCAGAGAAACTTGCTGTAAAAATTCTTTACCGGTTTCCTTCTTTCTTTCTAATTTTGGCTGCATTGGTTTTTTATGTGCAAAATCTTTAATTTCATGTAGTAAAAATGATACACTTTATCTCCTCTGATCCTCTCTATCTCTTGTTTCATCATAAACTCTTCCCTTATCCTGAGATCTGATAGGTAAACCAGTCCATGCTCCCTTAATTTGTTTATGATATTGCCCTATATGTCTAAATCATGTACTTATTTTGATGCTGTATTGGTATATGGTGTGAGATACTCATCTCTGCCTAGTTTCTGCCGTACTGTTTTCTAGTAACTAGCTTTTGTCAAGTAGTGAGTTCTTGCCCCCAAAGCCTGGATTTTTGGTTTTCTCAAACACTAGATTAACATGGTCATTTATTAATGTTGTAATCTATTCCATTGATACACTACACTGTTTCTTAGCCAGTATCAGATTGTCTTGATGATTACCTCTTTGTTTGAATATAGTTTGACATCTGATACTGCTAGGCCACCTTCCTTCACATTTTAATTTTCACTAATTTTCATGATATTCTTGACCTTTTGTTCTTCCAGATGAATTTTTTCTAGCTCTATAAAATAATTTTTGGTAGTTTGATTAGTATGGCACTGAATAAATAAATTTATTAGGTAGAATTTCATTTTCATTACATTGGCTCAGCCTATCCCTGAGCATTTGACATTATTTGTTTAGATCTGTATTTTTGTGAAAAGTGTTCTGTAGTCGTGCTCATATAGTTTCTAGGTTTGTCTTGGCAGGTAGACCTCCAAGTATTTTATATTGTCTACAGTTATTTTAAGTGGAATTCCTTTTTCTGTTTCTTCTTGCTGGGTTTTGTTGGTAATAAAAGTGCTGATGATTTATGTGAGTTTATTTTATCTCCTGAAATTTTGCTAAAGTTGTTTATTGTTCCAACTAGTTTATTAGTTGATTCTCTAGGATTCTCTAAGTATATCATCTGCAAAGTTTGATAGTTTTGTTTCCTCATGGCTTATTCTTATTACTTCCATTTCTTTTTCTTGTCTTATTGCTATAACTAGCATTTCTAATACAATATTCAATAATAGTGGTGGTAATAGACATCCTTCCTGCACCCTGATGTTATTGTTACTGGGAAGTCTTCCAGTTTATCTCCATTGTAGATAATGTTTGCTCTTAGTTTTAGAGAGATACTACTCATCATCTTAAGAATAGCTCCATTTATTCCTATGCTTTCTAATGTTTTTAATAGGAAGGTTTTGAATTTTGTCAAAATCTTTTTCAGTATGGATATAATCATGATATTTTTGTTGCTTTTGTTATTGATATGATCAGTTATGCTTACAGTTTTCCTAATATTGAACCAGCCCTTTATTCTTGGAATAAATCCCACCTGGTCATAGTGTATGATCTTTGTGCTATATTGCTATAAACTCCTTACTAGTATTTTATTTAAGAGTTTTGCATCAATATCCATTAGGGAATTAGTGTATAGTGTTCTTTCTCAAACTACATTTGTGTCATAGAAGGAATTAGGGCTTTTTTTCAGTTTATGTAGTATCAGAATTAATTGTTCTTAAAATATTTTGTAGAATAGTCTTGTAAATTCTTCTGGTCCTAGGAATTTTTTTCTTAAGGAGCTCATTTATGGCTTGTCTAATTTCATTTTCTAAGGTAGGGTTATTTAAGTATTCCATTTCCTACTCTGTTAATCTAGGCAATTTATATTTTTGTAAATATTCATCCATTTCACTTAGATTGTCAGTTTTACTGGCATATAATTGGGCAAAGTAGCTCCTAATAATTTCATTAATTTCATCTTCAGTCATAGTACATTCACCCTTTTATTTTTGATACTGGTAATTTGGTTTTCCTTTATCTTTTTAAAAATTAAATTAACCAGTGGTTTATCTATTTTAGTTCCTCCCCCCCTCAAAAAAAAACAGCTCCTGATTTTATTTATTATTTCAGTGTCTTTTTACTTTCAGTCTTATTAATCCTTTGATAAGATTTCCATTTTGATGTTTGGTTATTTTAATTTGTTCTTTTTCTAATTGTTTTAGTTGCATGCCCAATTGATTGATCTGTTCTTTCTGTCTTTTATTGATGTGAGCATTTAGGGATACCTTTTCCCCTAAGTATTATTTTGGCTGCATCATACAAATTTTGATATGTTGTCTCATTGTTGTCATTATCTTTAATGAAATTACTGATTGTTACTATGATTTGGTTTTTGATCCACTCATTTTTTTAGGATTAGATTATTTAGTTTCCAATTAATTTTTAATCTATGCTTCCAAGACCCTTTATTAAATGTCAGTTTCATTGCATTATGGTCCCAAAAGGGTTCATTTACTATTCCTGCTTTTCTGCATTTGTTTATGCATTTTTAATGCCCTAATGTATGGTCAGTTTTGTGAAGGTGTCCTGTGCAGCTGAGAAAGTTACATTTTCTATTCTCATTCTGTTTTCTCCAGAGGTCTGTCATATCTTACTTTTGTAAAATTCTATTCATCTCCTTAACTTCCTTTAAGAATTTGGATGCTATGCCATTTGGTGCATCTATGTTTAGTACTGATATTACTTCATTGACCATGATATCTTTCATCAAAATGTGGTTTCCCCAATTTTCTCTTTTAATTAGTTTGCTAACTCTGCCTTTTTTTACTTTAGCTGGAGCATAATAGATTCTGCTACAACTCCTTATTTTAACTCTTCATGTATCCTTCTGTTTCAACTGTGTCTCTTGTAAACAACATATTGTTAGATTCTGAGTTCCAATCCATTCTGCTATCGGCTTCCTTTTTATGGTTGAGTTCATGCCATTCATATTTGTAGTTATAATTACTAACTGTGTATTTCCCTGTGTATATCCTTTTTTCTTTTGTTTATCCTTCTCTTTCTCTTTTTTCACCCTATCCCTTCTCAAAAGTCTGTTTTGCTTTTGTTCACTGGCTCCCTTAATTTACTCTCCCTCTTATCACTTCCCTCAACACACACTTTCTTTTAGCCCCTTCCATGAGGCAGCTAAGTGGTTCAGTGGATTGAGTACAGGGCCAGACAGTAAGACCCATCTTTTTGAGTTCAGGTCTGGCCTCAGACACTTTCTAGCTATGTGACTTTGGGCAAGTCACTTAACCTTGTATGCCTTAGTTTCCTCATCTATAAAATGAGCTGGAGAAGGAAATGGCAAACCACTCCAATATCTTTGCCGAGAAAATCCCAAATGGGAACATAAAGAGGCAGACATGACAGAAAAACAACTTAGCTCCTACTCTCCTATTGGTTAAAATAGATTTCTATCTCTGACTGAGTGTATATGCATTGTTCTTCCTTTGGACCAGCTCAGATGAGAGTGAGGTTCAAGTGCTCTCCCCCCACCCCATTTTTTCCTCCACTGTAAAAACTCTTCCTTGGGTGCCTCTTTTATGTGAAATGATTTCCCCCATTCTACCTCTCCCTTTCCCCCTTCTCCCAGTGCATCCCTCTTTCTCATCCTTCCATTTTTTTTAGATCATCCCAACAAATAATTGACTCAGATCCATGCCCTCTGTCTATGTAGACTCCTTCTTCTAACTACCCTAATAGTGATAAAGCTCTTAGGAGTTATATTTGTGTGTATGTATGTGCAGATAGATAGATAGATAGATAGATAGTTTCTTCCTGTATAGGAATGTAAACAGTTTAATCCTCTTGAGTCCCTTATGATTTCTTTTTCATGTTTACTTTTTCATACTTCTCATGAATTTTGTGTTTGAATGTTAGATTTTCTTTTTATCTCTTTTCTTTTTATCAGGAATGTTTGAAAGTCCTTTATTTCATTAAATATCCATTTTTCCTCTGAAGGATTATACTCAGTTTTGCTGGGTAGGTTGTAATCCTATCTCCTTTACCTCTTAGAATACCATATTCTAAGACCTCCATTCCTTTATTGTGGTTACTGCTAAATCTTGTGTGATCTTGCTCCACAGTATTTGAATGGTTTCTTTTTGGCTTGTTTCAGTATTTTCTCTTTAACCTGGAATCTCTAGAATTTCGCTATTATGTTCCTGGGAATTTTTGTTCTGGGATCTCTTTCAGGATTCTAGGTCTGTATCCCTAAGAGAGTAAAAAGACTCATGTATAAAAATATTTATAGCAGCTCTTTTTGTGGTAACAAAGAATTGGAAATTGAGGGGATGCCCATTAATTGGAGAATGGCTGGACATGTTATGGTGACAGAATACTTTTGTGCTATAAGAAATGAGGAAGGGATTATTTCAGAAAAACCTGGGAAGATTTATATGAACTGATGCAAAATGAAGTGAGCAAAACCAGAATAATATTCATACTGAAAAGACCACTTTGAAAGTCTCAGGAATTGATTGTCACAGTGACTAGACACAATTCCTAAGGACTAATGATGAAACATGCTACCTACATCCAGATAGGGAGGTGATGGTTTTGGAATCGAGATTAAGGGAGGAGTGTGTGTGTGTGTGTGTGTGTGTGTGTGTGCGTGTGTGTGTGTATGTATGTATTTGAACCTCATTAATGTGGGAACTTGTTTTGCTTGACTAAGCTCCAGGCATTTTTTCTGGCTGTCCACCATATCTGGAACACTCTCCCTCTCAGCTTTGATTGCTCATTTCCCTGTCTTCCTTTAAGTCCTAACTAAAATCTCACCTCCTATTGGAAGCCTTCCTTAATTCCTCTTAGTTTCAGTGCTTTCCCTTTTTTAATTATTTCCTATTTATCCATTATCTAACTTGCTTTGTATATGTTTGCATGTTGTCTCCCCCATTAGATTGTAAACTCCTTGAGGGCAGGGGCTGTCTTTTGCCTTTTTTGTCATCCCCAGTGCTTAGCATAGTACCTGGCACATAGTAAGAGCTTAATCAATGTTTATTCATTGATTTGTAATGGTTTTTGGTTTTCTTGCTTTTTCAAATGGGGTGGTGTGAGAGAAAGAATTTGTAGCTGAAAAAAATTGAATTAAAAAGAATGGTGGTTTGCTTAGAAAATCCTAGGGAACAAGTAAAGAAACAATTTAAGACAAAGCTTTCAGCAGAGTTGCAGGTTACATAGTAAACTCACAGAAATGAAGCATTTCTATGTAAAAATCCAAGAGGAAGCATTAAAAGAAAATGTCATTCAAAATAACTACAAAATGCACAAAATATTTGGGCTCAATTTACCACAGCATATGCTATACTTGAATAGATTCCATTATGAAATGCCTCTTAAAGAAATAAAGAATAACTTAAATAGCTGGAGGAATACTCAGTGTTCATGGCAGGCCTATGTCAATATAATAAAAATGATAATACTACCAAACTTAATTTACAGTTTTAATGCTATACTAATCAGACTATTAAAGGAGTATTTTGCAGGGCTTGATTAAATAATAAAATTCATTTGTAGGAACAAAAGATGTAGAATATCAAGGGAAAGAATGGAAAAAGTTAGGAATAAAAGGTAAATAGCACTTCCAGACCTTAAAGCTATATAATAAGCTAGCGATAGTAAAAATTATTTGGTATTTGTTTTTGAAAATAAAACATTTTTTAACAAAACAATAATAAAAGGAATAATTTTATAGTAAGAAAGTTAAAGATATTAATGGAACAGACTAAGATAGGAAGAAGTAGAAAATGGAACTTAACCTTGTATTTGATAAGCCTAAAACCATAAATTACTTGGGAAGGAAAGCGTTATTTGATAAGAACTACCAGGAAAATGGGAAAACAGCCTGGCAGAAATTAGACCATAAGTAACACTGTATTTTTAAAGATATTCAAACTGCATCATGACCTGCATATTAAAAATTTTACCATAAAAAAATTAGAAAACAAGCAGATCATACACTTCCCAGCTTTGGGGAGGAGGGATAAATTCTCAACTAGACAAGGCATAGAAGCACTCATAAATGATAAAATAGATAATTTTGATTATATGAAGTTGACAAATTTTTGCACAAACAAAATAACATCTAGGAAAAGAAAGCAAATAATAGATTGCAAAAAACATGATCTCATTTTTCTCATACACATTTGTTAATCAAAATACACAGAAAATGGAAACACAAACACACACGTATATATTTTTATGACCACAACCCATTTCTCAGTAGCTAAAAGTGATTAAAGGTTATGAGCAAACAATTCTCAAAAAGAATTGCAAAGTATTAACAACTAATTGCTCTCATAGCTTAACCTTCTCTACCATGCCCCAGAAATTCCATCATCCTATAAGCTCATGGCAGCTCTTGAATTCACAAATTAGAAGTACCCTTGACCCTTGTGGGCTCTTCTGCTTTAGTGTCTTCCACCAGAATCTCCATTTCAGGATGGTAGCCAGACCAAGTCAGGTCTCATTTCTTCTCTAAGCTGAACTCTGCACTTTCTCCACCATGCCTTTGCACTGTGTACCTTCAGTTTCCTTTTTATATGATGTCTTCCCCCATTAGAATGCAAGCAGCTTGAGGACAAGGCCTGTTTTTCTTGTTTTGCTCATTTTTTTCTCTTCCTCCTTTAAAAAAAGTTTTTATATGGATTATTCTCTTTAAGAGAGGGACAAAGAAAAATTTAGGGGGAAATCTAGGCAGTGTACAAACAAAAAGAAATCAATAAAAGTCTTTTTTAAAAAGAAAGTTTATTATTGAAAAAACTCTTAGACCTTTTTAGATGGTAAGAAAAGAATAAGGGCTCAGATATTTGAGAGTCTATGCTGTCTTGAAAAAAAGATAGCCATTCATGATCAGACACACACAAAGAAGGAAACAATGTGGACATTTTCCATTATACCAGCAATGGGCTATCCTTACATACCTTTTCTCTTTTTTGTAGGTATTTGATTCTAATGATCAATCTGGTTCTCTTGTTCTCACCATAGTTGTCTCAGGTCATTTCTTCATTTCCCAAGGACAGACCTTAATGGTAAGTTTGATATCAATGTCTTATAATAAATACATATACTTTTAAGCTCGCTTAGCTTTACATCAGTCTTGATTTTTATAATGTATGCAAAATGTTTCACAAAGTTGTAAAACACTCTCTAGATCAGTTCTGATAGTAATAGTTGTTATTATGGCACAGAAATATGGACCTGTCCTATGATTTTACTGATATGAAGAACTCCTTAGTATGGACACTGCATTTATTCATGCCAGGTTGGCATGTTCTCTACAACTCAGAGAATGGCACAGAACACTGAGAAGTGACTTACTCAGTATACTTAGCCAGTATGTGCTAGAGGCAAGACTTGAACCCAGAGTTTCTTGGTTCCAAATATGGCTCTTTGTCCATTATGCCTCAGTATTTCTCTATTATTATTGTTCTTAGTATTGTTGTAAAGTTCTTGTCATCTCATTTAATGGATTTCAGATAAGAGTCCTGGGACAAGTCATTACATTGCTCTTTTTTTTTCTTTTCTTTATTTAAAATTTATTTATTTAACATATTTAGTTTTCAGCATTGATTTTCACAAGAGTTTGAATTACAAATTTTCTCCCCATTTCTACCCTCCCTCCACTCCAAGATGGCATATATTCTCGTTGCCCTTTTCCGCAGTCAGCACTCCCTTCTGTCACCCCGCTCCCCTGCCATCCCCTTTTCCCTTCCTTTCTTGTAGGGCAAGATAAATTTCTACACCCCATTGCCTGTGTATCTTATTTTCTAGTTGCATAGAAAAACTTTTTTTTTGTTTTTGAACATCTGTTTTTAAAACTTTGAGTTCCAAATTCTCTCCCCTCTTCCGTTCCCACCCACCCTCCCTAAGAAGTCAAGCAGTTCAACATAGGCCACATGTGTATCATTATGTATAACCCTTCCACAATACTCATGTTGTGAAAGACTAACTATATTTTGCCCCTTCCCAACCCATCCCTCTTTATTGAATTTTCTCCCTTGACCCTGTCCCCTTTCCAAAGTGTTTGTTTTTTGATTACCTCCACCCCTATCTGTCCTCCCCTCCATCATCCCCCCTTTTTTTATCTTATTCCCTCTTCTTTCTGGTGGGGTAAGATGCCCAATTGAGTATGTATGGTAGTCCCTTCTCAGGCCAAATCTGATGAGAGCAAGGTTCACTCATTCCCCCCTCACCTGCCCTCTTCCCTCCTCCCACAGAACTGCTTCCTCTTGCCACCTTTATGCGAGATAATCCACCCCATTCTATCTCTCCCTATCTCCCTCTCTCAATATATTCCTCTCTCATCCCTTAATTTGATTTTATTTCTTTTAGATATCTTCCCTTCATCTTCAACTCACCTTGTGTCCTCTCTCTCTCTCTCCCTCTCTCTCTCTCTCTCTCTCTCTCTCTCTCTCTCTCTCTCTGTATATACACATACATATATACATACCTACACATTCACTTATACGTATATATATATATATATGTACATAAACATATATACATATATGCATATTCCCTTCAGCTACCCTAATACTGAGGTCTCATGAATCATACATGTCATCTTTCCATGTAGGAATGTAAACAAAACAGTTCATCTTTAGTAAGTCCCTTGCAATTTCTTTTTCTTGTTCTTTTTCTTGATTACCTTTTCATGCTTCTCTTGATTCTTGTGTTTGAAAGTCAAATTTTCTGTTCAGCTCTGGTCTTTTCAATGAGAAAGCTTCAAAGTCCTCTATTTTATTGAAATTCCATATTTTCCCTTAGAGCATGATACTCAGTTTTGCTGAGTAGGTGATTCTTGGTTTTAATCCTAGCTCCATTGACCTCCGGAATATCGTATTCCAAGCCCTTCGATCTCTTAATGTAGAAGCTGCCAGATCTTAGGTTATTCTGATTGTGTTTCCACAATACTCAAATTGTTTCTTTGTGGCTGCTTGCAGTATTTTCTCCTTGATCTGGGAGCTCTGGAATTTGGCAACAATATTCCTAGGAGATTTTTTTTGGGATCTGTTTGAGGAGGCGATCAATGGATTCTTTCAATTTCTATTTTGCCCTCTGGCTGTAGAATATCAGGGCAGTTCTCCTTGATAATTTCTTGAAAGATGATATCTAGGCTCTTTTTTCAATCATGGCTTTCAGGTAGTCCAATAATTTTTAAATTATCTCTCCTGTATCTGTTTTCTAGGTCAGTGGTTTTTCCAATGAGACATTTGACATTGTCTTCCATTTTTTCATTCCTTTGGTTCTGTTTTATAATATCTTGATTTCTCATCAAGTCACTAGCTTCCACTTGCTCCAATCTAATTTTTAAGGTAGTATTTTCTTCAGTGGTCTTTTGGACCTCCTTTTCCATTTGGCTAATTCTGCCTTTCAAGGCATTCTTCTCCTCTTTGGCTTTTTGGAGCTTTTTTACCATTTGAGTTAGTCTATTTTTTAAGATGTTGTTTTCTTCAGTATATTTTTCAGTATTTTTTTTGGGTCTCCTTAGCAACTCATTGACTTGTTTTTCATGGTTTTCTCGCATCCTTCTAATTTCTCTTCCCAATTTTTCCTCTACTTCTCTAACTTGCTTTTCCAAATCCTTTTTGAGCTCTTCCATGTCCTGAGACCAGTTCATGTTTTTCTTGGAGGCTTTTGTTGTAGGCTCTTTGACTTTGTTAACTTCTTCTGTCTGTATGTTTTGGTCTTCTTTGTCACAAAAAAAAAGAATCCACAGTCTGAGTCTGAATCTGAGTCTGTTTTCGCTTCCTGGCCATGTTCCCAGCCAAATAACTTGACCCTTGAGTTTTTCAGCGGTGTATTACTGCTTGTGAAGTTAAGAGAACTATGTTCTATGCTTGGGGGATGCGCCAGCTCTGCCACACCAGCACTGCTCCTTCCCCAAGAAGCCCCAACCAGGACTGGACTTAGATCTTCAGCAGGCTCTTCACTCCTGCTCTGATCTGCCACTTAATTCCTCCCACCAGGTGGGCCTGGGGCCGGAAGCAACTGCAGCTGTAGTTCTGTAGCTGCCCCACTTCCGCTGCCCCTGAGGTGGTAGCCGAACTGCAAACTCCTTCCACTCCCGCAGGATTTCCCACTAACCTTCTCTGTTGTCTTTGGTGTTTGTGGGTTGAGAAGTCTGGTAACTGCTGCAGCTCACTAATCCAGGGCGCTAGGGCACACTCCGCCCGACTCCTGGTCTAGTTGGTCCACACCGCTCGTGCTGGGCTCTGCTCTGCTCCGCTCTGCTCCCGGCTCTGTGTTGGATAGACCTCACCCAGAGACCATCCAGGCTGTCCTGGGCTGGAGCCCTGCTTCCCTCTGCTATTTTGTGGGTTCTGCAGTTCTAGAATTGGTTCAGAGCCATTTTTTATAGGTTTTTGGAGGGACTCGGCGGGGAGCTCATGCTAATCCCTGCTTTCCAGCCACCATCTTGGCTCCGCCCCCGAACATTGCTCATTTTTATATCTAATGTATGGGTAAAATAATTTTGCATTTGAATGAAAGGATTACTATTTAAGCACTTCTCCTCTAGGCTTCCCGAAATCATCTTTGCTAAAACTCCACTGGCAGACAGGATGATGGGGATATGCACCTCAGCTTGTTTCCATGCTCTCATTTCATTACAGGTTAGTTAGTTGGTGGAGTTCTGCAGGATATTTTTAGGCCTTAAATGTAGGGTGGGGATTTTTCCTTTGTCAATTCTTAGAAGGTAGTGAGCTTCTAAAATATAATTCTAGCCCCCAGATTATTTCTTGATGGGTATTTGGTAGTTACCACATTGTTGCAGTGTGCAGCGTTGTAATGCCTAGTTACCACTGCTTCCTTGTTTCATTTGCATGGACCATTATGTGTGGGTTTCTTAAGGATAACCCTTCTGTAATTTCTGGTAGCAGTAACCTGGTTCTACATTGCCATCATAAACTCCTTTTGCCATTGTCGGATGAAATGAGGTCTGCTTATTCCAGAAGTATTTGTGTAGATTTTCAACGTGTTTATCATGTTCTCTAAAGAATGCCTGTCGGCACTATGGAGATGTCCTCACCATTGCCACAGCCGGAGATGGAGCTGAACCAAGCAGAAGACCTTCATCTCAGACATGTAGAAAAAGATGTTTTGATTCCTAAGATTATGAGAGAGAAGGCCAGGGAGAGGTGCTCTGATCAAGTGCAAGGTCTCAGAAAAACTGAGAGGGAAAACAACCACCAGCCAATGGCTAGTCTTCACCAAATGCTGCAAAAACTCTGGCTTTCTTATGGTGGTAAAATGTCAGAAAGAAAATTCAGCATTAAAAGAATGCCTAATTACTAACTATGAAAAGCCAGATTTTTATGAAGAATGCAAAATGGAATATTAGAAGGAAACAGAAGAATTAAGAAAAACTAGAATTTGGTCTAAGAACAGGTTGCAGAATCTTCCTACCAACTTTTAGCAAAATAGTTAACTATGAATAATTTTTGCCATAATTCTGATGGCAAGAGCATGTGGCACAAAGAGCCTAATTATCTTTGGTTTTCCCTTTAATATCATGGAAATATTTTTGTTGTTCCAAATAAATATCTTTTATTAAATTTCTTAAAAAAAAAAGAACACCTGTCAATAGTCTTCCTCCTTTTCCGTGAAAAAGTGATAGTGGGGTGTGGCAGAGCCAAGAAACAATTTGAGTATTGTGGAAACACAGTTAGGATAACTGTTCTAGCAGCTTCTACATTAAGGGATCAAAGGGCTTGGAATATGATATTCTGGAGGTCAGTGGAGCTAGGATTAAAACCAAGAATCACCTACCCAGCAAAACTGAGTATCATGCTGCAAGGCAAAATATGGATTTTCAGTAAAATAGAGGACTTTCAAGCTTTCTCAGTGAAAAGACCAGAGCTGAATAGAAAATTTGACTTTCAAACACAAGAATCAAGAGAAGCATGAAAAGGTAAACGAGAAAGAGAAATCATAAGGGACTTACTAAAGTTGAACTGTTTTGTTTACATTCCTACATAGGAAGATGATGTGTATGATTCATGAGACCTCAGTATTTGGGTAGCTGACGGGAATATACATATACATACATACATACATATATATGTGTATATATATATATATATATATATATATATGGGGAGAGAGGGAGAGAGAGAGAGAGAGAGAGGGCACAGGGTGAGTTGAATATGAAGGGATGATATCAAAATAATAAAATCAAATTAAGGGATGAGAGAGAAATGTATTGAGTGAGGGAGAAAGGGAGAGAGAGAATGGGGTAAATTATCTCTCATAAAAGTGGCAAGAAAAGGCAGTTCTGTAGGAAGGGAAGAGGGGGCAGGTGAGCGGGAATGAGTGAATCTTGCTCTCATCGGATTTGACCTGAGGAGAGAATAACATACACATTCAATTGGGTGTCTTACCCCACAGGAGAGAAGGAGGAAGGAGATAAAAAAGGGGCAATGATAGAAAGGAGGGCAGATAGAGGGAGGAAGTAATCAAAAGCAAACACTTTTGAAAAGGGACAGGGTCATGGGACAAAATTGAATAAAGGGGGATAGGCTAGGAAAGAGCAAAATATAACTAGTCTTTCACAACATGAGTATTGTGGACGGGTTTTGCATAATGATACACATGTGTCCTATGTTGAATTGCTTGCCTTCTTAGGGAGGGTGGTTGGGGAGGGAAGAGGGGAGAGAATTTGGAACTCAAAGTTTTAAAAGTAGATGTTCAAAAAAAAGTTTTTGGATGCAACGAGGAAATAAGATATACAGGCAATGGGGCACAGAAATCTATCTTGCCCTACAAGAAAGTAAGGGAACAGGGGATGGGGGGGAGTGGGGTGACAGAAGGGAGTACTGAGTGCGGAATGGGGCGAAATGGGGAGAAAATTTGTAATTCAAACTCTTGTGAAAATCAGTGCTGAAAACTCAAAATATTAAATAAATAATTTTTTAAAAAGAAAAAAAAGAAAGGAAGTAGTCAAATGGGGAAAACATTTGTCAAAATTCTTGGATGAGGGTTTTGTATTCAAGATATATAAACAACCCTACAATTTTACATCATGCCCAGCAAACTGGCAAAGATGTCAAAAGAGGCATAGTAAAATGTTGGAGTTTTTGGAAGGTAGGCACACTGGTGCATTGTTGAGGGAGCTGTGAATCACTACAACCATTTTGCAAAGCACTCTGGAATTATGCAAATAAAATGACTGAAATGTCTATACCAGGAGTGGGGAACCTGGGGCCTCAAGGCTACATGTGGCCCTCTAGGCCCTCAAGTGCAGCCCCCTTGACTGAATCTAAACTTCACAGAACAAATCTCCTTAACAAAAGGATTTGTTCAGTAAAACTGGGATTCAGTCAAAAGCCCATGCCCAAGGACTGAGAAGGCCACATACGACCTCAAGGCTGCAGGTTCCCCACCCTTGGTCTATACTAGTTGACCCAGAGATACCATTACTAGGCATTCATGCTCCAAGGAGATAAATAATAAAAGTAGATGACCTTCAATTTTGGGCATGGCTTAACAAACTGTGGTATATTAATTTAATGGAATATTACTGTGCTCTAAGAAATGACAAATATAACGAATATGGACTATCAAGAACAGACGTAACAGGAAATGATGCAGAGTAATGTAAACACAGCCAAGAAAACAATATGCACCATATATTAAACTCAATTGAATACGACAATGTAAAGGACCACAACCAAAAAGATTCATAAGTGAATGCTGCAAAATTACAAAGGACAAGCATGATCTCAAAGGAAAAATATGAGAAGGTACCACTGCATAGGCAAGAGCTCCATGAATGTGGAACACTGCATAGATATTCAGATTTGTTTTCAATGTCTAATTGATTTTGCTGATTTTTCCCTTCCTCTTTTTCTTAAATATACATATATATATATACATATATATGCATATATATTCTCTGCTATATGTGATGTCTCTCTAGGAGCTTATAAAGGAATTATATTACGAGAAATTTTCTGCATTATAAAAACAAAATATATAAAAATTATTAGAAACAAAACAAAAATAATAATAATGAAAGGGACCTAGATGTAGCTGTATTCCTATGTTTTCTATAACAGTTGTTTTTTTTTAAAGATTCCTCATTGCTCTATCATAATTTAGCAATTTTAAGCATTTGGTAGACAACAACCAATCAGCAGTGACAACGGGGAAGGGGGTAGCATCACATATAAGAATAAAAGCCATTCCCCAATGGTCAAAGAATAAACAGTTTTGTTTTTCTTTTAAAAATTTTTTTATC
This sequence comes from Trichosurus vulpecula, assembly GCF_011100635.1. NCBI lineage: Eukaryota > Metazoa > Chordata > Mammalia > Diprotodontia > Phalangeridae > Trichosurus > Trichosurus vulpecula. The sequence goes on from NC_050580.1 coordinate 48,889,732, forward strand.
CAATTCAGTTTTATTTAAAGTTTTGAATTCTCTCCCTCCTTCCTTTCTCCCTTTCCCCATTGAGAAGGCAAGAAAAACAAAACCCATCACAAATATGTTTAGTCATGTAAAAAAAAAGTTCCTGCATTAGCCGTGTCCAAAATAAAAATAAAAAAAAGAAAGTAAAAAAGTGCTTCAGTTTGCATTCTGAATATATCAACTCTCTGTCTGATGATGGATACCACGTTTCTTTGAGTCCTTTGGAAATACAGTTGGTCATTTTGATTAGAGTTCAGCACAACAGTATTCCATCACATTCACATGCCATAATTTGTTCAGCCATTACCCAACTGATAGGCAACCCCACAGTTTCCAACTCTTTGCTAACACAAAAAGAGTTGCTAAAAGTATTTGTGCACATATGGGTCCTCTTCCTCTTTCTTTGAACTGTTTGGGGAACAGACCTTGTAACAGCATTGCTGGCTCAAATGGTATACATAGTTTAATAGTCTTTGGTTCACAGTTCCGAATTAACAGGCAGTTTTCTAAGGAAAAAATCCAAGTTACTGAGAGTCATTTTAAAAATTCAAATCACTAGTAATTAGAGAAATGCAAATTAAAACTAATCAAGTTCTGCTTCATACCCTTTAGGATTGACAGCTGATAAAAATAGTAAAATCACCAATGTTGGAAGGGTTGTAGGAAACAGGTACATTCGTGTACTGCTAGTGAAGCTATGAATTGATCCAGCTATTCTGGAGAGTAATTTGGAACTACTGATGCTTCAACATTGATGTCTCAATGTATTTTTGAAACCATTTAGCTACAAAATAATTGGCACGAACCAGTATCATTTGGGAACTTCTGTGCCTTAACAAACATACGTAACATTAAGGAATAGTTCTTTCCAACCTTTTATGATATCACGGAAAACAGAAAATACCAACTGATTGATTCAGAATCCACTAACACAATATATTAACTAAGACATATAATTTATTCTGCACTGGTTAGACTAGATTAATTGAAATAAAAATGAATAAAGGATTGTAAAATATTCTTCTATTTAACAAAGAATAAGCTCATTTCTTCTTCCTTGAATATATTTCTACATCCTGCTCTCATCAATGACAACCATTTAAGTCAGAAAATCTCATTAGAACCTGCCACCTTACAATGTTCAAACTAATCTACCTAGTAGGTTAGTCTACTATTTTTTTGCCTGATTGTTGTGGCAGGAAGTAGTAAAAGCTCTTTCACTAAACATTCAAAATGAAAATTATAAATTTTATATTTGGTAGTTCCTTCAAAGACATAAGAAAAATAAAACTGATTTGCAAATAGTCTTAGACTGTGGATAAATTTGGATTGATTCTGGGAACAAAATAAGAAAACCAATTAAAGTCCTGGAGGACTACAGGATTTGTTACAATTACCTAGAAAGTATTTACATGGCAAATGGGGGCAGGAGAGGATATACTTCTACAAATACTTTGAGAATTTTTGCATGCTTTACCCACCTATAATAAAGTACATTAGAGATGATAAGAATTAAGTTTTTTTTTTAAATGCAATTTATTTATTTAACATATTTGGTTTTCAGCATTGATTTTCACAACAGTTTGAATTACAAATTTTCTCCCCATTTCTGCCCTCCCCCCCCACTCCAAGATGGCGTATATTCTGGTTGCCCTGTTCCCCAGTCAGCCCTCCCCTCTATCACCCCCCTCCCCCCCCCATGCCCTGTTTCCTTACTTTCTTGTAGGGCAAGATAGGTTTCTGTGCCCCATTGCCTATATATCTTATTTCCTCGTTGCATCCAAAAACTTTTTTTTGAATATCTGCTTTTAAACCTTTGAGTTCCAAATTCTCTCCCCTCTTCCCTCCCCAAACACCCTCCCTAAGAAGGCAAGCAATTCAACATAGGACACATGTGTATCATTATGCAAAACCCTTCCACAATACTCATGTTGTGAAAGACTAGTTATATTTTGCTCTTTCCTAGCCTATCCCCCTTTATTCAATTTTGTCCCATGACCCTGTCCCTTTTCAAAAGTGTTTGCTTTTGATTACTTCCTCCCTCTATCTGCCCTCCTTTCTATCATTGCCCCTTTTTTATCTCCTTCCTCCTTCTCTCCTGTGGGGTAAGACACCCAATTGAATGTGTATGTTATTCTCTCCTCAGGTCAAATCCGATGAGAGCAAGATTCACTCATTCCCGCTCACCTGCCCCCTCTTCCCTTCCTACAGAACTGCCTTTTCTTGCCACTTTTATGAGAGATAATTTACCCCATTCTCTCTCTCCCTTTCTCCCTCACTCAATACATTTCTCTCTCATCCCTTAATTTGATTTTATTATTTTGATATCATCCCTTCATATTCAACTCACCCTGTGCCCTCTCTCTCTCTCTCTCTCCCTCTCTCCCCATATATATATATATATATATATATATATATATATATATATATATATATATATATACACATATATATGTATGTATGTATGTATATGTATATTCCCGTCAGCTACCCAAATACTGAGGTCTCATGAATCATACACATCATCTTCCCATGTAGGAATGTAAACAAAACAGTTCAACTTTAGTAAGTCCCTTATGATTTCTCTTTCTCGTTTACCTTTTCATGCTTCTCTTGATTCTTGTGTTTGAAAGTCAAATTTTCTATTCAGCTCTGGTCTTTTCACTGAGAAAGCTTGAAAGTCCTCTATTTTACTGAAAATCCATATTTTGCCTTGCAGCATGATACTCAGTTTTGCTGGGTAGGTGATTCTTGGTTTTAATCCTAGCTCCACTGACCTCCAGAATATCATATTCCAAGCCCTTTGATCCCTTAATGTAGAAGCTGCTAGATCTTGTGTTATCCTGATTATGTTTCCACAATACTCAAATTGTTTCTTTCTGGCTGGTTGTAGTAGTTTCTCCTTCATCTGGGAGCTCTGGAATTTGGCAACAATATTCCTAGGAGTTTTCTTTTTGGGATCTTTTTCAGGAGGCAATTGGTAGTTTCTTTCAGTTTCTATTTTACCCTCTGGCTCTAGAATATCAGGGCAGTTCTCCTTGATAATTTCTTGAAAGATGATATCTAGGCTCTTTTTTTGATCATGGCTTTCAGGTAGTCCAGTAATTTTTAAACTGTCTTTCCTGGATCTATTTTCCAGGTCAGTGGTTTTTCCAATGAGATATTTCACATTGTCTTCCATTTTTTCATTCCTTTGGTTCTGTTTTATAATATCTTGATGTCTCATAAAGTCACTAGCTTCCACTTGCTCCAATCTAATGTTTAAGGTAGTATTTTCTTCTGTAGTCTTTTGGATCTCCTTTTCCATTTGGCTAATTCTGCCTTTCAAGGCATTCTTCTCCTCATTGGCTTTTTGAAGCTCTTTTGCCATTTGAGTTAGTCTTTTTTAAGGTGTTATTTCCTTCAGTATTTTTTTGGGTCTCCTTTAGCAAGTCATTGGCTTGTTTTTCATGGTTTTCTCACATCACTCTCATTTCTTTTCCCAATTTTTTCCTCTACTTCTCTAACTTGCTTTTCCAAATCTTTTTTGAGCTCTTCCATGGCCTGAGACCACTTCATGTTTTTCTTGGAGGCTTTTGTTGTAGGCTCTTTGATTTTGTTGACTTCTTCTGCCTGTATGTTTTGGTCTTCTTTGTCACCAAAGAAACATTCCAAAGTCTGAGTCTGAATCTGAGTCTGTTTTCGCTGCCTAGCCATGTTCCCAACCAACTACTTGAACCTTGAGTTTTTCACCAGGGTGTTACTGCTTGTAGAGTAGGCAGTACCTTGTCCCAAGTTTGAGGGGCTGTGCTGTTGTTTTCAGAGCTATTTCTACACAGCAAGCTCTGCCACACCAGTGCTCCTCTTCCCGCAAGAACCACCAAGCCAGACTGTGACTCAGTTCTCAGCAGGCCCTGTACTCCAGCTCTGATCCACCACTTAATTCCCCCCACCAGGTGGGCCTGGGGCCAGAAGCAACTGCAGTTGTAGTTCCTCAGAGCTGCACCACCTCTGCTGCTCCTGGGGCAGTGGCCAAACAGTGAACTCGTTTCACTCTGTCCCCACAGTTTTTCCCACTAACTTTCTCTGTTGTCTTTGGTGTTTGTGGGTTGAGAAGTCTGGTAACTGCCACAGCTCACTGATTCAGGGTGCTGGGGCCTGTTCCACCCAGCTCCCAGTCTGGGTGCAACTCATGCCGGGCTCTGCTCTGCTCCACTCCCAGATCCGTGGGATGGACCTTACCCAGCGACCATCCAGGCTGTCCTGGGCTGGAGCCCTGCTTCCCTCTGCTATTTTGTGGGTTCTGCAGTTCTAGAATTTGGTCAAAGCCATTTTTGTAGGTGTTTGGAGGGTCCTGGGGGAGAGCTTCAGGCACATCCCTCCTTTCCAGCAGCCGTCTTGGCTTCGCCCCCTGACTACTTCCTTTCTAAGCCTAGATGCATTAATTTTGTTTGTTCAAAATTTTTCAGTTTTGTGTGCTCAAAATCATCTGTTTTATCTTTTGTTTGGTTATATCTCCTGATTGCTATAATAGGTATCTCATGTGCTTCTTTCTCACTGTTTTATACTAAGATCTTCAAGATTAAGGTGATTTATCCATTTTAGATTTATTGTAGAATATTATTTGAGATGTTGGTCTCAACCTAATTTTTGGTCAGACTGTTTTCAGTTTTCCTAGCATTTTTATCAAATAGAGTCCATTCCTAAGTAGCTTACTTAGCTCTTTTTTTTTAAACAGAGTTATTGAGACCCATTGTTTCTGTTCTTGCTTATCCATTCCATTCAGTGATCTACTTTTTTTTAAACCAATATGAAATGGTTTTGATGGCTGCAGCTTCATGATATAGTTTGAGGTCTGGAAATGCTATTATTTACTCCCACTTGCCTTTATGCCTACAAGTTTTCATTATTTCCCTTGCTATTCTGGATCTTTTGTTTTTCTAAATGAATTTTGTTATTATTTCATCAAGTTTTGCAAAGTATCCCTTTGATAATATGATTGGTTATACTATTAAAACTATAAATTAACTTTGAAATTATTGTTATTTTTACTATATTAGGATGGCCTATCCTTGAGCCCTGACTATTCTTCCAGATGTTTAAGCTATTCTTTATTTCTTTAAGGAATACTTTACAACTGAATTTATACAATTGTTTTGTGGGTTTTAATTGATTGACCCCCAAATATTTTCTGTGTCTTAGAATATTTGGAATAGGATTTCACTTTCTATTATTGCCTCTTGGATGTTGTTGTTATAAGAAAAATTATATTGATTTTTGTAGGTTTCTTTTGTAGCTTACAATTTTTCTGAAACTATTGTTTCCATCAGTGTCTTTGTTGATTTCCTAGGATTTTCTAAGTAAATCTTTCTGTCTTCAGCAAATAGGGATAGTTTATGTTCTTGTAGCCTATCTTTACGCCATTATTTCTCTTGTCTTATATTTATTGCTAGTATTTCTAGAACTGTATTAAATAATAATGGGAAGATTGGTCATTTTTCTTTATTTATTAGGAAAACTTCTGGTGTATCTACATTGTATATGATGTTTGCTTTGGGATTCAGGTAGATCTTTTTATATTTAAACAAGACCTGCAATGCCTGTACTTTGTAGGGTTTATAGCATAAGTGACTGTGCTTTATCAAAGGCTTTTTCTGCATCTATTGATATAATCATATTGTTTTAGATGTTTTTGTTGTTGTGATTAATTATGTTCATTGTTTTTGCAATGTTGAATCATTCTTTTTTTTTTTGCAGGGGGAAGGCAGGGCAATTGTTGTTAAGTGACTTACCCAAGGTCACACAGCTAGTAAATGTGTCAAGTGTCTGAGGCCGCATTTGAACTCAAGTCCTCCTGACTCAGGGCCGGTGCTCTGTTCACTGTGCCACCTGGTTGCCCCATGTTGAATCATTCTTGCACTTGGTCATTATAATTTCTTGGATGACTTACTATAAGCTGACCATTTTATTTAAACTGTCTGAATCAGTATTCATTCATAAGGTTGGTTTATAGTTTTCTTTCTTTGCTTTTTCCTTATTTGGGTATTAGGACAATATTTGTCTCAAAAAATCTAGTACAATGCTTGCTTTATTAATTTTTTGAGAATAATTTGTGTAGTGTTGGTACTAATTCTTCCTTAACATTCATTGAGGTCAGGAGTTTTTCCTCCCCCTGCCTCCTTTGGTAATTCCTTTATACCTAATTTTATTTACTTTTCTGAGACTAGATTATTTAAAATTTCTGTTTGCTCTTCTGTTATATTGGACATTTTTCTCATTTTTGTTAACATGTAAATATGGCTAGTAAGTTCTGATAATTCTTTTTATACTGATTTTGTTGTTATTTCACTTAACTTATTTGTTATTTTGTTGATTTGATTTTCTGCTCTCATTTTTTAAAGTCAAGTTGGCTTTCAATTTTGTCAGTCTTGTTAATATTTTTTAATGTAGTCTGAGTGTTTTACCTTACCGAAATTAACATTCACATTAAAAAATATAACTTCAACACATTTATTGTTTATTATATAATCATTTATAGTCACTTTTTGGTTTTGCTTGTATATTTACATTCACTAATAAATGTTAAAAAAAATTTTAAACAAGAGAATTAGTGAGACAGAAAATAGAGGCCCAAATGTAAAGGGGATGAAGAAAGGCAAATGAAAATATAAGGTTTTTCAGATACTGAAATCAGTACACAATTTTTTACTACAGCATATATTTGTTCATTTATTTGTATTCCCCCTTTACTGGGGGAACAAGGAGTTTGATTTAACAGGAAAATTAATTACTTCCTTATATTTGGCTCCCACTGTCCAGTTGAGTAAGGTCTCAGTCTTGTGCATGTGCTTGCTCTTGCGCTCTCTTTCTCCCTCCCTCTCTCCCTCTCCCCTTCTCTCCCCTTTTCTCCTTCTCTCCTCCTTTCTCCTTCTCTCCCTCTCCCTTCCTTCTCTCCCCCACCGTCCCTCCCTTCCTTTCTCTCTCTCTCTCTTTTTCTCTCTCACTCTCTCCCTCTCCACCCTCCACTACAGGCATCCCTCTGGGCAATTACACAGTTGTAACACATATAATTACACACATTAATTACACAGAGAGTCTAAAGGACAGTCTTTTTTCTAAATTACTTGTGGAGTTTTGCTGCTACCTCAGATTTAAGTGAGCCAAAACTAACAATATGGTGCTTTCACCTAAAAGTGTTCTGTAACATTCCTCATCTGTAGCTCCTCCTTCCCACAGCCTCCCTTACTTGTGGTGCAATAGAATCTCATAGTTTTAAGAAACCTCAGAAGTCATCTAGTGGGACTGATTCCCAAAGAGAAATGTTCTCTACAACAGTGGTGGTCAAATAGAAAAGGGGCCACTAATTGTACATAAGGATCTCTGCCCACTACATATTGATTTAATTTTAAAATGTAATATTATCTGTATTTTATTGTATTTTTATGTTCATTCAGCTTCCAATTGAAAGATCTCAAGTGGTGAGATATCTAGTATCCCCTAAAGCATTGCCATTTTATATAGCTCTTATTGTAATTTGTTCCTTATTTCATGGATCAGGATTAAGAAAGAAATGAGGTTAAATACATTTAGAGTACACAAAAGCCTCACAGCCATATATTATGCAATTTCTTTTTTCGAAATCAATTATACATTTGAAATCATGTAAAACATATTTCCATATTAGCCACATTGCAAAAAAGGGAAAAAAGTAAAAAAAAAATTATACTTAAGTTGGCACTCAGAGTTAATTAGTTCCCTCTCTGAAGATGGATGATATTTTTCATCATAGGTCCTTTAGACTTTTCTTGGATCATTGTCTTGATAAGAGTAGCTAAGTTTTTCCCAGTTGGTCATCTTTACAATATTGCTCTTACTGTATGCAATGTTCTTCTGGTTCTGCTCACTTCACTTTGCATCAATTCACATAGATCTTCCCAGGTTTTTCTGAAACTATTCTGTTTGTCATTTTGAAAAGCACAATCATTTACCACAACTTGTTCAGCCATTCCCCAGTTGATGGGCACATCCCCTCAATTTCCAATTCTTTACCACCACAAAAAAAAAGCTGCTTTAAATATTTTTGTTCAAATAAGTCCTTTTTCCTTTTCTCTGATTTCTTTGGGGTAGACATATTATATTATTTCTGAGTCAAAGGGTATGCACAGTTTTATAGCTCTTTGGGCATAGTTAGTTCCCAATTGTTTGCCAGAATGATTGGACCAATTCACAATTCCACCAATAGTGCATTAGTGTCCCAATTTTTCCATCTCTCTTCCATACTTTGTTGTTTTCCTTTTCTGTCATGTTAGCCAATCTGATAGATGTGAGATGGTACCTCAGAGTTATTTTAATTTTCATTTCTCTGATAATTACTGATTTAGAGCATTTTTCCATATGACTATGGGTAGCTTTGATTTCTTTTTTGAATATCCTTTCACCACTGTTTCTCCAATAATTTGTTTAATTCTGTATTTTCCCTTTTGTTTATCTTTCTGTTAGATTTGTTCAAAAAGAGAGGGACATTAAGGTCTTCTACTATTACTGTCTTGCTGTCCATGTCTTTTTATATTTGAGCTGTTTTTTCCTTTATGAATTTAGATAAGACATTTAGAATGTAAAAGTTTAGAATTGACATTGGTTTATTGTCTATGGTTCCTTTCAGCATGTGTTTTCTTTGTTTATCTCTATCTTGTGAACTTTAGTTTTAGTTTTGTCTGATTAGCATGGTTTTAATTCTTGATTTTTTGGCTTCACCTCATGCATAGTAACTTTTATTCCAGATCCTCATTTATATCCGGTGCATGTATTTTGTTTCTAGGTGTGCCTCTTGTAAGCAACAAATTGTGGGTTTTGATTTCTTATCCAAACTGTCATTCTACTCCCTGCCCTTTTTTTGTCTCTGAGTGTTTTTTTTTTCTGAATTAGGATTTCTTTTGTTTCTCTATAAAGATAGTATTTTGTTTCTTAACTTATTTTTTCTTAATCTACTTTATGGCAGCCATATCCCCACAGGCTCTCTTCCCTTCAACTTCAAACTCATCCTCTTTCACTAGTTTTTGGGTTTCTAGAACTTAATTCTCTTTTCTTTCTTCCTTTTAATTAGCTAATATATTCATATTTTCTCTCTCTGTCTCTGTCTCTTCCTCCCTCTGTCTCTCTTTCCTCCCCCCCGCCTTTTTAATCTCAAGTAGTTATCTGAAATCTCTCTTGCTTTCCACTCCTTCACCATCTTTTGTTTGCCACTTTGTTTGCACCTTTTTCTTAAAGGAATTCCTTCCCCTCATTCTCTTCATTAATTTTCTTCCCTTTCTGTCTATTCTAAATTTTTATTTTTTTATTGTGGTCTTAATATTTATTTTTTCCCTCTTTAGTCTCTATATTCTTTGTGAAATTTAAGCTTCTAAAGTACCTATTTTGTATTCCCTCTTCTATACAGTTTTTATTATCTTGTAGATCTTGCTCCCTTCTCCCCTCACTTTTTTTCTGTTGCGCCTCATTCTCAGGTATAAATTCTTGCAGAAATTACAGAGGATAGATTTATTGTAGAAATTTCCCTGTGTCCCTGATCATGTGGTCCATTTCTAGCTCCTGTTCTCCAAATGATTATTTTCTTTCTCATTTACCATTAAATCTCCTTTATTGGGTCCATGCCCTATTGTCATTCTGGATGTCATTTCTCTCTTGGGATTCCCATCTCTTGAGGCAGGATGCTGTTTCTGGAGGCATCTGCTTTCTCAGAGGTAGTGGTGTTTCTGAGCACCATATTTCTTGCAAATTATACCCATTGGATGTCCCCATCTCTTCATCTGTCTCTTCCATGATGTAAAGGGATGGGACTCCTTCTAAATTGGGATTTTGCCCCCTTTTCATTCCCTCCCTTAGCCACCTCAACCTGATACTCTTCTTCCTGAGAAACCACAGGAATTATTTTGCCTTCATTATTTACTGGGGTAGAAAGCACATTCCTCTATATTTTCTTTCTCTCCTCTCCCTGTTTATGTGATCTCTCATTTTTAAGTGTAGTATCAGTAAAAACATTGATTTATCGGTAGGCACTCTCTTGTGAGGTTCCTTCAAGGATGTTTCAAGGATTTTTTCCATCACTTATTCTAAATAAAAGTTTCACTTTCATCTTTTTCTCCTTATTCACTTTTAAAGTGAAATCTTTTCATGGTCCCTCTGTTGTTATTTTGTATGGGTAGTGATGATGTTTTTTAACCCCATCAGTGTCTTTTTCTAATTATTTTTCTCCTCTTTTTTGGCAGTAATTTATTTCATTGCTTGCATTTCCTTTGGTAATTGTATTCATTTACCTTTCTTCTGTTTCTGTTGTTGGGGGTATTTGCAAGTTAAATAGGGTAGAGGGTGTTCAGAGAAAATTAGTACCTCTGGTGTTAGGGCTTGCTAAGACCTTTTCAGGGCTGCTCTTCCACCTTTGGTGTCCACCTGATTCACCTAATTTTTACTTGTGGCTTCAAGAAGCTGTAGCATTCTCAGTGACCACACTCTGGTAAACCGTTTTGGCAGACAGGCTAAACTAGGTTAAGGATAACTGACAGGCCTCAAGCCTATTGGCAAGTTAGGGAGCTGTCTATTCCAAGTATGTGAAGACTTACCCCAGCAAAATGGGAACAGTTTGTTTCAAAGGCCATGTTGTGGAGCACTTAGAACTTAGTCAGACATCAAAGATTCCAAGGTCATCTGTAGCATCCTGAGCCATTGCTAGCCGCCTTGACTTTTGTCTTGCCACTGGACTTCAGTGACCCTGGAGGAGAGAGTGAGACTGACAACTTCTCAAAACTCTGTCTCATTTAAATCCAATTTATATACAAATCAAAAGACATCACTTAAACCATTTTACTGCTTCTGTCTCAAAGTCCTGTGGTGACAGGCAAGTGACAAAGCAGCAGGTACGGATATACTGGGAGCTGTAGTCACAACCCTGCACACAGGGGGCCCAGGAGTTGTCATCTTCTTGGACTGAGGTGGGATTCAGCAGCCCCCGAGTAGTCACCAAACTGCTCACCACCTGGTGTGAAGAAAGGGCTAGAAAAGGTGCCTTAAAAATTGTCTGCTAAGATGGCGGCTGGAAAGTAGGGACTAGCATGAGCTCCCTGCCAAGTCCCTCCAAAAACCTATAAAAAATGGCTCTGAACCAATTCTAGAACTGCAGAACCCACAAAACAGCAGAGGGAAGCAGGGCTCCAGCCCAGGACAGCCTGGATGGTCTCTGGGTGAGGTCTGTCCCACACGGAGCTGGGAGCTGGGAGCAGAGTGGAGCGGAGCAGAGCCCAGCGACCTGGGAGCAGAGTGGAGCGGAGCAGAGCCCAGCGTGAGTAGCATGGACCAACCAGACCAGGAGCCAGGCGGAATGTGCCCTACCACCCTGAATCAGTGAGCTGCGGCAGTTACCAGACTTCTCAACCCACAAACACCAAAGACAGTGGAGAAGGTTAGTGGGAAAAGCTGCGGGAGTGGAAAGAGTTCGTTTGGCTTCCAGCCCCAGGGGCAGCGGAGGTGGGGCAGCTACAGCTGTTGTTGCTTCCGGCCCCAGGCCCACCTGGTGGGAGGAATTAAGTGGCGAATCAGAGGAGGAGTGCACAGCCTGCTGAAGATTTAAGTCCAGTCTGGGTTGGGGCTTCTTGGGGAAGGAGCAGTGCTGGTGTGGCAGAGCTGGTATATCCCCCCCAAATGTGGAACATAGAACTCTTTAGTCTACAAGCAGCCATACCCCACTGAAAAACTCAAGGGCCAAGTTAGTTGGTTGGGAATATGGCCAGGCAGCAAAAATGCACCCAGATTCAGTCTCAGACTTTGGATTCTTTCTTTGGTGACAAAGAAGACCAAAACATACAGACAGAAGAAGTTAACAAAGTCAAAGAGCCTACAACAGAAACCTCCAAGAAAAACATGAACTGGTCCCAGGCCATGGAAGAGCTCAAAAAGGATTTGGAAAAGCAAGTTAGAGAAGTAGAGGGAAAATTGGGAAGAGAAATGAGAAGGATGCGAGAAAACCATGAAAAACAAGTCAATGACTTGCTAAAGGAGACCCAAAAAAATACTGAAAAATACACTGAAGAAAACAACACCTTAAAAAATAGACTAACTCAAATGGCAAAAGAGATCCAAAAAGCCAATGAGGAGAAGAATGCCTTGAAAGGCAGAATTAGCCAAATGGAAAAGGAGGTCCAAAAGACCACTGAAGAAAATACTACCTTAAAAATTAGATTGGAGCAAGTGGAAGCTAGTGACTTGACGAGAAATCAAGATATTATCAAACAGAACCAAAGGAATGAAAAACTGGAAGACAATGTGAAATATCTCATTGGAAAAACCACTGACCTAGAAAATAGATCCAGGAGAGAGAATTTAAAAATTATGGGACTACCTGAAAGCCATGATCAAAAAAAGAGCCTAGATATCATCTTTCAAGAAATTATCAAGGAGAACTGCCCTGATATTCTAGAGCCACAGGGCAAAATAGAAATTGAAAGAATCCATTGATCGCCTCCTCAAATAGATCCCAAAAAGAAATCTCCTAGGAATATTGTCGCCAAACTCCAGAGCTCCCAGATCAAGGAGAAAATACTGCAAGCAGCCAGAAAGAAACAATTTGAGTATTGTGGAAACACAATCAGAATAACCCAAGATCTGGCAGCTTCTACATTGAGAGATCGAAGGGCTTGGAATACGATATTCTGGAGGTCAGTGGAGCTAGGATTAAAACCTAGAATCACCTACCCAGTAAAACTGAGTATCATGCTCCAAGGCAAAATATGGATTTTCAATAAAATAGAGGACTTTCAAGCTTTCTGAGTGAAAAGACCAGAGCTGAATAGAAAATTTGACTTTCAAACACAAGAATCAAGAGAAGCATGAAAAGGTAATCAAGAAAAAAGAACAAGAAAAAGAAATTGCAAGGGACTTACTAAAGTTGAACTGTTTTGTTTGCATTCCTACATGGAAAGATGACATGTATGATTCATGAGACCTCAGTATTAGGGTAGCTGAAGGGAATATGCATATATATATATATATATATATATATATATATATATATGTTTATGTGTATATATATAAGTGAATGTATATGTATGTATATATCTATGTGTGTGTGTATATATACATATACATACATATATATACGTATGGAGAGAGAGAGAGAGAGAGAGAGAGAGAGAGCGAGCGAGCACGAGAGGACACAGGACGAGTTGAAGATGAAGGGAAGATATCCAAAAGAAATAAAATCAAATTAAGGGATGAGAGAGGGAGATAGGGAAAGATAGAATGGGGTGGATTATCTCGCATAAAGGTGGCAAGAGGAAGCAGTTCTGTGGGAAGAGGGGAGAGGGCAGGTGGGGGGGAATGAGTGAACCTTGCTCTCATCAGATTTGGCCTGAGGAGGGAATACCATACATATCCAATTGGGGATCTTACCCCAAAGGAAAGAAGAGGGAAGAAGATAAAAAAAATAAAGGCGGGATGATGGAGGGGAGGGCAGATGGGGGTGGAGGTAATCAAAAACAAACACTTTGGAAAGGGGACAGGGTCAAGGGAGAAAATTCAATAAAGGTGGATGGGTTAGGAAGGAGCAAAATATAGTTAGTGTTTCACAACATGAGTATTGTGGAAGGGCTATACACATGTGGCCTATGTTGAATTGCTTGACTTCTTAGGGAGGGTGGGTGGGAAGGGAAGAGGGGAGAGAATTTAGAACTCAAAGTTTTAAAAACAGATGTTCAAAAACAAACAATAAAAACGTTTTTGCATGCAACTAGAAAATAAGATACACAGGCAATGGGGTGTAGAAATTTATCTTGCCCTACAAGAAAGGAAGGGAAAAGGGGATGGGAGGGGAGTGGAGTGACAGAGGGGAGGGCTGATGGGGGAACAGGGCAACCAGAATATACAACATCTTGGAGTGGGGGGGAGGGTAGAAATGGGGAGAAAATTTGTAATTCAAACTCTTGTGAAAATCAATGCTGAAAACTAAATATGTTAAATAAATTTAAATTAAAAAGAAAAAAAATTGTCTGCTTCACCTAACCCTGGCCTGCTTGCTACATGTGGCAGGGATCTCATCTTGAGGTTGAAACACACAAAAAAGTACAAAAACTTTTGCCAAGATGATTCCACTTACCATCAGTACATGGAATGTACACATTTTTATGGACAACACGAAATCCAGAATATCTGAAAGATCAACAGCTCTTATTTTGGGAGAACTCAGCAGGTATTACATCCAAATAGTAGCCCTGAGTGAAACAATTTTGGCAAATGAAGGCCATCTTACTGAAATTGTGGCTGGATGCACACAGTGCCCACAGTGGCCACAGTGAAAAAGAACGCCATGAAGTTGGCATAAGTTTTGCAATCAAAACTAATCTAGTCAACAAGCTTGTATACCTCCCAAAAGGAGTGAATAATGGACTCATGCAATTGCCACTTATAGGAAAGCTCCACACCACCATCATCAGTGTGTATGCTCCCACCATGACAAACCCTGATGAGGTCAAAGAAAAATTTAATGAATACTTGGAGACTGTCATCATCAGAGTGCTGAAAGAGAACAAGCTTATGAATAATTCTGGGTGACTTCAATGCCAGAGTAGACACAGACTATCAGATGTGGTGGGAAGTCCTTCGGAGGAATGGAGTAGGAACCCGACAGCAATGGTCACTTATCACTGAAGACTTGTGATTCTTATGACCTTCTCATCACCAACACTGTCTTCCATTTACCTAAAAATGATAAAACTTCATGGATGTATCCTCACAGCAAACATTGGCACTTTAATAGACTCCGTCGTTGTAAGGAGAAAAGCTAGATGGGATGTGAAAGTGACAAAGGTGATGTGTGGAGCAGAGTGCTGGCCTGTTCATAGACTTATCCTTTCCAAGCTAATATTCATATTCAGCAAGAACAGTGGCCTCAAGGCAAAAAGACGTAAGACTTAATGCCAACAGATTAGCATACTTCTCTGAGCTGGAACAGCTTGTCACTAACTTGGAGGAAAGCTGAGACAACACACAATTGGCAGCAGTGGAGCAGAAAAAGGAGTGTACAGCTTTAAGAGATTTGGTATACAGTATTGCATTTATTCATCTTGGCTGGAACACTCACAAACATCAAGGTTGGTTTGATGAAAATGATGGGGAAATTCAGAAACTGCTAAATTAAAAATGAGACCTCCACAGGTTTACCAGCAGGATAATTTGTCCATCTCCAAGAAGGAAACATTTAACTCCATTGAAAGTAAGTGCAGGCAAAGCTTAGAGAGATTCACGTTTCTTGGCTTAGTAAGAAGGCAGATGAAATTTAGTTTTACACTGAGAATAACAATCCAAAGTGCTTTTATGATGCCCTGAAGGTAATTTATTGGCCAAAGATGTAGGGTACATCTCAGCTGCTAAGTAATGATAGAGCCACTTTGATTGGTGAAAAAGACATGATCCTGGAGAGATGAGCTGAAGAGTTCCATAGTGTTCTCAATGGACTGTCATCAATCAAGACTGAAGACACATACTATATACTTCAGGTTGAAGTCAATCCTTCTCTAACCCAACTTCTAACTGAAGAAGAGGTTTTGAATTCCATTAGACTTCTCTCATGTGGCAGAGTACCTGTTGCTGATTCGCTTCTGGCTGAGATTTACAAGGCAGGGGGTCCACTTCTTATATGAAAGCTGATGGAAATTTTCCAGGGTATATGGCAGGAGGAGGTTATCCTCCATGAGTTCAAAGATGCTTCCATTTTCCCTCTCTATAAAGGAAAGGAAAATAGGTCATCCTGTGACAATCACAGGTGGTGGGGAGGGGAGGGGAGGGTCCTTTCTCTTAGTCATTGCTAGTAAGATTCTTGCCAAGTCCTCCTTAATAGGCTGATCCTTCATCTGGAAGATGGTTATCTGCCCAAGAGCCATTGTGGCTTCAGAAAGGGGCGAGGAAGGGTTGATCTGTTGTTTGCTGCTCAACAACTCCAGGAGAAATGCCATGAGTAGAACAGAGAGACCTCTATAGACATATACAACATTAGTCGATCTAAGCAAGGCCTTTGACCCTATTGGTTATGAGGGCTTGTGGAAAATTATGGCAAAATCTGGTTGCCTGGAGAAGTTAATAAATATCATATGCCATTTTCATGATGGCATGCTTACTTGGGTTCTGGATAATGGACAATGTCCTCGAGCTTTCCTAGTCACTAATGGAGTGAAGCAGGGTTGTGTGCTTACTCCTGTGCATTTTAGCATAATGTTTTCATGGATGTTGTCAGATACCTTTAATAGGGAGCAAAATGGCATCAAGATCAGCTACCACACTAATGGTAAATTATCTAACTTGAAAAGCCTATAGGCTGAGACTGAAGTGGAGGGAGAGTCGGTGTGGGACTTTGTTTGCAGATGATTGCATAGTCAGTGTAGACTCTGAAGCTGAGATGCAACAAAGTATGGATCAATTCTCTCCTGCTTATGCTAATTTTGACCTTACAATTAACACCAAGAAAACACAGGTTCTCCACCAGTCAGAACCACACCATCTATATGTGGAACCATAGCAAATGGTGAAATTTTGAATGCTATGTGGATAAGTTCACTTACCTTTGTAGTATACCTTCTAGTGACATACACATAAATGATGGGGTTGATGCACATATTGCCAGCGTTAGCTCTTTGTTTAGGAGACTCTGAAGGAAAGTATGGGAGAAAAGAGGCATTAGGCTGCCTACCTATGTTGGTAAGCAAAATGGGCTCTTAGCACTTAGTACAAGTGCCCTTGAAAAGTTTGGTTTGTTTCCCTTGAGTCATTCAGTGTATTTCATTGAGCCTTACTAGGTGGTAAGCCCCAGGCCCAAACCCCTATTAGATGTAAAACCTATGTGGGTGTGGACTGGCAACTAAGGTGGGGCCCAAGGTGGGGCTAACTCCAGGGAGGGCCTAGTTTACATGTCTGGGACAGCAGAGGCTTTTAGACCACGTGGGTTTAAGTCGCCTCTTTGTGACGATTCTCAGTCACGTGAGTGAGTCGCATGCATGACTCACCCCTGACCCTGAAAAAGATATAAAACCAGGGGTTGGCCTCTTCTTCTTTGGAGCTCTTACCCACAGCCGTGGTGGCATGTGTGACTCTGGGCCAGCCCTTGTTCTGAGTTCCCGGGCTGAACCTAGATGTTGGTAACTATGAATTGTATTGGGTCTGTCTGTTTGTAATTGGTTAAGGGCTCTCACTCGTGATGGTGCTGATGCAGAGACTCTGGGCAGCTGTAGCTGAGGAGCCCTCCAGCTTGTAACCTGGATGCTGAGACTTTGTTAAACTCTGGTACTATGTATTGGGATTTGAATCAGACAAGGTTTGTCTGTTCATGTTTGTACTTTGTATTTTGCTCTGAAGTGCAGTATGCTGGCTTTTTCCCCTGAACTAAGTGAATGATATTTGTGTGCTGAATTAAAGTAAGCTTGCCAACCCCTTAACCTTGCTTTCCTTAGTTAAGCAGGTCCAAAGAACCTGTGCTTTTGCATTGTGCTGGTAGCGTTCTTGTTGTTGGGCTTTCACCCCCACAACAGCTGCTAGTCGGATCGTTGAAACACTACCAAGGGTCTACAGAGGCATTATGCTCACCTCATTGTTCTAAGCCTATGAAACCTGAAAAGTATACCAGTGTGTTGCCAGGAAATTGAGTCATTTCCTTTAAATTGTTTTAGGAAGATTCTGAAAATCAGGTACTGGACACTGAGGTCCTTTCTTCAGCTAAATTGCCAAGTATTCAAACTTTCTTGCAGAGAGTTAAATTCTGAAGGGCTGGCCACAGTGGTCAAATGCCAAATGTACATTTGCCTCTAAAAGATTATTTTATGGAAAACTTACACAAGACAAGTGCTCACATGGAAGTCAGAAGAAGCAACACTTGGACACTCTGAAGGTCTCTCTGAAGCACTTTGGAATTGATTGTGAGACATGGGAGACCCTGGTACAGGACCTTCCAATATGATGTTCCCACATCAAGGAAGGTGTTGTACTCTTACAAGCAAAGCAAAATTGCAGTAGCTCAAAAGAAAGGTGAGCTATACAAATTTAGAGATATCTCCTCTCAATGTTCATATGGACTGCTTGTGCCCAACTTGTAGTAAATCCTTCTGAACTCATTTTGGTCTGATCAGCCACAGTTGGCCATGCTGTGCCTTGACTCCAACATAGCAATGTCATTTTGGTCCTCTTCAAGAATGAGGCACAACAACAAATCTGCTCACACCTTTTATTTTTTTGGTAGGAACATTTCAAATGCCTCTTTTCAAAATGTCTATCAATTCTCACTGTGGATTATGCTCAGGTTTGCAGGATATATCATTCTGAGTTGCATCTTGAGCTTCTTTGCTCTTTGGGACCCATTCTATTCCTTTATGTTTTATGGTACATAATATGGTACATAAGTCTTATGTAATTCAAATTTCTTTTTTCATTATATTTGAAGTTCTTTTTCTTGGTTGCTAGGCAAATGTGTTGTTTGTCACTGTAATTGTTAAATTTAACTACTGTGTGTCTTGGAATTTGCCACATGGGTTATTTTTTTTTTTTATTGTTGTTGTTGTGGGTGGGTGAGCTGTGGATTCTTTTGACTAGCACACTTTTTGCATTGAGAATTTCTGATTAGTTTTCTTGCATTGTGGTTTTCAGGTTTTTTGACCTGCTCTGTTCTTCTGGAAGAGTTATGTATGGTCTTTGTCTTTTCACATCCTGTCTGTGAGCTGAGTATGTTTTGCTTTTATAGAAATCAGGTGTTCTTTTAACATTATTGCTTTTTCCTTCTCCTCTGTGTATTTGTATTTTCTTTCGCTTTTACATATTTTTATTCCCAGTAAGCTATTGTCTTTTTTGTTCTTTGTAGAGACTTAGGACCATGGATTCAAATGTTTCTATTCTGCTACCTATTTCTGCTGTGCTGGTCATGAATATTCTCATTCTCTCTCTCTCTCTCTCTCTCTCTCTCTCTCTCTCTCTCTCCCCCCCCCCTCCCTCTCGCCCTCCCTCCCTCTCCCTCTCGCCCTCCCTCCCTCTCCCTCTCTCCTCTCTCCTCACTTTCCTTCCTCCCCTTTCTTCCCTTCCCTTTGGGAATACACAGGGTCTTCTGCCTCCTCAGGTGGTGGTTCACTTTCCTTGGGTCTTGCAATATTTATTGAGAGATGTTTGGATTCATTTAGATGTCTTGGAGGTCATCTTCCTTTCTGTCATTAATATCTTCCCTGTTGACTTATATGGCTCAAGATTTTTGACTGAGTTTTCTTCATCCTGAGGGCTTTGGTAATTTCAGATTTCTTCCCCTTTTATCCTCTTATTGCTCACTTTCTGACTCTTTCTTCTTTGATGAAAAATCCCTTGAGGGCTAGATTTCAAAACTTCTCATTCTCTTCCAACTTTGAAATGTTTAACCACCTCAGTCTCTGCACCAAGTGATTTTTCAAGAGAAAAAAATCTGAATGCTAGTCCCCTTTCCTTCAGGAGAAACAAAACAAGACAAAAAACTGTTTTTGTTGTCCTTAACTTTTGTAGCTTGTATCAGCTCATTCTGAACTATTTAAGCATTTCTGACATTATTTAACAAAACTATGCCATACACTCCCACTCCATGTCCTGACTGAGCCAATTTTCACTGGCTGCTATAACCTTCTCCTTTCTCATCTCTGTCTCCTGGCTTCCCTGTTTTCCTTCAAGTCTTAGTTAAAGTGTCACCTTCTACAGGAAATTTTTCTCAATCCCCCTTAATTTTAGTGACTACCCCCAATTCATCATGTAGATATAGTATTTATACTTAGTTGGTTACGTTTTGTTTCTCCCATTAGGCTATGAACACCTTGAGATCAGAAAGTGGTGCTTTGGTTTTGTTTGGTTGTGTTTCTTTGTTTTCCTGTTTCTTTTTGCCTTTCTTTGTATTCCCAGCACAATGCCTGGCACATAAGTGCTTAATAAGTGCTGGTTGACTGACTGTGGGTCCTCTGTTGCCTTGCTTACGTCCTCTGCACATCTTAAAAATCTGAGTTAGTTGGTGAGTTCCCTGTCCATCTGTATCTTTAGACAAATCTCATTTTTCATCTTCATTGGAATTATTTCCCTCTGTGACTTTAGAAGGTCATTGCTGAGCTTTTCCTATTCTTCCTTGGCTGATTTCCCCTGAAGCATTTTTTCTCTGTGGGGTCTTACTCATCTAAAACCACTGAAATATGGTTTTCCAAAATCAAGGATGCATGTCAGTATATTCATGTCAACATATTTTCTCCTTTTTCAAAAATTCTAGGAGAGAAAAGTCACTTCCTCCACGGTTCCTATCATTTCTACCCCAGCAACCAGTTCCTCTTTGATAGTGAGAATAAAAACTCAAATAGAATTTTTCCTTGTTGGTTCCTCCATTTTTTGAAAGATTCATCATTAAGGCAAGTCAAGAAGCTATTAGCTGCTCTGTTTTGGGCAGTGAGAAAGCTCAAGCAGCTATCTGAACAATTAAAGTCCCTCATTACTACAGTATCATGTCTCTTTGCCAAGTTTGTGATTTGTTTCCCAAGCTCCTCATCTGTTTCTTTTTTCTGTCCAAGTTTTTTACAGTCTTCTCCAGTTACAGACTCAATTCTATTCTTTCCTCTTTTGAACATCATTCAAATATTCCCCATAATTCTTCCTCACCTCCCCCCATTTCCTGTATTTCCTCATGCTATTATTGTTTTTCAATCTCGTTTCAGTCGTGTCTGACTCTTTGTGACTCCATTTAGGGTTTTCTTGTCAAAGATACTGGAAGCGGTGTGCTGTTTCCTTCTCCATCTCATTTTACAGATGAGGAAATTGAGGCAAACAGGGTTAAGTGACTTGCCCAGGGTCACACAGCTAGTAAGTGTCTCAGGCCAGATTTGAACTCAGGAAAATGAGTCTTCCTGACTCAGGCCTGACACTCTTATTTTACTATGCCACCCAGCTGTCCCTCACATGAGATTACCTCTTAATATACAATGTCAACCCCACTTTTCCCTGTGCTGTTTCTTTTGAATAAGGTATAAACCTCTAGGTCCAGAGTCTAAAGGTGAGTATCATCCCACTAAGCCTCGGTGGTACCTATGGAGTCTGATTGTACTTCTCCAGTCAGTACCTATAGTTCTTCTTGACTGCCATTTAAACTTTGGACATTTGTGTGTAGACATTTGAAGCCATGAGTTTTACTGTTGACTCTAATTGGATATTGTATCCTCTGAACTTCTGCTTATCTCAGTTACTGCTGTTTATAATATCCATTTTAGGAGAAAGTATAGATAGTCTTTTCCTTTCCCCATCCTTGTTATTTTGAAGCTGTTTTATTAGAATTACAAGACCAGGCTTTTTTGTGTGTCCTCCATATCCAACTAGGAGTCTCTCATCTCTTATTTGTAAGACATGGTCCAGAAATCTGACTCTCCTTCTCAGACACCTCCTTCTTATCTGTCTGATCATTCCTAAATTAATTTTATCTTCTGCATTATTTTCCTTCAGCAAACAACACTGAGGAAATTTGCCCCTGTGGTTTTTCAGTTTCTTGTCCAAAACTTCACAATTATTGACAATTATTTTTCTTTCCTTCTGGCAGTGTCATTTGTGCTCATGTGAATTACCAGAAATCAGTAATTGTCATCCATTTTGATGAGTTTTGTGAGGTTTTTTTCATGCCTTTGGATACAAGTCTCAGGAAGACAACAGACTTCTCCATTGTTGTCTCAGTGCCCTTGAGTAAATAATTACTAACTACTATTGTTCTCTTTTCCTCAGACTGTTCTTGGATAATCTTGTGCCTGAGGGTTTCTGTGCCTCTGCTGTGTCAATTCCTTGGAGAACAAGCAGTTTCTTGGTCCTCAGAGCATCTAGTTCTCTCCTTCATTCTTTTGGCTCCTCTACTGATTCTCCTGGAACCTTTCTTTTAAGAAATTGACCAAGGCCAGCAATGTATATGCCTTCATTCCTTTCCAAGCTCTGCTTCTGACTCCTCTATAGCTTCCTCACTCCTCTATAGCTTCCTTTTTATGTTACAAATAGAATGTAGACTGCTTGAGGGCATAGACTGTCTTCTTTCCTCTTTAGAAAGAGTCATAAATCTGTTTTTAAGCTGTAATTATATCGCTGTCCTCCCCCAGTCACCTTGAGAAGGGTTGAATATCCACCTCTACTACCTCATATCTTTTTTTTCTTTATTTTTTGCTCTCCTTGAAGCCTCAGTTCTGTTTCTTTAAGGAGTTTTTTAATTTTTTATCTTCATTTTTCTTGTCCCTTCACTGTTTCCTTCAGTAAGTAGATCAAACTATATTTGGAACACAAATAATAATCATTCACCTAGAGTTGAAATATAAATATTGCACATTTAATACTAGTCACTGCACAATTTCTCCTGCTTCTCATCATTACTTGGTATTTATACCTAACTCCTATGCATATGGC
Source organism: Trichosurus vulpecula (assembly GCF_011100635.1). NCBI lineage: Eukaryota > Metazoa > Chordata > Mammalia > Diprotodontia > Phalangeridae > Trichosurus > Trichosurus vulpecula. Next base: position 48,912,166 of record NC_050580.1, read on the forward strand.
TAAAACTTTTGTGGCAATGATCACCTCTTAATGAGCTGAGAACTTCATTCACATTCTTGTCCTTTGTTTCACATCTCTACAGCCATAGCCATCTTCCCTTCAGCTTTGCACTAGCCTCCTATCCCCTTCACCATTTGGACCCATCCACTAGTGTAATCCATTTGCTTAACCCCGTGATTGTTTTACTTAATTTTTTCTCATTTCCTTTGTCTTGCCATCCATTTCCTTATCCTTCTTTTTTTCCCCTCTCCTTACCCTTCTTAAGTCTACTTCTTTAGGTTCTACTCCCTAATTCTCCTTGATCTTCCTTATCCTTGTTATATCTGTGGTTAATTTTGATTCTGCTTCTTTTTCAATCCAGAAGTAGATTCTGGACAAGTATTTGTTCCTGGAGATTGTTCTTCAAATTTTCCTCCATTTCTCCGAAATAAGAAATTTTCTTCTACCTAAATTCAAACTCTTTTCTATTTCATTAGTCCAAATCCCTCAACGTTACCTACATGATGTCCTACTGACTTTGCTTAAGTCTTCTTCTAATCTCCCACTCCTCTCAACATATTGTCCCAAAGAAGCAGAGAGTAGGAAATGTTACTTACATAGAGATGTTAATGGAACCCATGGAAGCTGATGAGGTCACCAAGTAAGAGAATGTATCAAAAAAAAAAAAGAAGAAAAAGAAGGGAGTGAAGGACAGAGCCTAGGATATACCTAGGCTAGTGAGAGTGACCCAACAAAGGATACTAAGGAGAGTCATACAGGAAAGGGGGTTAGGGAGGTGGAGGGGAGGGGAGGACAGGACAGTTATGTCATGTCATAAAAACCCTTTCAGGAGAGAGTCCTTACCAGTATCACTTCCTACTGAAAGGTGATTAGAATTGGCAGTTAAGACATCATTGGTGTCATTGGAGAATCAAGCCTCTCCTGGAGTGCTGTGTTTTTAGTCTTGGATACTGCACTTTAGGGAGAACATTGATAAACTGGAGAAAATCCAGAAAATGGCAAGAAGAATGGTGAAATGCCTCAAAATCATGCCATATGAAGATGAATTGAAGGATTTTGGAACATATAGTGTATAGAAGAGAAGATTTGGACAGAGTGGCATAATAGCTCTGTTCAGGTATCAGGTAGAGGAATTAGACTTTTTCTTTGTGGCTTCAGAAGATAAAACTAGAAGCCATGGGTAGAAATTACAGACAGGCAAAGTTAGATGTAAGAAAAGCCGTACAAAAAATTGAAACCATCAAAAAATGGAATAGGTTGTTTTGGTTGGTAGCAAGTTCCCCCTCAACAGGAGGTCTTCAAGCAAAGGCCAGATGACGATTTATCAGAAATGTTGTAGAAGGGTTTCTTTTTGAAGTATTGGTTGAACCAAATAGTTTCGGTAAGTTCCTTTACAACTTTGAGATTCTTCTATGACTCTCCCTTCCACCAATATTAAGCAATGTTTTTTTACATGTTGTGTGCAGTTATTTTTTTAAATGTATTTTATATTTTATTTTTCCTCAATTACATGTAAAAACAATTATAAGCATTCTTTTTTTTTTAAAACTTTGAGTTCTAAATTCTCTCCCTTCTTCCCTTTCCACATCCCTCATTGAGAAGGCAAGTAATTCTATTTTGGTTATACATGTGTAGTCATGTAAAATGTATTTCCGTATTAGTCCTATTGTGAAAGAAAACACAGATAAAAAATCAAGAAAATAGAGTAAAAAAAGAACGTTGCAATATGTATTCAGACACCATATGTTCTTACTCTAGAGATGGACAGCATTTTTCATCAGAAGTCCTTCAGAGTTGTCTTGAATCATTGTATTGCTGAGAATAGCTAAGTCACTCATAGCTGATCATCTTACAGTATTTCTGTTACTTTGTACACAGTACATTTAACTTTGCATCAGCCGATGCAAGTCTTTCTGGGTTTTTCTGAGAGCATCCTGCTCATCGTTTCTTATAACACAGCAGTATTCCATCACAATCACATAACACAACTTGTTCAGCCATTCCCCAGTTGATGGCCATCCTCCCAGTTTCCAACATCCTGTCACCAGAAGAGAGCTGCTATAAATATTCCTGTACATATAGGCCCTTTTCCCTTTTGTTTTTTCTCTTTTGTTTTTTATGTCTTTTTGGATACAGACCTAGTAGTAGCACTGCTAGGTCAAAAGGTATGCACAGTTTTATAGCCCTTTGGGCATAATATCAAATTGCTTAATAGAAGGGTTGAATCAGTTCAAAATTCCCACCAACAGTGCACTAATGTCTTATTTTTTTTCTTACATCCCCTCCAACATTTGTCATTTTCCTTTTCTGTCCTATTAGCCAATCTAATAGCTATGCAGTAGTTCTTCAGAATTATTTCAATTTACATTCCTCCAATCAATAGCGATTTAGAGCACCTTCTCATATGACTATAGATAGCTTTGATTACTTCATCTGAAAATTGTTCGTATTTCTTGATCATTTATCAATTGGGGAATGGCTCCTATTCTTATAACCTTGATTCAATTCTCTATATATTTGAAAAATGAGGCATTTATCAGAAAAACTTGCTTTAAATTTTTTTCCCAAACATTTATGACTGCTAAATGTATTTCCCTCTATCCTATTCCCCCTACTCTGTTTATTCTATTCTCTTTCTCCTTTTACCCTGTCCTTCCTCAAAAGTGTTTTGCTTTTGATTACTGCCTCCCCCACTCTGCCTTCTGTTCTATCACACATGCACACATACCTTCTCTTTTCTCCTTCTACTTTCCTGTAGGGTGAGATAGATTTCTATACCCAATTGAGTGTGTACATTATTCCCTCTGAGCCAATTCTGATAAGAGTAAGGTTCATTCACTCCCCTCCTCACTTCCCCCATCTTCCCCTCCACTGTAAAAGATAATTTACCCCATGCTACCCCTCCCTTCCCCTTTCTCCCAATGCATTCCTCTTTCTCACCCTTTAATTTTATTTTTTAGATATCCTTTCATATTCATCTCATATCTGTGCCCTCTGTCTATATATACTCCTAACTGCCCTAATAATGAGAAAGTTTTTATAAGTTACAAGTATCATCTTCCCATGTAGGAATGTAAGCAGTTTAACCTTATTAAGTCCCTTATGATATCCATTTCCTGTTTACCTTTTTATGCATCTCTTGAGTCTTGTATTTGAAAGTCAAATTTTTATTCAGTGCTGGTCTTTTCATCAAGAATGTTTAAAAGTCCTCTATATCAGGGCTGTCCAGCCTTAGGTTTTTATTGAAACAATAGACAATATATTTTGATTTGCCATTTTTAGTGAGAGCTCTGCAGTAGCTTGGCTTTGTTTACTAAAGCATTTATGTAAATTTCTATGCTTGTAGGTGGGCCATATAAATTGCACTGCAGGCCACATATGGCCCACGGGCTGCATTTTGGACAGCCCTGCTCTATAGAAGGATTATACTCATTTTTTTCTGGGTAAGTGTTTCTTGGTTGTAATCCTAACCCCTTTGCCCTCCTGAATATCATTTCCAAGTCCTCACATCCTTTAATGAGAAGCTGCTAAATGTTGTGTTATCCTGACTGTGGCTCCACAATACTTGAATTGTTTCTTTCTGGCTGCTTGTAATATTCTCTCCTTGATCTGGGAACTCTGGAATTTGGCTATAATATTCTTAGGAATTTTCATTTTGGGATCTCTTTCAGGAGGTGATCAGTGGATTCTTTCAATTTCTGTTTTACCCTCTGGGTTCTAGAATATCGTGGCAATTTTCCTTGATAATTTCTTGAAAGATATTGTTTAGGCTCTTTTTTTATCATGGCTTTCAGGTAGTCCAGTAATTTTTAAATTACCTCTCCTGGATCTATTTTCCAGGTCAGTTTTTTTCCCCCAGTGAGATATTTCATGTTGTCTTCTATTTTTTCATTCTTTTGATTTAGTTTTATTATGACTTGATTTCTCATAAAGTCATTAGCTTCCATTTCCTCAGTTCTTATTTTTAAGGAATTATTTTCTGCAGTGAGCTTTTATATCTCCTTTTTCATTTGGTCAACTCTACTTTTTAAGGAGTTTTTTTATTCAGTGAATTTTTGTGCCTTTTTGCTCCTTTGGCCAATTCTGCTTTTCAAGACATTCTTCTCATTGGCTTTCTGTACCTCTTTTACCATTTGGCCTATTCTGTTTTGTAAGGTGTTATTTTCTTCAGTTTTTTTGTGTGTGACTCCTTTATCATGCTATTGACTCTTTTTTCATGGTTTTCTTGCATCTCTCTCATTCTCTTTCCAATTTTTCCTCTCTCTCTGTTATTTGATTTTTAAAATCCTTTTTGATGTCTTCCATGGCCTGAGACCAATTCATATTTTTCTTGGAGGCTTTCGATGTAGGAGCTTTGACTTTGTTGTCTTCTTCTGAGTGTATGTTTTGATCTTCCTTGTTACCATAGTAACTTTGTATGGTCAGAAATTTTTTCTGTTGTTTGCTCATTTTTCTAGTCTATTTCTTGACTTTTATCAATGTTAAAGTAGGGCTCTGCTTCCAGAGTGGAGGGCACACTGTCCCAAGCTTCAGGGGTTTTGTGCAGTCGTTTTCAGAGATACTTCTAGGGACCTGTAAGTGTTCAGTTCTTTCAAGGTGGTATGGTTGAAGGGAAAATGCATTTACTGCTCTCCTGGCTTGTGCTGTGGTCTGTGAGTGACCACAAGTACCCTTTTTTGCTCTGGAACTGTGATACAGTGAAGGGGTAATGTTGTACCAGAAGCGAGACACACCACAGAGTATAAGTTTTAAATGAAGAATTTATTAGCCGGCGACCATTTAGGGGTTCCACCCAAATCAAAATGGCCCCCAGTTGGGGTGGAGGTGTGGCTTATGTAGAAAATACGGGGTACTGAGGTTAATTATCTCTTGGAATTTACAGGCCAGGTCACAGGGTGGGGGGAACAGGAACAAAGGTCCTGACTGATCAAAAGATTCTGACAGGTCAAGTGGGATAATCTTATTGACATTCCTTGGTGGAGTCACGGAGCCCCAGGGATATCTGCTAAACCAAAAGGGTCTGACAGGTTATCGTTCAGTGGGATGGTCCTATCTATTGACATTCCTTGGAGGAGTCACAGGGCCCAAGGGATATTTGCTAAATGCCAAAGAGATCTGAGTCCATTCTTTCTGGGGGTGTTTGTCAGTCTAGGGGTTTTGTAACTGATTTTTCTAGTACCACAGTAAGATTTAACCCCTCTTAGGTACAAACTGAGGCCTTGACTCAATTGCAAATTTGGCACAAGTCTTATCTCCTAAAGTAGAAAGCCCTGGGAACACAAGAACAGGGTTCCTCCCTGGGTCCTGGCCAAGATCCTGAGACGAATCTGCCAGGTTCCTGGAACTAGCTACTCCAAGGACGCGTGTTGCTCTTAGAGACTTTGAAGGGATTGGCCTCCTTTCAGGGCCTTGCATGTTTGCTGAAAAGACCTGGCATGATGCCTTCTTTGTTTCCAGCATTATTTATGCCATGAAATTCGGATCCCAAATTGGAATCTCACCCATGGCAGAGACGTCTGGCCTGGGACTTCCATGAGCGGGACCCTGACGGCTGTACCCCCGGGATTCCCCAGCTTGTGTGGTCAGGTGTTGGAGCTCCCCCGCATCGCTGATGACTGTAAATATGTTGATTTTAGTAGTAATTGCCTTGTTATTATTCTTAAGCCTCCCTCCCTGCTACTTTCCATTTCTGTCTTTCTTGCCTGTATTTTAATAATAAAAGAAAAAACCCCTTTCGGGCTTCTTGGAGTGCGGAGTGTTTTGTCTGGGCGAATCCGAACCTTTCCTGTACATTTGGATCCCTGCACCACTGTGGCTACAAGCTCTGGTGTTACTAGTGCTCCTCCTCACCCTAGGACTGCCCAGATCTGAGTATGGGCAAAACAACAGAGTCCTGCCCCTAGTGCCAAGACCCCTGTAATCTCTTTCTGATCAGTTATTTGACCTCCTTATCATCTGTGGGCTGAGAGCTCTAGAAACAGCTTCTGCCACTGCTGATTCAGTGGCTCCCAAGGTCTGCTTCTGGTTTGCTGGGGCTTGGTCTGTGCTGGCACGGCATGCACTGGTCTGTGTTTCTACTCTGTGACATATCTTTCCTGCCGACCTTCTAAGTCATCTTGGATTGGAAAAATATTTCACCTCATCCTTTTGTGGTTTCTGCTGTTGCAGAAGTTGTTTTATGGAATTATTTAAAGGTGTTTGGAGGGGTTTTGTGGAGAGCTCAGGAGAGTCATTGCCTTTTCTCTGCCATCTTGTCTCCTCTCCCAATGTGTTGTTTTAAAATTATATTTCCTAGTAATCAATCATGAAAAGGTTATTTATATCTCCTCCCCATAAATAGTTCTCCATATCTCAAGTCTTGCATAATACTCAAAAAAGAAGGCAAAATATTATTGTACAAGAGGTAGGATTTACCAAAATACGTTGTGAACTTCTAATGATAGTGATTTTTAAAAAAAATTGCTTAAAATTAAATAATTTTAAAACAGTCTAAAACATTTTATGATTAATTATAAAAATTGGTTCCAGATAAGAAGATAAAAAGAAAGGAAGATAAAATCTATACTAAGGAACTATTAAGGGATGAAGATAATATAAAGAATGGACTGGAACTCCAAAACATTGCAGCTTAAGGCCTCTGAACCTTCAGAATGTCTCAGGGCTCAAACTTGCTTGGGAAACTCACAATCTTCAACTTTACTAATATTACATATTATTTTCTTCCCACAAAGGCTGAGTAATAATTTATCAAGCATGTTGTAGAAGAGTTTCTTTTTGGGGTATAGGTTGGCATTTTAATATTTCCAGAGAGAATATCAAGTATCTAACTGTTTATATTCTGAACAAACTAATAATATTAACTCTTTATAAAGTGACTCATTTCTAAACAGACAGATTATAAATGCCCATGGCACACAAGAAAACTTATATATTCTGGATAGCATATGATCTCAATAAAAGCACATTCCCTAAGAAAATGAACTATATTCATGAACCGAATAAAGTATTCACTGCTTCAGTAATTGTGCTGCATCTTTACACCTGCTTTCCTGATTACCTGATGAACCATTTATACTACAGAATAGTATGTGCATCAATTAATCATTTTTGCTTTTGCTAAGTCAACAAGCTTTTGATTCTTCAAAACTTGAAGAGGATGAGAAAAGTAAGACTGAATCATAAAACACTCAGCTTCTGTTTGTGCCTTCTAAATGAAAATTTAGTGAACACTTTTACATGCCTACTGTGTGTAAAATGTATTGGGCACAAAGTGTTCGATTATACTAACTTGGGGGCTGTTTTGCCATGTGACTGACACATATTGAACTTATAGTCCAGCAGAACTCTCAGGTAGTTGTTGCACAGAGGCAGCCTGTAGAGACACAGCTGATTTTTCTCAACCCAGTTCTTTACATTTATTATAGTTAGACTTTACCCAGTTAGAATTGATCCATTTTTCTAGCCTGTCAGGATCCCTTTGGATTCTGTTTCTGTCCTTTCACGTGTTAGCTATTATGCTTCCCCACATCATGACATCCACAGATTGGCTAAAGTGCCATCTACAGCTGTCCAAGACAGCAGTAAAAATGCTGAACAGAGGCGGGCCAGTAGGGGCCTCCCTTGAGGTTGACATTGATCCACATAAGCAGTGCTCTTGAGGCTGTTCACTTGACTAGAAAAGCCATCTAAACCCATTAAATTGTACTATCATACATCCGTTATCTCTCCATCTTAAGCACAATGATATTTTGGAAGATTTTGTCAGACACCTTGCTAAAGGCCAGATAAGCTGTTCTCAGGGCATTCCAGTGCTTGACTAATCCAGTAACCTTGTCAAAAAAGGAAATGAAGTTAGTATGCATGATTTGTTCTTAATAAATTCTTGCTGACTCATAATGAGAGGGCCCTGTTTACTTTGTAAATTTTCATAAGTAGTCCCTTTAATAATCCATTCTAGAATTTTACTAAGAATAGACATTAGTCTCTGTGAGTTATAAGTTGAACAGTCAACCCATTATTATTTTCCTTTCCATTCAAAATAGTCATCCTGTTCTAGCTAAGACAGCAACATGATGGAATATAAAGGAACTCAGATCCCCCATAAACTCCAGTAAAACTTTAAAGACAGAATAATGATAAAACCAGTGACAATAATTAAAATGCCTCCATCCAGTCTAGTACAAGAAGACTTCCAGAACTCTGTGAATAAAAGCCTGGGTAGGTAGAAGATGGAGTCTCCATGCAGCCTAGAAACACAGCAGGAGACAGGGTGGGACCGGTACCCAGCACAACACCCAAGCAGTCTACATTGGAGCCCAGTAGGAGGACAGATCATTACTTAGAGCAGGGCCTAGGCAGTTCACTCTTGGGCTATGCTAAGATACAGGGTTAGAACACCAGACAAGCAGTGCAGTGCCTAGGCAGCCTGCACCTGAAACACAGCAAAGAGGCTGTAGTGCCCAGATATCACTAAAGCTACAACAATAGACATGGCCAGAGTACTGCCCAGGCAGTGTAGTGCCCAGGCAACAAGAGACTAGATCAGTGCCTCTAGGGCCCCAACCTAGCAAACAGGGAAACTGCACCTGAGCCATTGCAGGAGACAGTACTTGGTCAGCTCAGCCATGAGGCAGCTTATACCTGTACCACATCCAGGGCAGTTATCTGGGAAGGAAAGCACCAGGGGTCATGCGGGAGGTCTTCTATCAGTGTGGTTGAGACAAAGAAGGGGCCTATGACCTGAATTCAAACCACCAGGAAACCAAGCCAAAACCCATGGGTTCCTGCAGATGGTAGGCCTGGGTGTTAGCTACTGTATCCAAGACAAAGAATGGCCTGCTCACTCCAAGAGAATGGGAGGGAGTAGAATCAGTTCCCCCCCATCATACTCTCATTATCCCAGTGCTTCAGAAACCGCATCTTTCATCATTCAAAACCCATTCCCCATCTCCTACTTGTTGCTATTCTTTTTAACTCTCCCTCCCCTCATGTCTCACCCAAAATTACCCACTCCTTCCTCTGTATCCTCTGGAATGACTATTCCTTAGGCAACAAACTTGACTTCATTTTAAATAATTTCATTTCATCTTCTGGTGCTCATGGACACCTGGCTCACTCCTGATGACACAGCATTCCTGGAAGACCTTTCCGGCACTCGATGCACTTTCACTTACTCCTCACTACTCACTAGTTGAGATAAGGAGAATTGGAGTATTCCTGGCTCCTAATTTCCTCTTCCGATGTTCTCCCTCAGACACCATTACTCAGTAACTTCTCCTTTGAGGTTCTCTCAATTCATATTTGTCAGTGAAAATTCTAGTAACTGCTGTCTTCCAACCTCTAGGACCCTCTCCTTTTCTCAGTGGGTTAAGTGCCTGGCTTACAATCTTTATGTCCTCCTCAATTCTTGCTTTAATGTTAGAGGACCTACCTTAATATATGTATTGATGCTCCCTCAAACATACTAACCTCACAGTTTCTCACCTTACTCATTTCATGTGACATAGACACTTAATAAATGTTTATTGTGTTATTGATTGACTTAGGCAGCTAAATGGATCAGTGGATAGTGCTATGGTCCTAGAGTCAGGAAGACCTGAGTTCAAATGGGGCCTCAGGCACTTATTAGCAGTATGACCTTGGGCAAGTCACTTAACTTCTGTTTGTTTTATCCACTGGAGAAGGAAATGGCAAACCACTCCAGTATGTTTGCCAAGAAAACCCTGTGGATAGTACTGGTGTGATATGGTCCATGGGGTCATGAAGAGTCAGACACAACTGAATGACTGAACAAAAACAAAAAATTTAAAACCCCCAATCTAGAAGCTAAAGCAGGAGATAAGAGAAAGGCCAAACTACAAGAAATACTATGGCTTGAAAAAAAACCCAAGAGGCAAACCAAGAAGAAAGTAACTTCACAATAAGTCCAAGTAGAGCCTCAGAGAAAAAAATGAATTTGAAGATTGTATAAGTAACGGAGGAAATGAAGTAAGAGATGCAAAGTGTAATTTGTAAGTGAAATGGAAGCAATGGAGGAGAGGAGGTTACATTCCTATACCATAATTTCACTATGGGAAGAGCTGCTATGAATATGTTAATAATTTTAATAATAATAATTTTCTTTAATCTCTTTAGGACTGGTAGTAATAGTACCTGGTTATTGGGTAAGCACACTTTAGGGACTTTGGGGGCATCATTCCAAATCGCTTTTCAGCATGGCTGGCACAATTCATAGTTTCACCAACAGTGCATTAATATATGAAAAACCATGGTATATAAATATACTTGAATGTTAATTTGCTATAATAAATTACGAAAGGAACAGTTTCACAGAAACCTGGAAAAACCTGTAAGAACTGATGAAGAATGAAATGAGCAGAACCGGAAGAACAATTTATATAGTAACAAGAACATTGTAGAGACAAACAACTTTGGAATATTTAAGAATTCAACTTCATGAAATGACTAACTCTAATTCCAAAGGACCAGTGACGAAATATGCTATCCACTTCTCGACATAGAGGTAATAAATTTAAGATGCAGTATGAGACATACATTTTTGGTCATGGCTGCTATGGGAATTTGTTTTGCTTGGTTTTTGTTATAATGATTTTTTTCTTCCTCTTCCTCCCCCAGTTTTTATAAGCATTTATTAAGCACCCCCAGTTATGTCAGGCACTGCACTAAGTGCTTTACAAATATTATTTCATTTGATTCTCACAACAATCATAAGTGGTAGGTACTATTATCATCCCCATTTTACAGATGACACTAAGAGGTCAAATGACTTGCCCAGGGTCACACAGCAGTGAGTGTCTGAGGCTGGATTTGAACTCAGGTTTTACTGACTAGAGACTCAGTACTTTCTATTCACTGTACTACCTAGCAGCCTCTGATTTATAGAATGAGAGAAATGCTCACTAATTTAAAAAATAAAAGGTTAAGAACAAAAAATAAAAATGAGATGAATTGATAGATTAAAAGAGAATGTGGTTACCCAAGAAATTGACACTTTAAAAATTATAACTGACTAAGTAAGTAGAAAGCCGTGATTCCACAAGACAAAAAGAAATATTGCAACACAATAGAAATATTTTTAAAAAAATAGAAAAGAACAGTATGTAGGTACTTTCAAAAACAACTGATCTGGAAAACAGGTTTGGGAGAGATCACCTGAGAATTAGACTACCTGAAAACCATGTGACCCTGCCCAAAAGTTGGTATATTTCAAGAAATTACAGGTGAAAATTGCCTAGATCTATTAGAACTACAGGGCAGAGTGAAAATGAAAAGAAAGCCAACATGAAAACTCTTAAGATTTTCATAGCCAAAATATAGAACTTCCAGGTCAAAGAAACATACTGCAAGCAGTCTGAAAGAGTTCAGGTTACCAAGGAGCCATAGTCAGGATGCCACAAGACTTGACAGGTAAAGGGGCAGACAAAGCCCTTGGACTATGAGATATAAAAAGACAAAAAATAAAAACTTACAGTCAAGAATGACTTAGTATAATTTTAAAGGGGAAAGAGACTTTTATTAAAATAGGAGACTTTCAAGTATTCCAGAGCTATATAGAAGCTTTCAAATGTAAACACAGAATTCAAGAGAAAACTAGAAAGGAAAAAAATCATTTTGAGCATTCAGAACGGGCTATAGGATAATGAATTGTTTACACTTTTTTCTTATTTTAAAAATAAGTTTAGTTTTAACATAGATTTGTATCATTCCCACTGCCTCCCTCTCCCTTCAGCAACAACAGAAAAAAATGGAAAAAGAAACTTACCATAAACATGCATAATCCAAAAAAACAAATTCTACATTGGCCATACCTGAAAAATACATCTGTCCATTTTAAGTTTACCATTTCATTGGCAAGAGGTAAGTGGTGTGCTCAGTTTCAGTCTTTTTGTACTCATGTTTTATCCTTGCATTTTTAATGTAATTATACAAATTAAATTGTATAAATTGTTCTTCTAGTTCTCACTTTGCTCTGCATCATTTCATAGAAGTCTCAGTTTATTCTGAAACTCGTTTCATCATTTCTTATGGCATAATATATTTTTCATATACTATTATTTGTCTAGTCATTTTCCAATAGGATACTCCCTTATTTTCCAATTTTTGGCCACTATGAAAAGAGCTACTAAAATTTTTTTATAAATATAGATCCTTTTCCTCTTTCTTTGATCTCTTTGGGAAGATAGGCCTAGTAGTGGTTAATATTATTCATTGGTTTGTTCTTTTGTTATTGAAAGCATTTAGACATAGAACATTTCCCCCAAGGACTGCTTTAGTTGTATGCCAAAGGTTTTGGTCATTTTGTTGGATGAAATTTTCTATTGTTTCTATAATTTGTTCTTTGACTGACCAGTTAAGTTACGATATTTGGTCTCCAATTTTTATTTTTTAATGGCCTTTTAAAAATATAACATTTGTCACATTATGATCAGTAAAAACGTATCAGTTTGGTATTTTTGTTTTTCTACATCTTGGAGAGCTCTTTTTGCGTAATATATAGTCAGTTTATATAAAGGTGCCTAAGAGTATGTAAATACCTTTCAGGAATTTTTTTCTTGTTTATCTTTTGCTATCCTTTTCTTTCTTATCGTTCTTGTTTATCTTTTAGATTAGTCTGGTTCTGAAAAGGGTACATTAAGGTCTCTATTAAATTTTACTATAACTTCTTCCAATTTGATCAGTTTTTTCTTCAAGTATTTAGATGTTATTCTTATATATTAAGTATTGATATTGATTTATTATCTATGATACCTTTAAGGATAGTGTAATTTATTTGCTTATCTATTTTTGTCATGCCCATATTTATTGTAGTTTTATGTGAAATCATGCTGCTTTTTTTATTTCAGCTGAAGCTTCTGCGAATCTTTGTATTTCAAGTATGTTTCAGTAAACAACATATTATCAGATTCTGTTTTCTTTTTTTTAAAATTAGATTTTTTATTTTTAGTTTAAAACACTTAGTTTTACATGTTCTTGAGTTTCAAATTTTCTTCCCTTCCCTCCTTTCTGCCCTAACCCTCAAGACGGCATGTAGTCCGATATGGATTCTACATAAACCTATGCATTAAACTTATTTACATAATAGTCAGGTTGCAAAGAAGAATTATGACCAATGGAATGAATCATGAGAAAGAAGAAATAAAACCAAAAATAACAAAAACAAAAGAGAAAAAAAAAAGGAGAGCAAATACTTTGCCTCAATTTGCATTCAGACTCCATAGTTTTTTCTCTGGGTATAGATAGCTCTCTCCATCATGAGTCCTTTGGAGTTGTCTTTGAACCTTGTATTGCTGAAGAGTGAAGTCTATCAAGGTTAGTCATCACAGAATCCATATATTGGTGGTTGTGTATAAGGTTCTTCTAGTTCTGCTCTGCTCACTCAGCATTGTATTCTGTAGGTTTTTCCAGGTTATCATGAAATCTGTATCTTCCCCATTTCTTACAGCACAATAGTATTCCATTACATTCATATACCACAACTTGTTCAGCCATTCCCCAAATGATGGGCATCCCCTTGATTTCCAGTTCTTTGCTACTACAAAAAGAGCTGCTATAAATATTTTTGTACATACGGGTCCTTTTCCCACTTGTGTGATCTCTTTGGGATACAGCCCTGGAAGTGGTATTGCTGGGTCAAAGGGTATGAACATTTTTATAGCCCTTTGGGCATAGTTCCAAATTGCTCTCCAGAATGGCTGGATCAGTCCGCAACTCCACCAGCAATGTAACAGTGTTCCAATTTTCCCACATCCTCTCCAGCATTTATCATTTTCCTATTTTGTCATTTTAGCCAATCTGACAGGAGAGATGTGGTACCTAAGAGTTGTTTTGATGTACATTTTTCTAATGAATAGTGATTTAGAGCATTTTTTCATATACCTGCAGATATCTTTAATTTCTTCCTCTGAAAACTTCCTGTTCATATCCTTGGACCATTTTTCAATTGGGGAATGACTTGTATTCCTATAAATTTGGCTCAGTTCCCTGTATATTGTAGATATGAGGCCTTTATCAGAGACATTGGTTATAAAGATTTTCTCCCAATTTTCTGCTTCCCTCCTAATCTTTGTTGCATTGGCTTTGTTTATACAAAAACTTTTCAGTTTAGTATAGTCAAAATTATCCATTTTGCATCTTATAATGCTCTCTATCTCTTGTTGGGTCATGAATTCTTCCCTTTCCGATAAATCTGACAGGTAAACTATTCTTTGCTTTCCCAAATTGCTTATAGTATCAGCCTTTATTCCTAAATCATGCACCCATTTTGACTTTATTTTGGTATATGGTGTGAGATATGGGTCTATGCCCAGTTTCTGCCATGCTATTTTCCAATTATCCCAGAAGTTTTTATGAAATAATGAATTCTTAACCCAGAAGCTGGATTCTTTGGGTTTATCAAAGAGTAGATTACTATAGTCAGTGACTTTTGTGTCTTGTGTACCTAACCTATTCCACTGATCTACCACTCTGTTTCTTAGCCAGTACCAAGTAGTTGTGAGGACTGCTGCTATATAGTACAGTTTGATATCTGGTATGGCCAGGCCACCTTCCCTAGCATTTCTTTTCATTAATTCCCTTGATATTCTGGACTTTTTGTTCTTCTATATGAATTTTATTATTATTTTATCCAGCTCTGTAAAATAAGTTTTTGGTAGTTTGATTGGTATGGCAGTGAATAAGTAAATGAATTTAGGTAAAATTGTCATTTTTATTATATTAGCTCGACCTAACTGTGACAATTGATGTTATTCCATTTAATTAGATCTGACTTTATTTGTGTGAGAAGTGTTTCATAATTGTGTTCATATAGGCCCTGGGTTTGGCTTGGCAGGTAGACTTCCAAATATTTTTTTCTAATCCATTCTGCTTTTCATTTCTGTTCTGAGGATGTTCATCCTATTTACTTATGGGTTATGAATTACTAAATGTGTTCTTTCTGTGTGAGTTTTCCTTACTTTGCTCTTAATACCTCTTTAAAAGAGAGGGAGTTTGCCTGACAATTGTGATCTGTAAATGAAATGGCTTGTTTCAGCTCTTCTCTTTCCTTGCCCTGGTGCATAACCCCAGTTTTTACATTTTTTATTTCATTTTAATCCCCTCTTCATGTGCCTTTCTCCAAAATTCAAATGTTTTTCTTTTGATTGTTTATTAAATCTCTCCTGCCCTCTCTCTTAGACCCCTTTAAACCCCAGCCTCTTCTGTTTCCCTTTTGAGTTTAATGTATTTCTATACCGAAACTCTGTGTGTGTGTGTGTGTGTGTGTGTGTGTGTGTGTGTTGGGGGGCTAATTGTGTTCAGTATTCCTTTATCATTTTAGCTGAAAGTGAGCTTCATAGGATGTTTGGTGTCCCCACGCCCTTTCTCCATGATTATATACACTTCATCTTATGTATCTCTGTGATGTGAGGTATGAGAAGAACCAAGAGAAAATGTCACAAAAGCCCATAGAGGAAAGAGTGATCAGGAAGAAAGGTTAATCAGTAGTGTCTGATGGTATAAAGATGTCAAGAATGATGAATATTGAGAAAAGCCAATCAGATTTGGCAATTAGGACATCTTTGGTAACTTTGGAGAGAACAGCTTTAGTTGAGTGATGATATCAGAGGCCAGATTGCCAAGAGTTTAGAAAGGTGTGAGGTGAGGAAGTGAAATCACTAAATGACAGTCAACTAACTTAGGTTAAGTATCTATTATATGCCGAGTGTTGTGCTAAAGCCTGGGGATACCAAGAAAGACAAAAAGAAAAAAAAATTTTGTTCCTGCTTTCAAAGAGATAACATGCAACTACTAATGAATATACAGGATAGATTGTTGATAGTTTCAGAGGAACAGTACTGAGATCAAGGAGGACTGGGAGAGACTTCTTGTACAAGGTGGGACTTTACCTGAGACTTGAAAAAAGCCAGGGAAACTAAGAGGCAGAGATAAGTAGGTTTCATGTTCTAGGAATGGGGGAAAGCAGATGAACATGACCAGAGCTGGGAGGTGGTTTGTCTTGTGTGATGAATAGCAAGATGACCAGTGTCACTGGATTGCAGAGTATGGAAGGAGGAAGATGTGAAAAGTGTAAAAAGACTGGAAAGTAGGAAGGAGCCAGGTAAGGGTGTAGACATTTTGTCTGAGGAGTTGAGATCAGGTAACACAAATTGGTAACGAGCTCCATCAGTATGATATTATTACTTCTTCCAACACTGTTAAATAGCATACGAGTAGAAAGAGAAGTCAGATGAGAAAAGCAATTCATGTCCCTTTGAACTTTAAATCTTTTGGTCCTATGAACTCATTTCTATATCAGTCCACAAGCATTTATTATGTGTGTCTGCTATGTGCCAGGTACCGTGCTAGGTTCTGGGACTCACAAAGAATGAAAAAAATCTCTGATGTCAAGGTGTGTTAGAACACCACCACCACCAACAACAAAAGCCTACAGTGCTGTGTAACTGTAATAGCTAGGCAGAAATGAGAAAATATGCCTTTGTCTTTTCTTTGCAGAGGTCAGAGGACTAATGGTTTGGAAAATTATGTATTCTTCCAAGATTATATTGATATATAGGTAGTTTTACTGAACTGGTTTTTTCTTCTTTCTTTTTTCTTCTCGTTACAAGGAACGGTTCTCTGGTAGAAGGGCAGAGAGGGAAATATTCAGAAATATATTCAGAAATATTGTTATATAAAAACAGAAGATACAAATGGGATTTTTGTATATGTTAATACATTTTTATTTTTGTTAAATATTTCCCAGTTACATTAAAAAATTTTAACATTCGTTGAAAAAATGTTTAGCTTCGAATCTTCTCCCTCCTTTTCACTTCTCCTCACAATCCATTGAGAAAGCATGCAATATGATATTGATTATACATGTAAAACATATTTCTATGTTAGCCATGTTGCAAAATACACACACACACACACACACACACACACGCACGCACGCACGCACGCACGCAAGAAAAAATGAAAAAAGTATGCTTCAATCTATACTCAGTTTATTATTTCCTTCTTTGGAGGTGGATAGCATTTTTCATCATAGGTCTTTTGGAATTGTCTTAAATCATTGTCTTGATCAGAGTAGCTAAGTCTTTCACAGTTGATCATCCTTACAGTATTGCTATTACTATGTACGATGTTCTCTTGGCTCTGCTTATTTCACTTTGCATCAGTTCATGTAAGTCTTTCCAGGTTTTTCTGAGAGCATCCTGCTTATCATTTCTTATAGCACAATAATATTCCATCACAATGATCCAAACTTCGTTTAAAAATCTCCAATGAGTGAGATCCCATTACTTAGCGAAGCAACCCACTGCACTTCTAGATAGCTCTGAATAGTAGGAATTTTTTCTAACACCAAACCTAAATTTGCCTCTGTCTCTAATTTTTACCTCTGGCCAACTAAAAAGTAGTTTTTGCAACTGATCTTTTATAATATTTGTTTTCTGATAATAATCAATGGCAAAAACAAAAGAATAGGGTTCTCGGTAAATCATTTTTTTTTCCAGTTTTGCCTTGTCTTTTGGTTCTGCTTTTATTTCCCCTTCATATTGTCTGAACCTGTGGGCCAAACATAACAAATCTAATCTCTCTTCCACATCAGCCCTTCAGATACATGAAGATAACTAACACATCCTCTCCAAGTCTTCTCTTCCTCGGGCTAAACATCTCTAGTTCTTTCATCCAGTCTTCATATGACATGAATGTGAAACATTTCATCTTTTTTTTCTTGCTCTCCTCTGGACATTCTCCAGCTTATCCATGTCCTTCCTTCCTAGAATGTTACACACAAAACTAAACGCAGATGTGATCCAACTCAGGTAGAGTACAATGGGATTTTTACTTCCACCGCCCCCCCCCTTCTGTTTTGTGAAATCAGTTTTTTAACATATTGGGAAAACTTTACATTTGAAATTTCATCTTATTAAATTTGGCCCACTGTTCTATCATGTCAGGATCTTTTTGGATTCTTACTGTTATCCAGTACTTTAGCTACTCCTCTCAACTTCCATATTGTCTTCAAATTTGATAAGTGTCCCAATGCCTTTATCCAAGGCATTTGTTGATATAAACCAATTCTGAGCTAGGCTTCTGTTTATGTTAATTTTCCCATCATTGTCAATATTTTTTCTTAATATTTAGTAAATAACAGAAACTAAAGGCAAATCCATAACATTTCTGATTTGGCTAAAAGTTATATTCTTTAATTCTGACATTTTAAAAATCTTCAGTTTTTGATAATAAAAGATGATGAAAACTGAAAAACAGGATTCTCTGAATAAGGCTATTTTCTGCTTTGCCTTGTCTTTTGGTTGTTCTTTTAATGCCTCTTAGTATCATCTGAGCTATACTGAAATAGCAAAAGGTGGCATTATACACAGCTCAGCTGGTTCACTGCACCATGTTATAATTACGACTACTTGTGATATCTGAAAGTTAAAGTCTAAAAAAATGCCCATAGTGCTGTTAGAACATGGTTGGCAGTGCCACTAGAAGTGAATGCATAAGGCAGTACTATAATAATTTAGGAAGTAGACCAGAAATTGATCTTAAGTGTGAATAATGTTGATGTTGAAGTTTGTGTTGGGATCAGTTTAATTCAACTATGTGTATTTCTGTACTTTAAAAACATGAAATAAAATCCTGTGTAAGAATAAAGTACAATTACATTAGTGAATCTTCCATGTAAATTAATATGGACAAACAGGTTTTGTGAAACATATTCTTCATGCCAGAAAGCTATTGACTACAATCACATCAACTTTCTAGGCAAGAAAAGAATCAGCTAGGGAGTATGGTATCCCAGAGAGAAGAATATGCATGCTTATGGAATATTAGCAGGAAAAAAATATATACACATATATTAATATATGTACATAAATAGCCACTGATTATAATACCACACTTATCAGGGTGATAGCAGTCATTATCATTGATTTGTTCACATTTTGATGTTCTTAACAGTAGAAGTATTTTGTAGCTCAAATTTTGGTGTTCATACTTACTTTGAGCCATTATATAGGAATATAGTAGTAATTTTACATTCTGCATACCACTTTGGAATTCTCACAAGAGTATACACACAG
The DNA here is from genome assembly GCF_011100635.1 of Trichosurus vulpecula. Classification (NCBI taxonomy): domain Eukaryota; kingdom Metazoa; phylum Chordata; class Mammalia; order Diprotodontia; family Phalangeridae; genus Trichosurus; species Trichosurus vulpecula. The sequence continues at coordinate 48,931,257 of NC_050580.1, forward strand.
ACATGTGTGTATCAGTTTCAGTGGCTTGAGAGCATCCAATGAAAAATTGGGACTATGTTGAACATATTCCTGTATTTACCAACTTTTAAAAAACAAATATGAAGATAAAGTCATTCTGTACTCCTACAGGGGAATCTTGTAACTTTTATTCTTTTGAAATTTTTCTTAAAGTTATATCTTGTGAAATTCATTAAATTTTGAGTGAAATGTGGAAGCAATTGAGAGTGGGCCGTAGTGCTTCCTTGTTTGTTAATTTAAAAAATAAAAGTAAAACTCTGAGTTTAAGAAGCTAAGATTGCCAGTGGGAGTTTCACTATGTTGAAGTATATTTTATGAAGTATATATATGTGGAATATATTTTGTTGGTTTTGTTTTGTTTTTAATGAATTTTCATTGATGTCTTTTGTTTTTACGTCTTCTGGATTTTCCCAGTGTATCCCCTCTGCCTGACCCCAGAGAGACAAAGAATAAAAAAGAAGGGAAAAAATAGTTGAACAAAACTAATCAATACAACAAAAAGTTTCTTGTTATGTGCAGTTTTGGAAGTATATTTTTAAAAGTTATTTCCATTAGTGTTTTCTTCCTTGAAACAGATGAGAAAATATTAGTATAATAGAACCAAATTATTGAAAGAGGAAATGTACAGTTTTTGTACAAGAAATAAAGATATTTGTATAGTAGGTAATTAAGAAATTGGGATATATTACAGGAAATACATTAAGCGTTGTATTACTTAATTAACTTATAAAAGGAGGATGTTTTGTCTTAATTCTAGACTATACATGATAGATCTGTTGACCAGAAGGATAAATTTGCATCTGAATGTGATAGTAAAATCAACAGGAAGAACTGGCAATATGATTCTTTTAGTGTTTGAAGACATAGAGTAGGCCTAGGTGCTGCTGCTGCTTTTTCTGCCACTGATGGGTGGTGGGAGATTGGGCTCACCTAATTTTCAGACAAGTTCTGATGAAATGGTGCTAGATTGGGAATCTGAGGACCTGAGTTCTCATTGGTTCTTCTTACCAGCTATGTGATTTTGGAGAAGTTAGTGATTTTCTCTGAGCCCCAGTTTTCTCATATGTAAAGTGAAGGTATTGAATGAGATGATCTTTAAGGAGTGTTGAAATAAGGAGGAAGGGGAGATCCCTGGTAGATATTTTCTACTCTTTCTCTGTTGTGTTCTTTTACTCACAAATTCTTTAGGATTTAATGATGTAATCTTCAATTAAATTGTTTCTTCAAAAGCCCCTTGTTGAATATAATTTTATTTCAGCATTGTCAATTAAAGATGTTTTTAGTATTTCTGCTTTTCCGCTTGTTTCTGAGGTTTTTATGAAAATACATGATCAGTTTCTGTAGAGATGCCATGTCCAGCTGAGATGTAAATAAATTTCTTTCTAATCTCATTCATTAATTGCCAGAGATTTTAATTTTCTAATAATTCTAAATAATTTTTCTAAAATTCAGTTTAGGACCTTAATTCTTTTTTTGTTTACCTTTTTGTTAGATTTGTCTAGTTCTGAATGGGGGTACACTGAAGTCCCCCACTATAGTTTTACTATTTCAATTTACTATTACTATTTATTATTTCACCATATAATTCAATGAACTTTTTACTTCACTATTTAGATGCTATGCTGTTTTAGGACATCTATCTATATTTCTATTGATCTATGGTTCCTTTAGGCATAATGTTGTTTTCTCTTTTTATTGTGTCTATTTTTGCTGTTGTCTAAAAATCTTGACTGTTACCTTCTGTACCTGCATCACTTCAAACTGTTCACATCCATGTTTATGATCGTTAATTGTATATTTCTCTCCATCTCTCCTCTTTAACTTTTTTGTATCTTTTCCCTAAACTCCCTGCCATTTACAAAGAAAAAATGTTGAAAGCAAACGAGTTTGCTCAACAGTAGTGGTCTTTAATTGGCTCAATCTTTCTGCTCCATTGTGTCTTCTCCTTGTTTTTCCCCTTGTTCCACCCCTTGAAAACATTTTTTTAGTCTTTCCTTCATATTTGACCCTCTGCCATTGTAGTATATTTTGTTTATAACTATTCCCTCACCTAGCTTGCCCTAACTCCCCTAACTCTGTTCTTATATATTTCACCATTGAGTTTAATGTATTTCTACACTGTGGTTTTTGGGTATGAGTGTTGCTCTTCCTTTGTCCAGTTCAGATAAAAGTAAGGTTGATGGGATGCCTGTTCCCCGTCCCCCTTATTTTCTCCTTATAATTCTTCACATCATGCACCCCTGTTATGTGACATAACTTTATTTCTCCCTTTATTTCTCTGTTCTCAGTTTATTCCTCTTTCCCTCTCATTTCCTTCTCCTAAGACCATCAAATTAAACAGATAATCTCAGGACCCTCTGTCACATTCATCTTTATGAATCTTAAGATTCTGAAAGGATGCTTGTTTAGAATGTGAACAATTCCTCACCTCATCACCATGTACTCCTTTCTTATCGATTACATGTAATTTAACTTTCTGTCATTCTCTTGGATCCCAGATTGGTATCTCAGAGTTTCTACTCACTTCTGTCCTTTTCATCTGGAATTCTTGAAAGTACTATATTTCATTAAAGGGCCTTCCATTTTTCATTTGTAGTATTACATTTAATTTTGTGAAAAATCCATGGGGACTATTGAGTCACACTTTAGTTTTATGAATGATAATATAAGCCTCCGAAGCAGAACCCTAAAACCCAAACCCAGAGTTCATTTATATTTCCCTTGGAAGAATGAGCCATTGGAGAATGGTGCCACACTGAGTGTGTGAGCACAGGTTGAAGACACTAAATTTTGCCTCTGTTAAGTGAAGGGAAGATAAAATGAGTAAACACAATCACACGCCACAGTAATGCCCAGCTTTACATCTAAAATGCATGTTCTTTTCATCTTCACCTCTTAGAATCCTTGTCTTCCTTCCAGGCTGAGCCCCAGTGCCATATACTCCATAAAATCTTTCCCCAAACTTCCCAACACATTATATAATAGATTTAGAGCTAGAAGGAATTATCTAATCCTGCCCCCTCGTTTTACAAATGAAGAAACTGAAGTTCAAAGAGATTGGGGATTTTTTGTTTTGTTTTGTTTTTGCCCAAGACTAAACCCTTATTAATAAATGGTGGAGCCCAGATTAAAATAAACATCCTTGAAAGTAGTGGGCATGACATAGATAAACATCTCTGTGTTGGTAATCAAAATGGGCTCCTTAGCACTTAGTTCAACAAGTGCCCTTGAAGAGTTTGGCCTTTGTTTCCTTTGATTAATTCAGTGTCTTTGATTGAGTCTTACTAGGTGCTAAGCCCCAGGCCCAAACCCCTATTAGGTGTAAAACCTTAGTGGGTGTGGATTGGCAACTAAGGTGGGGCTAACTCCAGGGAGGGCCTAGTTTACATGTCTGGGAGAGCAGAGGCTTTTAGATTGGGTGGGTTTAAGTCCGCCTCTTTGTGACAATTCTAGGTCACGTGGGTGAGTTGCATGTGTGACTCACCCCTGACCCTGAAAAAGATATAAAAACCAGGAGTTGGCTGTCTGTTCTTTGGAGCTCTACCTGCAGCAGTGATGGCGCATGTGACTCTGGGCCAGCCCTTGTTCCGAGCTCCTGGGCTGAACCTAGATGTTGGTAACTATGAATTGTATTGGGTCTGTCTGTTGATATTTGTAATTTGTTTGTATTTTGTTCTGAAGTTGAGGGTGCTGGTTTTTTCCCCTGAACTAAGTGAATGCTGTCTGTATGCTGAATTAAAGTAAGCTTGTCAACCCCTGCAACCTTGCTTTCCTTATTAAAGCAGATCAAAAGAACCTGTGCTGTTGGCAGCTTTCTGGGTGCTGGCTGTGGGTGGATCTTACACCCCCACAGAAGCTGCTAGCCAGATTGTGGGAACAATCTCTCAAAGGATCCTGAAAAAATCAGGTAGCAGGAGAGCTAGGAGGGAGCAACGTTATTGAAAGTTTGTTGAGAAAAGAGTGGTCGGTATATTTCATTTAACCTTTGTGAGCATACTGGTCACAAGGTAGAAGTTATTTCATTACAGCAGTGCAAAAAGAGAACAACCCACATTGGGGTTATTGTGACTCTCAAGTACATTAAATCCTTAAATGATCACTTCTAAGTGTTTCAGTTTCAGCATCTTCATAGTGCCGTATACAGTGGATCAATTTGAAGGACTGTATTATGAAACTCCTAGAACGGTAGACATAGTCAAATAAGTTTCTAAAAATTCATTTCAAAAATCTTTTTTTTCTGTAGCTGCTTTCCTTCATTGGCATGAATACTTATTAATTGACAGTACTTATTGAAAGTTAAATAATATGGTAGAAATAGTGTGGTATAGTAGATAGACCTAGATTCTGTTCTCAGCTCTAACAGTAATTAGCTCTGAGAACTTGAACAAGTGACTTCATTTTACTAGGCATTAGCTTCCTCATTTGTAAGGTGAGGGGATTATACTAGGTAACCTCCAATGGTTCTTTCAATTCTAATTTGCTATAAATTTAGGGATTTTGTGATCTTTTTCTTTCCTTTTTCTCATAATTTCGTTATGATTTCCTGGAGCATTTCCTGGTTTCATATAGTCTTCCTCTACCCCACCTCCATCACTGTAATTTAAAGCTCACTAAAAGAAAATAAATCTGTGCTGTAGAACAGAGCCTCTTAACCATTTTTAGTGTAATAGACCCCTTTTCAGAATAATGTTTTTAAATGCTTAAAATAAAATATATAGGATTACAAAGGAAACAAATTTTGAAATAGTTATCAAAAAATTTTAAATAACAAATTCACGGAACCTAGAGAACTCTAGAGAACATGAGTCTAAAGTCCTTAAAACTGAGCCAGGATTAAGTTTTAGACTATGTCACCTGGTGCCCTTTTCCTTATCAATTGCAGTAAATAGAAAGTTCTTTTGGCACTTGGGGTTTAGGGATTGTATGGATTTGTCAAGTAGTTAGTCATCAAGTTATTTTTGCTACTTTCTTCTATGCTATTTTCCTCTGACTCAGGGTGTTTGTAGCAGGTGTGTGCATTTTTATTGTTGTCTTTGTAAAAGTAAAGTGCTATGTTTTCTTTAAAGCATCTGTTATGACATAAAAAGTATGTGACTAAAGCTAACTTACCTATCACCTTTCTAGTCAAGGGTATGGTGTAGCAATTCACAGGAAATGTTGTCCAGGGAATGGGACATGAATAATAATGCCCCTGGCCTCAGATGTAAGGAAGAAACTCAAGTATCATAGGTTTCACTGTGACTTGGTAGAATGTGATACATGCTTGGAATGTGACAGATATACCTTATTCTAAAGAAATTAGATAAAAGGAATAGTGGAGTAGCTTTTTCTATCAAGAATGTATATACCCATGTAGAAATCCAAGCACTTGGTCTTTAGGGTTCAGGGAAGACCAAGTGGAGTATTTTAGAATCAGTGGAGGAGTGACAGGAGCAATATTGTTGTGGGAATCAGTCTATTCAAGAGGAGGAAATGGCTGATGAGTTCTGGAATGATATACTAAAGCTGGCATATGAGGTGGGATCTAGCAGTCGTAGTACTGATTAGAAGCAGAGAACTGAGAAATTCTTCAACTTCCTTTCTGGTAATTTTATGGTGGGAGTGATGAGGGGAGCTGCTACTTATATTTGATTCTGAGTAATAAGGACAAATAGGCTGCCCAGATAAAACTGACAGGAACTGAAGGAATAAGTAACGATCACGTTAGAGTTCATGACAGATAATGAAGAAAGTCTAATAGGTATCTTCATTTTATGGAGAGCAGATTTCAGAGAATTTGGGGAAGGATAGGTGGAACCTCACAGCCTAAAATTTTATAAGTGAAGTAGCTTGAAGGTTGGATGGCTTGCTCCCCAGAACAAAATTGTGATAAAATAATTACACTGAAGAAAAACAAAGGAAGTTGTTTAAAGATATGAATGTGACTATGAAGAGAGGTTCTCAATTAACTCCAGTCTTAAAAAGACACGTAGAGGAGATGGAAGTCAAGAGTAAGGATGAATATAAAAGAATATCATGGCTAGATGAATGCTAAAGACAGCAAATAAGGGTTGGTTTGTTTTTTAAGCTATGTTGGTGACAAAAGGATGATCAAAAATGGGTAAGAGTGTAGCCTGAGATAGATGGGGTAACACTAATGGATGACAGAAAGAAAGTAGAGCTGTTCAATTCCTATTTTGCTTCTTTTTTTGTGAAGGTGAATGATCATCACACTAGGAGGTACAGAACCAAAATTGTTAGAAGGGAATTGAAACCTAAGCAACAGCCAGCAATAGCTTTTTTCAGTGAATTCAAGTCTCTGTACCTAGGTGACCTACATCTCAGCTTACTGGAAGGGAACTTTCAGGTGTGACTACTGAACTGCTATCCGAAATTGCTGAAAAAATCATGGGAAAGGGGGGAAATGATACAGGACTGGAGATAGGCAGATGTACTGATTATGTAACAGAGAAGGAAGGTAAGCTGTTGAGCTTAACTGAGTTCTGGCACAATTGTAGAATAGATTATTAAAGCAATGGTTTATCAGTGGAAAGTCAGCATTACTTAGAGCCAACTTGAATTTGTTAGACCAGATTGACCTAAGTTCCTTTTTTAATGGTCATAATAATTAACTCTCATATACAGAGCTTTAAGGTTTGTGAAGTGTTTTACTTATTTTATCTCGTTCAATCTTCTATGAGTTAGGTGCAATGATTATCTTCACTTTACAGATGCAGAAAGTGAGACTGAGAGAGTTTGTGGCTTGTCCAGTGCCTAAAGATAGCAAGTGTCTAAGTCAGGATTCAAATTAAGTTCTTCCTCACTCCAATTTGTGTATGTTGCCTAGCTTCCTTTTTACAGACTGATAGATTAGGTCAATTCCAGTATTTGAGTATTGGTCTTGGACTTAAAAGTCCTGGGTTCAGATGTCGGCTCTGTCACTCACTAGGTGTTATCATTGGCGAATCACTTAATTTTTTTGAGCCTCACTTTCCTCATCTGCAAAATGGTGATCGTGTTGGCAATCAAAATGGGCTCTTAGCACTCAGTTCAACCAAGTGCCCTTGAAGAGTTTGGCCTTTGTTTCCTTGATTAGATTGGGAGTCCTTGGTGACCTCCTTGCCTCAGGGGAGGGCCTAGTTTACATGGGTTTGAGTGGCATGTTTGGGACATCAGAGGCTTTTAGACCACATGGGTTTAAGTTGCCTTTTTGTGACGATTTTAGGTCACGTGGGTGAGTCGCATGTGTGACTCACCCTTGACCCTGAAAAAGATATAAAACCAGGGGTTGCCTTTCTCTTTCTTGGAGCTCTGAGCCACAGGAGGAGTGGTGCGTGACTCTGAGCCAGCTGTTGTCGAGCTCCCTGGCTCATGAACTCAGATGTTGATGCTTTTTGGTAACTGTGAATTGTGATTTGGTCTGTTCCTAATGTATCTTTGTATTTGTATTTGCTCTGAAGTTCAGGGTGCTGGCTTTTTCCCCTGAACTAAGTGAGTGATATTTGTATGCTGGATTAAATAAAATTGTTAACCCCTTAACATTGCTTTCCTTAGTAAGGCAGATCAAAAGAACCTATGTTGGCAGTGTTCTTGTTGTTGGGCTTGTATCAGTTTTTCACCTCCACAGCAGCTGCTAGCTGGATTGTTGAAAGAGTGATACATGTACTATTTATCTCATTGGGTAGTAGGTTGTAGTGAGGCTCAAATGAAATCATGTATGTTGTTCAGTCATTTCAGTCATGTCCAACTCTTCTTGATCCCATATAAGGTTTACTTGGCAAAGATCCTGCAGTGGTTTGTCATTTCCTTCTCCAACTCATTTTACAGTTGAGGAAACTGAGGCAAACAGGGTTAAGTGACTTGCCCAGAGTCACACAGCCAGTAAGTGTCTGGGGACAGATTTGAACTGGGGTCTTCCTGACTCCAGGCCTGACCCTCTATCCATTGAGCCACCTAGCTGTTCAATAATGCATGTGCAATGCCTTAAAAGCCTTAAAGTGCTAATTCTCTGTTTAGATAAGTCCTAGGGAGTTGTATGAGGCACTTACAGGTTAAGTGATTTGCTCCGGGTGACAGAGGCAAAATCTTCTTGACCTCAAGTCCACGACCCTGTTATCTTTGTCATGTATTAAATTACTAATAGCAATAGTAACAATATCAGATATCAGCAAATCTTTTGAAATATCTCACACAATTATAGATCTAGAGCTGGGAAGGTCCTTAGAGGCCAAGTCCCTTCCATTTGCAAACTGAAAACCAGAAGATTAAGTGGGCAGTGTAAAACTGTAAAAGATGGAAAGATGCGAGCTGTCAATCAGCTAGCATTTATTAAGCACCTGCTGAATAAATCTCCTACCAGGGATTCTGTTAAGTACTGAGGATACAAGAAAGGCAAAATACACTTCCTGTTCTCAAGCTATACAACATGCAAACTGTTTTCAAACTGGTTATGTACAGGCTAGATAATCAACAGAGGAAAGGCTAACTAACATTAAGAGGGCTCCAGAAAGACTTCTTGCAGAGGTAAGGCTTTAGTTGATACTTAAAGAATCCAGGGAAACCAGAAAGTAGAGGTGAGAGACTTCCAGACCTGGGGGACAGCCAATGAAAATAACTGGAGTCAGAAGATGGAGTATTTCGTGTGAAGAACAAAAGGGATATAAGTGTCATCAGATCTCAGAATACACTGTGGGGGTGGGGTGGGGTGGCATGTAAGCTGTGAGAAGACTGGAAAAGCAGGAAGGGGCCAGTCATGAAAGGCTTTGAACATCAAGCAAGATTTTATATTTGACCCTAGAGACAATAGGGAGCCACCAGAGTGAATTGAATAGGGATTGACACGGTCAAACTTGAGCTTTGGGAAGACCAGTTTGACAGTGGAGGATGGGCTCAGGCAGCCAGAGCACCAGGAGGCTTTTGCAGTAGTCTAGACTTGAAGCGATGAGACCCTGCACCAGAGGAGAAAAGGGGAATGGAGATGTTGTGAAGGGAGAGCCAACAGGACTTCCCAGCTGACTGGATGAGGTGGATATGGAGCGAGTGAGGAGTCCAGGGTGAATGGGAGGATGTTAATACTCTCCATAGTCATAGGTAAATTAGGAAGAAAAGAAGGTTTTGGAGGGAAGATGAGTTCTGTTTTGGATGTGTTGCATGTAGAATGTCTATAAGACATCCAGATTAGTGGTACAGAGAGAAGCTAGGACTGTACAAATCAATCTGAGTATCATCTGCATAGGGATTGGAGCTGAATCCATAGAAGCAGATGAGACCACCAAGTGAGGTAGTAAGATAAATATAGGGAGAAAAGAAGAGGACAAACCCTGAGGTGCAACTCAGTTAATGGCATGACCCAAATGAAGATCCGCAAGAAAGTCAGAATTTAAGCTTCTGGCAAATAAAAGTTGTTTTCTTCAGTGGCTCCTATGTGGCAGGTGCTTAACAAATTCTTGCTGATTGGTTGATTTGAAAGTGATCAAATGACTATACTCCATGAGTGCTATTAATGTCACCATAGAAAAGTATCTCTAGTGCAGTTTCACAGGGCTCTGTCTATGTATGGCCTGTTGTGTTCAACGTTTTTGTCAGGGATTTGGAAGAAGCTCTTGATACTATGCTTAACAAATTCACAGGTAACATGAACCTGATAATAGCTAATATGTGGAATAAAGGATCTAAAAAACGTCAAAAGTCTGGAATGTTGGGCTGATGAAATTTAGTAATGACATGTAAAATTTGACAAGTTAAAAAAAATGCAGAAGTGCAGGATTGTATACGTAATTAAGGAGGGCTTTTAGCACTTATTCAATGAAATGCCCTTGAAGAGTTTGGCCTTTATCTCCTTGATTAAATTCAGTAACTAAGGTGGGGCCCATGAAGGGAGGTCTGATTATATCCTCGCTCCCAAGTAGGCCCAAAACCCCTAGCTATTAGGTGCTAAATTGATGTGGGCGTGAAGCCCTCAGGGTCCTGGGGGGAGGTGCTGACTCCAGAGCCAATGGTAGGAGCTTAGGTTCTGGTCGCTCAGATGACGTTTGATGAGGGCTAGAAGAGTGCATAAAAGGGGAAGATGGAGCTATTTGTTTGGGGCTCTCACTCTTGGTGGTGTGCTGATGTGGAGACTCTGGTCAGCTGTAGTTAAGAGCTCTCCAGCTGAACTCATATGTTGATGCTTTTTGGTAACTATGAATTTTATTTGGTCTGTTTGTAATTTCTTTGTATTTGCTCTGATGTTCAGGGTGCTGGCTTTTTCCCCTGAACTAAGTGAGTAATATTTGTATGCTGGATTAAAGTAAGATTGTTAACCCCTTAACGTTGCTTTCCTTAGTAAAGCAGATCAAAAGAGCCTGGGCTTACAGCGTTCTGTGAGCTGGTTGTTGTTGGTTTTACACCACCACAGCAGCTGTTAGCCAGATTGTTGAAACAAGGATGGGAAGCAGTTGTGGCTGGAAAACAGTCTGTATCAAAAATACTTTTAGTGTATTGCAACAGTGTGACAGTGTTTAAAAAAATGCATTCTTAGACTGTATCAATGGAAGCATAGGTAACAGAAAGAGGGAGTTTATAATCCTGATGCACTTTTCCCTGTTAAGATCACATTAGGAATAGTGTGTTCATTTGAAGAAAATCATTGACAAACTAGAGATGTCCAAAGAATAATGACCAGTATGCTGAGGGAACTCTAAACCATATTATGTAACGATTTGGTTGAAGGAAGTAGGGATGTTTATCCTGGAGAAGAGAAGACTTAGGGAAGCCATGATAGCTGTCTTTAACTATTTGAAGATTTATTTTTTCAGGATTAGCTTTGTTTTGCTTGGTCCCAATGAGCCCATATGTGGAAACTGTCAGTTCATCAACTTCAGTCCATTTAAGGAAAGATGTTCTAACAGAGCTGTTAAAAAATGGAATGGACTGTAGTATGAGAATTTTCCATCATTTGAGTTCCTCAGTTCCTCAAACAGAAGCTGCTAACCCTCTGCCTAGGGATGTTACAGATGAGATTCCTGTTTAGGTATAGGTTGAAGGAGATGATCTTTCAGGCCCCTTTCAGCTCTGAGCTCTTTTGCATCTAGAGTTTTTTGTTTTTGTTTTGTTTTTGTTCAAAATGGCAGGTGAAATCAAAACTGTGAGCTAACTGGGATTGTGGGGGGGGGGGAGTAGATCAGTGGTATAATTAGAAAGTAGAGGAAGTTACAGCCGAGTTGGAAATATTTTATGTTGAGTTCCTTAAATAGAAACGTTGGGTCATTTACTGCCACCTTTCTGAGATTTCATCATTTTCCAGAATCAATAGCTGCTGTTATTTTACGTCTGTCTGTCTTATCTAAGTGACCATGTTGTTTCTTTCATTGCCTTTAGACATTTCTTCTTGGTTTTTCACTTTGGCCTTGTTTCAGATATTTATGAAAATAGGGGACAGTTAGATAATTAAGAATAGGGATATGAGATGAGTGTGGAATAATGGTTATAGGGCTGCCCTTGGAGACAGGAAGGCCTGGATTCAAGTCATCCTTCTAACACAAACTAGCTTTGTGCCTCTAGGCAAGTCAATTACTTAGTACTCTAGGCTTCTCTCTAAGAGTTTGTAATAGACAAGTTATTGATCACCTTCAGTGGGGGGAGTTTCCACATTTGCAGTTCTGGACATGGAGAAAGAAAATCACAGTTCTGAACCTCCAAGATCTCAATTCCCCTCTCCCCCCAAATCAAGGTAAGGGATATGGAAGACTGCAACTGAAATCCACAGACAACTCTCATAATCCACAGATAACTCTCATAATAGGAAGAAATTGAAATTAGAATAACATTTATCTTCCCCTTTACTGCTTACTTCTTGAAAAAAAAAACTCAATGTTCCTAATTCCCTTACACCTAATCTTTTTTTAGCCTCTTGGAATTAGGCTTACACCTTTACCACTCTATTGAAACTTCTTTTTCAAAGGTCACCAGTTACCTCCTAATGACTAAATCTAGTGTCTTGTTTTTTTAACACTGCAATTTTTAACACTTTTGGTCTGTCCCTACTCCTGATATTGTCCTTTGGCTTCAGGGATACCACTGTCTCCTAGTTATTCTTCTGCTTACTTGTTTAAGTCTGTCTTTCACTGGCTTCTCATTCACATCCTGGAATTCCCATTCCATAGAAAACAAACTCTTCTTACCCATTTCCTCTTTGTCTCACATTCTTTCCATTTCTTAGCCCTGGTCACAGCCTGGTTCCTCTCTGATGATGTTGCATCCCCATCTATCTTCTCTAGCACTGGCTATAATTTCTCTCACATGCCCCTATCCTTATCACACTAGTAGAGAGAGTTGGAATATTCCTTTCTCCACATTGGAACTTTCTGAATCTCTCTTTGTCTCCATTATTCCTGTTTTTGAAATCCATACAATGAAAATTTATCACTTAATCAAAATCACAGTAGCTATAGCATAACTATTCTCTCTTCTTCTGGAGGGAGTTCAGCATTTGGATCATCATCTTCCTCTCCTCCCATGGCTCCCCTGGAGCGCAGCAATTTGGGGCTGGCTATATTGATGCCAAACTTATGTAGATACCTGTTGATAGAACTCCAGAGCTCAGTAGGTCCGCTGGCCTCAGCCGCCACAGTAACTGGGATCATAAGCCTCATCACATGCCTGATGACAGTAAGTTTTCCCTCACTGGAGTCTTCAAGTAGAAACTGGATGACCATTTGTCAGAGATGTTGCAGATGGGATTTCTGCTTCCATAGGTTCAACAAGATGATCTCTAAGGTCCCTTTCAGCTCTGAGATTCTCTACATCTAGTTTTGTTTTTTGTTTGCATCCAAACCGGCAGGTGGTCAAACTTGTGAGATATCTGGGATTGCAGAGGGGATAGCCCAGTGGTATAGCTGGAAAGTTCCTAATCCTTTGTGACCTATCTGCTGCATAGCTGCCTCCTCCTCTTAGACAGTCTTTCCTCTTTGGGTTTTTGTGACTTTACTATGCTGTAGTTTGCTTTCTGTCTGTCCTCCCACACCTTCACAGTGTCCTTTGTTGTCTCTTCATCCACATCACATGCCTTAATTGTAGGTATTCCCCGAAACTCTCTCTTGAGTCCTCTTCTTCTCTTCCTGTGTACTCCAGCACTTCCCATGGGTTTAACCATCATTTCTGTGCATATTACTGCCCTAGACATTCTCCTAAGCTTTAGTCATATATCACTTATTGCCAATTATATATTTCAAACTGGATGTCATGGAGAAATCTTAAACTTAAAATCAAAAAATGAACTCATTATCCTAAACCCATAATATCTTAAAACCTTAAAACCTAAATTCTCCCGGGACTTCTGGGTCATGTGAGCAACAAACTGGAGGATATACTTTCTTGCCAACACCCACAACCTCTCAAACCTCTCCAAAACAGAAATTATGCATCAAAGATAAAGCAGCTTCAGCTTTCTCTGAGGTCTGGAACAGCCAAAATCCAGAAGGATGTTAAAAAAACAAACAACTTGAACTGATGCTCACTGATCCTGAGCACATTTAGCACTCTTCCACCTTCCATGCTAACAGCAGTGAGTCTGCAGAGGCTTACAATAAAACCTTGGTCACCCCTCCCTCTTTCCAGTGCCTGTGGAGACTCCAATTCCAAGCCAGTACAGCTAGTATGGCCAGACAACCCTGTAACACCAGTGCAGCAGCTTCCTAAATTGCTGGTGCTGGGCCAGACAACTGAGAAACCGAGGGAACATGATAGGTCACCAAGACAGGACACCATGTGTGTGCACGGGGAAGGGGGCAGGGCACAGGAGAGGGACTGATGAGAGGAAGAGCTCAGCATCCAGCTGGGGCCAGTTCTGTCCACCCAAAAGTCACTTGGAGCAGAGACCTAGACTGGTGAACTGTGAATTGCCTGGTCTGAGAGGAGGCTGAAATGCTTTGAGATCCAACCCCTAAGGAAACCACCATTATTAGAGGGGAAGGAGTCAGTCAGAAAAAGAATGAAATTACCAAAGATCACAGGAAGAAGAAAACCCAAATATCTTGAACATAAAGCAGAATAAGTCAAAAGGGAAAATATTAACAACAGAAGGAAATGATGCCCCTTTTAAATGTAGTAAATAAATAAGTAAAGGCATCTGTGAATTACTGCAAAACAAAACAACCCAACACTTAAAGAGTCAGGACCCTGTGGAACTTGAGGAGACCATAGAACACACTGTATCTGAGTGGTTTATAGAGAAATGAGAAGTATAGAGTGGAATTCATGGTTGCACAGCAAAAATATTGGGCAGAATAGAAAAACTAGAATATACAATGGCAAGTCTCTCCAAAAAAAATAAATAAAGCAATGTGCTTACCCCAGAAATACTGAAGTGGAGAGAAGGAAAAATCAATAACATTAAAAAATTATGCTCACTATATAAGTAAAACATACTCATCTTGAAGACAGGATGCATAGAGACAACCTAAGGATGATAGGTCACCCAAAAGAACGTGATAGAACAAAAACCCTCAACACCAAAATGCAGGAAATAATGGAAGAGAACTGTCCAGAACTTCTGAACATGAAAAATGAAATACCAATTGAAAGATTTCATAGATCATCTTGCCAGAAACAAACAAAACCCCAAGGCTGCAAACTCCAAGACACATAGTGGTTATATTCAGCATTCTATTTAGGAACATCAAGTTCTGCAAGTTATCAGGAGAAAGACCTTCAAATTAAAAAAAAAAAGGAAATTTGAATAATTCAATACTCTTCTGTACCAACCAGAAAATGTAGAAGGGAATGGAGTAATGTATAGATAGTTGTCACTTTACATAAGTTCTAATTACACAAATTCAACTTTACATAAAGGCTTCTGAAAGAAATGTGCATTCCAAAAAAACACCTATATTAACTTTACTGTACAGCACTGTGCTCACTCTCCACTCCTACCCCTCAGCTTGGTGCTCCATGGCCCAGGGTGATCTCTCATGCTTAACCATATGAAAAAAGATGGACATTCAGTAACAAAGAGGCATTGGAAAATTTTTAGAAAGAAAACTAGAAGTAGAGAGATTATTTGCGCCAAAATCAGAAATACAGGAGGAGTAAGTAAATGCAGCCTACGAGGACAGCAGCAGCAAAAGAGTGACAGCAGCAAGACTAGTAAGAGACTCCTTTCTATGTGTACAAGGAGAACATGTGAAAGCAGAAATCTGGTGGAAGTAACAGTGAAGTGGCAGGCCTGAGGAAAAGAACCTTTCAATATTCTGCCTCCAGGTGTATCAGTGAGTTTTTTTTCAGTTTGTTTTTGTGAGACTACATTACAACATGTTGTTTGTTCTTTGTTCTCAAAGAGGACCATGACATCAGGGAGGTGATGCCATGACATGCAGGTGAATTGGATATAAGTGAGGGCGGGCTGTGCAAAAGTGACCAGCCTCACTTTCACCTCTGGAGCCATCTGGGTCCAATGGAAAGATAATAGATCAGGATGACTGGAGATGGCCTTGGATGCTGTGCTGTCTTTAACAGATCTCAGTTTGACTGAGGCAGAGCCCATTCATTCAGTGTTTAAAGCTAGGTAAGAAATGAGGCAGAGAATGGCCTCTTTTACCTAGTCAAAAAAAATCAATCTAGGAAGGGAAGACCCCTCAGGGTTTCTGGATAAAACAGAAAAAAAAATGCTATTTACATTCAGTCTGAGCTAATTGGGGGCCCAAACAATGACCAAATAGGGCCTGGGACTTATTTTTGGTCAATCAATGAGAGCCAGAGTGAGTTGGGTTTAAGGAATGGTGCTTAAGAAAAAAAATCTAGCCCTACTTAAATCTCAAGATATCTTGTGAGGTTTCAAGTGATCAAAATTTGTATTCCTTAGGGTTAGGGCACCTGCAGGTAAGGGTATGTTACCCTATGTGGGTGAAGGGGAGGAGAAGGGAGGGCAAAGAAAAAAAGAAGGAAGGAGTTGTCACATTACAAAATGAGAGGGTGTATGAATGGGGAGAGAGAAGCAGGGGAACAGAGAGGAATGGTGATTTGATGAGGTCAGATGAAGGGCTACCAGTGAGAGGAAGGTGACCTCTGTGGTCCCAGAAAGAGAACAGTCTGCAGGGAGTGGGTGAAAAGAGGGGGAAGGAAAGAAGCTTTGCTTCAGTGATGGGAGGGAGTTCCACCAATGAAAACTCTTATGGGTGAAGACAGATGGTCTGTGAAGGGTGATGGGGACTTTTTGTTAAGTGTGATCTGGGGGATTTGATGCTTGAAAAGTCCACTCCTACCTTGGAGAGGGAGTTGGATTTCCTAGGGGCAACTGGAATCTGGGGGAATGGGAGGGCATGGATTCAGGGAAGAGATCATGAGGCAAATGTGGAACAAAAGATAACCAGGAGAGAGTATAGATCAGTGGTGGGCTGCATAATTAGGGACATTGGAAGGGGTGAGACCATAAGGCAGTGTCTTCTTGGACATCTGCAGTAATTGACATTGTTTTGAGAGTGAGGCACAGTGGGAAAAGGGAATCCATGGAACAAACTCTGCAAGGTAGTGGCAGAAATGGCCTAGTGGGGAAAACCTAGAATGGATGCTTTGGAAACTGTGATTGCTGGAGGAATACACTGAATAAAGGGAGATCAGATAATTATAGAGGTCATGAATCAGAGAATACAAGTCTAGAGTAGACAGAGGGTTGATAATGAAGAGAGCAGAGAATCCTTTTTGGAAAGGCGAAAGGGTGGAGAGGCGGGGGAATCTAAATATAACCAGATAAAAGTGAGAGAAATAAGCAAAACCCCAAGAGGAAAAGGATAACAAACAAGAAAAGGGAATAAGGGGTGAGAGGGAAGATAGCTAGTGGGAATAGGGTCACTTTAAAAAAGATTAAGGTAAAGTAACTGAAGAAACAGTACTGTGTTTACAGCAGAAGAGGAGGAAAATCATAATTTTAAAAAACCTAATATTACAGGCAGATGGAAAAAATATAAATCTGACTCTCATAACTTTAAATGTAAATGGATCCAATCCAGTAAAACAAAAACAAGTGATGGATTGGTAAGGGGAAAATATCCTACAATTTGTTGCTTATAAGAAACACATTTAAGAAACGAAGACATACACAAAATAAAACCAAGGGATAGGAAAAAAAATTTACTATGCTTCAAGTGAGTAAAAAAAACCCCAGGAGTTGCAATCATGCTGAGAAAACAAAAACATTCAAAAAATAAAAGGGATAAACAAGCTAACTACATTATGCTGAAAGGCACCATAGACAACAAACCAGTGTAGTGATAAACTTATATGATCCAAATGCCTTAGCATCCAAATTCACAAAAGAAACATTAGACGTAGACAAGAAACAGAAGACATCTTGCCATTTCTGTCTTCCTAACATCTCTTGAATCTGACCCTTCCCTCTACTCACACAGCTGCCACCTTTGTTCAGGCCCCATCACCTCACACCTTGATTATTGAACTAGCCTCCTCCTTGGTCTCCTTCTCTGACATTTCTCACAACTCCAATCAGTCCTACTTACTGTCGCCAAAGTCATTTCCTTGACTCCCCTCTCCAACCCGCTCCAGTGACTTACCCGTTATCTCTAGAATAAAATGTAAACTCCTAAGTTGAGCTTTTAAAGCCCTGTATGTTCTGACCTCAGCCCACCTTTCTAACTTCATTAGATCATCTCTTTCCTATCTTCTGTGCTCCAGCCACACTGGCCTTTTCTCTAAGCTTCTCCTATCTGTGCCTTTGTACCATCCATACCACACACCCAGAATATACTCCTTTCTTGCCTCTGTGCCCCTCTCCACTTTTCAGGACGCAGCTCACCTACCGCCTTCTAGACCAGGGCTTGGGGAACCTGCGGCTTTGAGGCCACATGTGGCCCTCTGGGTCCTCAAGTACGGCCCTTTCACTGAATCCAAACTTCACAGAACAAATCCCCTAAAAGAAAGCTTTCATGATCCTACCCCAGCCCCCAACTGCTTCCCTCCTGAATAGCCTTATATACAACTACATTATGAGTATAAATACATGCATATGTATGTATATATGCATGTATTTGTTATCTTTATATTTATGCTGTATGTACTTTTATATATAACTATCTCGTCCTTTTGAATGTAAGCTTATTTTATATAAGGATTGCTTCCTTCTTTGTGCTTGAATCCCCAGTGTTTGGCACATAGTAGGGGCTTAATACTTTGTTGATTGATTGACAAAAGAATCTTGGGCTAGATAGATCACAATTCTAACCCGTTACAGGAACTCCTCTATTTCAGTAGATTTGATCTGACTGAACACATAGCCAAAGGGACCAGTTTAAGTGATATCTATTTCTGCCTCCTACTGTGATAAAGGAGACCTTACTAAGAAAAAAATTTACCAAAAATTAGGAAGAGAAGCAAAACTTACCTATGAATTTGTAAACCACTTGCCAGCTAATTAGCTTCAAATTAACTTCATATTTTCAGATGATTTTTATCAGTTTCCATTAACTTACTAGATAGCGGTGAGGTATTTTCCCTCCAGACACATGGTCTAACACTGCCCCTATGGAATTTTCATGGAATTTTGCAGGTATTTTCTTGCCCCAATGAATTTTCTCCTGTGAATGTGCAAGATATGTCACAGTTGTTTTGAACTACAAATAACCTAATCTAGGTGCTTCCTTTTGTTTTACTACACTGATGAGGAGATTTTGAAAATAACCTGTAGTAAGTGCTCACAAAGGTTTTTGCCCCTTTTAAATTTTTAGCCACGATGTTGATTGATAAAATGCATGTTTTTTAAAATTGGCATTTTGTAGTTAAAACAACATTATACTCCTGGGTTGTTAGGTTAAAGGAAGAATTCTTTCAAGTGAAAGAAGATAAATTTTCTCCGGTTTTTCCCCCTTTCTTTTGGTATGACATTCATTTTCTTTTCTAACAGTAGTTAGGGGGAATCTCTTAATTCCCCCAGGAGGGTACTGTGGCCATGGTGGAATATCATGATGAGGTGGAAAGCCAATTTACATGCAGTATTTGTACACTGTCAGCTTATCAGATCCCTGGATTAGTTCTACCATATGCTAAATGGGTTTTGCCTTAATGTACTGCTTATCTAAAGAGATCCAATGACAACATAATTGGAACCTAAGAGCAAGCATAATCATTACATACACTGTTCTGTTTACTTTATTAATAAGCTGAAGAAAAAGTTTATTGCAACCTTTTGATGATTCAACTATCTCTCTCAAGGTTTGTATGCCCTCTGCTGCCCCCTTGGTTTATTTCATTTGTTTTTTTCCCAAAAATGCCAGGATGGGTGCTGAAGAATTCTGTGTGTCAAAAAGAAAATTACTTCCACTTTATTCTGCATAGAATCCTAGCATGCTCCTGGAAAGAGGGCTCACTGTATATTCATTGTTTTGGAAAGTAGCTGCACCCTGGTACTACATAAGTAAAGTATTTAAACTACTTTTATTTTTTATAGGTATAAAGTGGGATTCTGACAAACAAGAGATTTAGTGGAGTCCATGTTTTACATTAGGTTGTTCATTGATGACTGTAAAGTAAAAATGACAATTAACTTTGCTATTTTAAAATGGAATGTTATTGATTCTTTGGAAATGTGAAATAAATTAAGAAATGAATCAAAGAAGTATTTTGATCCTATAGGAAGAATTCTAGGACATTAAGGTTCATACAAACATATGTATATGTACATACACATACATGTGTATGCATTCATATTATGTATATACATGTACATGTGTGTGTGTCTTTAATAACATTGAGTAATTTTTACTATTGCATCATGAACAAATAAATAAATCCTACCCAGGAGGGCAGTGCCTGAGAAACAGCTCCCTTCATAAGACCTTCCTAGTTTTTTAGTTAATTTTGTCTAATTCTGTTTTGCTTTGTTTTGTTCCAGGAAGGATTTTCACTCATTGACAGCAAGAAGTGGCTGAAGATTGTAAGGCGGGTGGATTGTTTACTGTTTGGATCGACAATAAAGGCAAGTGTCTTGCAGGTAGTGCCAACAAGTGTGGCATGCCATTCTTTTCTGAATGGGTAGATTTTTTCCTTGTCATTTGTGAAATGTTGCCTCATAAATCTCTACATTTAATTTAGTTATTAGGATGTTTTAATCTTCATTCCATGGTTCACAAAACATCATGAAATAAGGAAATAAATGAAGGCATGCGTCCAGTTAGCATTGGGGACACTGCTTCCCTTTTAAAGTTAAGGCCTATAAAGGGCCTAAGTGTCTTTCTATTGACTTTCTTCAGGTCTTCCCTTGTCCTCTCATGCAAAAATACCAATGAGAGGAGTTGTTTCATTTTTGCTATTTGCTTAGTTTTTTCTTGCTATTGTATGCTAAAATGTATGCATAAAATGTATGTAGATGTATTTCATTTAGTTTTCTCTTATATATTTTTTTATTTTCTCTTTCACATTTTAAAAAAATTCCCTAGAGCACCGGCCCTGGAGTCAGGAGGACCTGAGTTTAAATTTGGCCTCAGACACTTGCTACATGTACTAGCTATGTGACCTTGGGCAAGTCACTTAACCCCAATTGCCCTGCCCCCCCCCAAAAAAATTCCCTTACCTGCTTCCCAGCTGTGCTAAATGTTACATATGGTTCTCAGCAAAGAATCATGCTGGTTAATCACTAGGATTGTGTACTTGAGGAAAGATCTGTAGAAAACAGTCTGTTAACTAACATTCAGTGAATAATATTTCAGCTGAAGTGAAAAGACACTAATTTTTAATAGAATCTTAAAATTGGAAGGGATCTGATTGAAAGTCACCTAACCAAGTAAAGCAGAGAACTGCGGGAAAATTATTTACAGCATATCTTCCAGATTTTTCTGAAAAACCATTCCCTTCCTCATTTCTTATAGCACAACAGTGTGCCCTCACAACCACATACTATAACCTGTCTAGTCTTTCCCCAGTTGATGGCCATCCCGTCAGTTTCTAGTTCTTTGCTGCCACAAAAAAAAGAGTTTCTGTAAATATGTTTGTATGTATGGGTCCTTTTCCTCTTCTTTGATCTCTTTGGGATGTGGACTTAGTTGTGGTATTACTAGATCAAAAGGTATGCACAATTTTATAGCCCTTTGGGCATAGTTCCAAATGGTTCTACAGAATGGTTGAATCAGTTCACAGCTCCACCAGCAGTGCATTGGTGTTCCAGTTTTCCTACATCCTCTCCAAGCATTTGTCATTTTCTTTTTCTGTCATCTTAGCCTGTTCAGTTGGTACCTCAGAGTTCTTAAATTTGCATTTCTCTTATCAGTAGAGATTTATAGCATTTTTCATATGACTATAGATAGCTTTGATTACTTCATTTGAAAACTGCCTGTTCATATCTTTTGACCATTTATCAGTTGGGGAAATGACTCTTATTTTTATAAATTTGGGTCACTTCCTTATATTTTCGAGAAATGAGTGTTCATTAGAGAATTTTGCTGTAAAAATTTTTCTTCCAGTTTTCTACTTTCTTGGGTAAGATGACTTTCAATTAGATCTCTTCCAGTTTTAAGATTCTATTAAAAATTAGTGTCTTTCATTTGAGCTGAAATATATCTACTGAATGAAATGTTAACAGACTTTTCCGCACATCTTTCCTAAAGTACACAGTCCTAATGATAGTCTTTACCCTTGAGGAGCTTACAATCTAATAAAGGAATATAACACACAAAAAGAAAGTGAAAGGGGGGAGGGCACCCCTGAGGGTACCCAGCACGTGGCATGATATTTGGTGGAATTACAAACAAGCAGAGCAGCAGATAGAAAAGTTAGCTGGAAAGTTCTGAGCCGTCTATAAAGGAAGGCCTTGGAGGAGGGGATGGTTCTGCCTTCTAGCCCTCCTGTCAGGGGGCAGAGAGGCCACTGAGGGTGCCCAGGTGTTGAGTGTCAAAGATGATATCACTTCCACAATGATGAGATTACTCGAAACGTTAGGTAGGGAGAGTCATCAGGCAGTTAAAAGTGCAGGTCTGGAGCTTGGGAGACACACATTGGGAAGGGAGATACAGCTTGAGGGTATCATCTACATGGAAGTCATGGTTAACGCTATGGCAGTGGACGGGGGAAGAGCACACAGAACAGAAATGAAGGGGGAGGGATCCGAACTTGTAGGGATAGGAGGAAGAAGAGCTGTTGAAGAGGAAGGACTGAGAGGTAAGTGGACAACTGAGGAAAGTGCAGTGTGCTGAAGGCCAAAGGAGTGGAGAGTCATGACAAGGGGGTGGTCAGTGAAGACCTTTGGGCACTTTCTGTAATATTTAAAGGAATATGTTTTTTTTTTCTAGATCTCTAGCACAGAGGCTTCACAAGGATTCTGGGTACTTGCTCCTCCTTACTCTGTAACCTAGCCATGTGGTTGTGTACCAAGGTTGTTACTAGGGAAGTCACTAGGCTCTCCATTTGTTATATTAGTTGGCTTGTCACACCTACCCCAGCTACTTCAGGTATAAGTCTCTTCTTGACTGTTGTCTAGGGTTTCCTCCAAAAAGGAGGGAAATTAATAAGAAAGGTACCTAATGTACAGACAAGAATTGAGTATGCAACAGATTCTTTATTTCCACACAGAAAATGGAATGCTTAGAACAAAAGAAGAATAGAACACATTTGCAAAATAATTAGAAGAGAATCTACTAATGTGTCACTACTAATACAGTCAGTTTGGATACTAATATTCAGGTCTTGTTGGGACATGAAACAATCTTTGCAAGGCTACAGACTAGCCATTTCATAATTTATCAACCTTTATCTTCTCTCTGGTGATCTTTATTTTTCCCTCAAAGCCTTTTCCCTGTTACTGTGGAAGGGCACCATCATCCTTCCAGTCACCTGTGCTCCCACCTAGGTGTCCTTCTTGACTCCTTATTCTTTTT
Organism: Trichosurus vulpecula; assembly: GCF_011100635.1. NCBI lineage: Eukaryota > Metazoa > Chordata > Mammalia > Diprotodontia > Phalangeridae > Trichosurus > Trichosurus vulpecula. The sequence continues at coordinate 48,954,104 of NC_050580.1, forward strand.
CACCCCCCCCCCCATATCCAATCAGTTGCCAAGACCTAGCTTTGCACCATCTTTTACGTACACCCTCTTCTGTCCTCTGACAAGGCCACCACCTTGGTGTAGGCTCTTATCACGTTACACATGAGTATTGCTCTAACCTTCTGGTTATTCTCTCTGCCTCAAGACTCTTCACTCCAGTCTGTCCTCCATTAAGCTGTCACATTGATTTTCTTAAAGCACAGGTCTGACCATCTCACACATAATCCATTACACTTCATTCCCCATTCAATCAAGTCCAGTGGCTACCTATTACCTCCAGGATCAAATATAAAATCCTGTTTGGCATTTAAAGCCCTTAATAACCTGGCCTCCTCCTATCTTTCCAATCCTCTTATATGATACTATTCTCCTAATGACATTGGCCTCCCTGCTGTTCCTTCATGTCTCAACTCCCAGCATTTTCCCTGGATATCACCCGTAAATGGAATTCTCTTCATCATCTCTGCCTCCTGGCTTCCTTCACGTCTCCACTGACACATGGCTGGTGCTTGTTGACTCGGTGCCAACCCTGCCCATTGTACTGGCCCACTCCTGAAGCTGCTTAGATACTTACTTTTAGCCCCCTGTTCTAGGAGATTCTACAGATGCTCCTTTGCTGGTGGGAGATACAGCTGCTGTAAGCACAGACTTTCATGTTTTCACAAGGCCTCCTATCAAAGGAAGGCAGACACCAAAGAGAAGCGGCCCCATCCCAGATCCTAGCTTGTATAGGTAGGGCATGTGCTCACAGCTTCAGACCAGCTGTGAAGGGAATGGGGGAGGGGGATGACATTCCCTCCGCCATTCTCATATTTCAAAACCGGAAGGAAGATGGTGAGTTGGGGGTGGAGAGGAGTCATACATGGCTAGAAGCCCCCACCTCCTGCTTCTGCATGGTCACTAGGAATAGCATCTGAGCATGCTCCAGAAGGGAAGGGGGAGAAGGCTGCCAAAGGGTGACTGCTTCACTCCTTTCTTCATATGAATGCTTTTAATTTTCAGAAGCTCTGTTGCTGTTCATTTTCTGGGTAAGAAGCTCCCTGACTGCATTACTTCTGTTGCCTGTCTCTTACTTTAACAGACTCTTAAGTTCTTATCTTCTTATCTTATCTTAGTGCTGTCCTTTGACATCCTGTGATAGAAGTATTGTACGAATAGTAAATAATTCTGTTTTTTCTTAATGGACACGATTCATTTATTCAGTTGGTAACTTAAAGTTACTAAAACCTTGTATTGATATAATTAAAGCTATATTTGTTTCTGTGCTGAGACAGATCTGGTCATGTGTATGGAGTCCTGCTCAATTTTCAACTGTTCTTACTGCCTCTTCTTGCCTTTTTACTTCTAAAGACAAGGGAAATTTTGAAATCACTTCAGTTAAATCATTTTTTTAGCTTTGTCACTGGTGATTTCCATATTTGTGACATTTTCTGATTAGCAGAATTTGCTTCTTTTGTTAGTGGTCTTAACAGATTATAGAAGAAGCCTTTAAGGGTTTAGGTGATGAAATGTCAATCAGGTTTTTCTTTAGAACCTGTATTAATGTTTGTCCCCTCACTTCCATCACTGCTTTTGCATGGAGGCCAAATCTCACAGTATATGATACCCATACAATGTGACCAGATTTAATGAAGATGATGAATGTATAATAGTGAAAAAACTACCACTCATTGACACTCAGTGTCAATGCCAGCTCCAGTTCTTCCATCTATAAAATGAAGGGGTAGAACTAGATGGGCCCTTCTAGCTCTAAATTTATGATCCTATGAAAAAGAAATAAAATCCCAGGCAAAACCATAAATCCAAACTATTTACATTTTAGTAAAAGCAAAAAACCCATAACTTTAATGAAAACTTATTTGCTGTTTTCTGATCTTTTTCATCTGTTTACAAATTTTTGTTGCTATTTATCTTATATAGTTGGCAGTGTTTGTTTTTCTCTTTCTGCTTTCCTCACTACGCCTAATTTTTTTACAAGTCTTTCCATATTTCTTTGTTTTCTACACCTTTACCTTTTTATGGAGCAATAATATTCCATTACAGAGGAAAATACCTGAATAAATTATGGTACCAGTGAACTACACATAACAGTGTTTTATTTACTTGTTGTTTGTTGTTCAGTTGTTTTCAGTCATGTCTGACTCTTTGTGACCCCATTTGGGATTTTCGTGGCAAAATACTGGAGTGGTTTGCCATTTCCTTCTCAAGCTCATTTTACAGATGAGAAAACTGAGGCAAATAGGGTCAAGTGACTTGTCCAGGGTCACAAACTAGTAAGTGTCTTGAGGCCTGATTTGAACTCAGGAAGATGAGTCTTCCTGACTTCAGGCCTGGCACTCTATTCATTGAGCCATCTAATTACTTTCTGGCTTTCTGCTATTACAAATAAAGCTATGGTCAGGTTTGTACAGACATACTTTTTGATTTTCATCCCAAAGACATAGTTCTATAAGTAAAATCACTAGGTCAGAGCATATGGTTAGTTTTGATTGTAGGGAAGGGAATAAGCATTTTTAACGAACCTACAATGTACCAGGTACTGCGCTAAGCACCTTACAAATATGTTATTTGGTTCTCACAACAATCTTGTGAAGTAAGAGCTGTTGTTATCTCCATTTTACAGTTGTGGAAACTGAGGCAGACAGAGGTTAAGTGACTTGCTTAGGGTCACACAACTGGTAAGTGTCCGAGGCTGCATTTTACTCCAGGCCCAGCACTTCTATCTATCCACTGCCCCACATCTAGCTGCCTCATGAATGTACTGCCATCCCTTTTATTCCACTACTAATGGCTGTACTTAGGAATTTCATGTGGGGACAGGGTAGATGTCACTTTTCTCTTTTTTCACATTAGTCATGTTGTAAAGAAGACTTAGAACCAATGAGAGGAACCATGAAAAAGAAGAAACAAAATAGAGAGAGCAGATAGCATGATTTGATCCGCATTCAGATTCCATAGTTCTTTCTCTGGATGTGAACAGCATTTTCCACCATGAGTCTTTTGGAGGGAGTTATCTTAGATCCTTGCATTGCTGAGAAGAGGTAAGGGTATTAAAGTTAGTCATCACACAGTGTTGCTGTTACTATGTACAGTGTTCTCCTGGTTCTGCTCACTTCAGTCAGCATCAGTTCATGTAAGTCTTTCTATGTTTTTCTGAAGTCTGCTTGCTCATCATTTCTTACAGCACAACAGTATTCCAATACATTCATATACCACAACTTGTTCAGCCATTCCCCAGTTGGTGGACATCCCCTCAATTTCCAATTCTTGGCCACCACAAAAAGAGCTGCTATATTTTTGTACATGTGGGTACTTTTCCCACTTTTATGATACAGACTGAGAAATAGTATTTGTGGGTCAAAGGGTAAGTTTTATAGCCCTTTGGGCATAGTTCCAAATGGCTCTCCAGGATGGATGAATCAGTTCATAACTCCACCAACAATGCATTAGAGTGTTCCAATTTTCCCACATCTTCTCCAGCATTTATCATTTTCCTGTTTTGTCATGTTAGCCAATCTGACAGGAGAGATGTGGTACCCAAGAGTTGTTTTAATTTATATTTCTCTAATCAATACTGTTAAATTACTTTTTAAAATGGCAATGTGCTCTTCTGTCTAAGCAAATCACAGAAAATAAAAATCATGGATTGGGTGTGCATTTTTAAGCTTTTCATTTCCTGTAGAAAACAAGGAGGTTCTTTTGACTTTACATTTATGGTATTAAATTAAATCTTGTTAAGGTTTTCAACTTAACAATTCTTTCAGTTAACATTCTGGTAAATTTCCATTGTAATTCATGCCATCACAGAAGTGGTACACATCAATGATATCAGTGATAGAGATGTAACTCATTTTCAAGTTATTCCTTGTATATCTTGTTTTATCTTGGGTCTACACATCTTGAAATAGTGTTTCTGGCTTGAGATGATAGAAATTGGAGAGCCACATCACAAATCACTTTTTAAAAAATTTCACATACATAGTAGAGAGACTTGGGAAATATGACATCCTACACTGTCATTTTTAGTCACCTCTCTCTATACAATTCCAAGCTGTCAAAACTGATTAAAAAGTACATTTAGATTGATAAGTACTGTTCTACAGTGGCTTGCTATTGGCCTAGGATTTCACCTTCATTGTAAAAATAATTATGGCCCCTTCATTTTCAAATTTCCTATGAACTAAAATGAAATTTTTAAAAATATGGTTGTGTCTCAAAGAATGTATGAAATGTTGCAGAATCATAATAGGCATGGCTAACATGAAGGGATTTCATGTTTAGAATGAGTGGATTTTAAAATGGCCAAAAGATATGAACAGGCAGTTTTCAGACAAAGAAATTAAAGCTATCTATAGTCATATGAAAAAAAATGTTGTAAATTAGTATTGATTAGAGAAACGCAGATCAAAACAATTCTGAGGTATCATATCACACCTATCAGATTGGCTAACGTGACAAAATAGGAAAATTATGTTAGAGAAGATACGGGAAAATTGGAACACTCTAATGCATTCTTGGTGGAACTGTGAACTGATCCAACCATTCTGGAAAGAAATTTGGATGCTTGAAGGGCTATAAAACTGTGCATAGCCTTTGACCCAGCAATACCACTTCTAGGGCTGTATCCCAAAGAGATCATAAAAATGGGAAAAGGACCCACATGTACAAAAATATTTATAGTAGCTCTTTTTGTGGTGGCCAAGAATTGGAAATTGAGGGGATGCCCGTCGCCTGGGGAATGAGTGAACACGTTGTGGTATATGAATGTAATGGAATACTATTGTGCTATAAGAAATGGTGAGCAGGCAGATTTCAGAAAAACCTGGAAAGGCTTATATGAACTGATGCTGAGTGAAGTGAGCAGAACCAGGAGAACACTGTACACACTTAACAGCCACATTGTGTGATGACTAACTCTGATAGACTGAGCTCTTCTCAGCAACGCAAAGTTCTAAGACAACTCCAAAAGACTCATGATGGAAAATGCCATCCACGTCCAGAAAAATAACTATGGAGTCTGAATGTAGAGTGAATTATACTAACTGCTCTCTTTCTTTTCTTCTTTCTTATGGTTTCTCCCATTGGTTCTAATTCTTCTTTACAACATGACTAATGTGAAAATATGCTTAATATGAATGTATAACTTATATCAGATTGCACGCCATCTTAGAAAAGGGGGAAGGGAGGGAGGGGAGAAAATTTATAACTCAAAATCTTGTGGAAGTGAATGTTTAAAACTAAAAATTAAAAAAAATGAATGGATTTTAGATTTTTCTGACCCAAACTGGGAAAAGATGAATTCTTCACAAATAGGAAACTAGTCCTAAACTCTAACAAGGCAAAATCAGAGCTATAGGAAGTACCAAAATAAATATTGTATGAGTATGAATTGAATATTAAGCATTTTTAAAATAAAAGTTATTTTCCTTAGTGGCTTCTCAATTTTAGATTAGCCTTCTCCCAAATCTGGAGTTCTCCATAGTACAAATGTATTCCTCTAAGCTAAATGCTTTCCCTCAGCTTGACCTGACCTTTCCAGTTGGGCTTGTATGTAAAATTAAAAACAGCTTAAACACAGGAAACAGGGAGTATAGAGATGGGGAGAAATTTGTTTGTGGGAACTGATTCAGATTTTGTCAAATATGAGCCCAACATTTTCAATATGGTCAACTGTAAGCAACTGAAATATTGGTGTTTTGAACACACTGTAGAAGGGAGGCAACATAACATACTGGATAGAAGACTAGCCTTGGAGTCAAGAAGACAGGTGACACACACTGGGTTGGCCACCATGGCCAAGTCACTTCATCATTCAGTTGTCCAAGGCAACTCTCAGAAACTTTGCATTTCTACACTGGGAGTTCACTATACTTATGAAATCATAGGTGCAAACAAAAGGAAAAAATAGTGACATACTACACTAACTTTAACATCAGAACTCCTGGGCGTTGCATGTATACTTATGGTCACTCTTCTTAGAGATAACTTCTATGTAAACTATCTTTTGACTCCTTTCCTTTTTGAGTAATAGAATGTTACTTTTTTGTCACTGTTCAAGTCCCTTTTTCACTTTGTGATTAAATAAATGTCCCGCAGTTGCCATTTTTCTATGATCTTTAACATCTGTGCGTGCTCTTGCTGATTTTCTGAGTGCTATAATTGTCTCTGGGTTTGCTCCATCACAGGGTAGGTTAAGACTCCCCCTCACACGTGATTTGGTAGCTTGCCTTATTTAGAAGATAGACACTGTAGATTATTAGCACAGACTTCACTAGCATCACGGCCCCTTTTTATCACTTCTGCAAGGTAAAAGTAAAATGTTTAAAGTTGAGTGCACCATTGGGTGAGTTAATTGTCCTTTCTATCTGCCAGGTTTCATCCAGATGTCATAATGGCCTAAAGTTCTGCCTTTCTGAACACTGACATAGTGTGGTGTGCAAGCCTCTCAAACTCAGCACGTCTAAAACAACTCATTATCTATACCTCCAAATCTCCTCTCTCCCACACTTCTTGATTTCTGTAGAGGAAACCACCATCTCAGTTCCTCAGATTCACAACTTCATAATCCTTTAGCACCTCACTCTCCTTCAGTCTCCAAATCGAACCAGTTGGCAAATTTGGTCTGTTCTAACTCTACTGCATTTCTCACATCTGTCCCTTTGTCTTCACTTATATGGTCATCACCTCAATACTTTTCATCTGGACTGTTGCAAGCCTCTTCCTTGGTTTCCATTCCTCAAGGCTCTGCCCCCTCCAAACCATCCTCCACGAGGCTGCCAGAGTGACTTTCCTAGAGCACAGGTCTGATCACGTCCCTTCTCTATCAGTTCTCTCTTACGCTGTTGCAGAAATTTGGGTTCGAAGGGCCCTCTGGAGCCATAAATCCACACCCAAGAGGAATCTCCACTACTAGAGGTACTGAGTGACCTTCTTGCTTCCACATTGGCTTGGCGTTGAGAGCCCTCCACAGCCAGGCCTCAGTCAGCTTGTCCAGCTGTATTACACATTTCTCTCCTCTGTGGCTGCTACAGTCTAGACAAACCAGCCTTTGTGTGGTTCTTCACATCTAGGACTCCACTTCCCATCTTTTCACTGGGAGTCTCCCTTATCTTTGCAACCAATAAAACTCTGTAGGTAGAATCCCTTCAGATGAGGCCTTTGCTGCCCTTCCCAGCAGCACAGCTGGTGCCTCTTCTTTGACCCGCTAGTTTGTACTCATGTACTTTATACATAACTTTTTTGCCCAGTGTTCCCAAAGCTGCCCTTTAAGCTGGCATATTTGCACAAAGACTTCTGGGACACCTCGTAGTTTACATGCTGTGCCCCCCGCCACCCAAAAGAATATAAGTTTCTTGAGGGTAGATGACTTTTCATTTTGGTCTTTGTATCCTGAACATCATGTACTGGCACATAGTAGGCACTTAATAAGTATTTTTGATTCACTGATATGCAGAATGCATTATTCGTATTGACTTTTCCTCTTTTCTGGAATCAGAGGCCTTGGAAGCCAGTTTCCAAAGCAAATAAAAATACTTTCCTCTTTAAAGAAAAATTGTGGACCTGATTGAGCAGCACATGAATTGTTTGTAACATTTCAACTTCACCTGATGTCAGTGTGTAACATTGCCCAGCACAAAGTTACTTGATGATGGTGGCAGTAGCTATGGTCATAGAGTAGAAGATAGTTATGATTCTCCTGAAGCCTGCCACAGGTCTAAGAGTCCCTGATCTTTTCACAGGAGTATGATTCTCCTGCAGGTATAATTCTCTTTGACAGGCTGTCAATACTTTACCTTTTTTTTCCTCCTATATACAGGATAAGAGTCGCATTTTCCATGTACAGTTTGGAGGTGATTCTGAAGAGCAGGCCCTGGAAAACTGCTGCCGTTGTGTACAAAAGCTTGAACAGTACATAACAATCCAGGTTCCTGATGAGCTGAGCCAGGAGCTGCAGCCAGGCCCTCGCCAGCTAACAGCCACGGAAAGTCAAGTGAAGGACAGTGAGCAGAGTGGAATGCTGCATCATGGAGTAAGTGGGCTGCTGTTATGCTAAACACAGAGGAAGCACTGAGATAGAAAGCTTCCTAACATAAAGTCAAGTTAAATAGGCTCATGGGATCACAGACCTTTAGCTGGAACGGGGCTCTAAGACCATCCCATCCGACCCCCTCATTTTTAAGTTGAGGAAAATGAGGCCCAGGGAAGTAAGTGACATGTGTAGGACCACATAGATAGTAACTGGCAATGCTTCAGGGCCAATGCATGTTCCATGAGACGTCTACCTGATGTAATGGGCACAACGAAGAAAGGAATCAGAATCTCGGGCAGGGCCTATCTGATAAATAACTGAACACTCCCTCCCCAGAGGGCTGGCTGCTGTGACTTTCAGGATCCTAAGGGTAATAACCCTGTGGGTGGCTATCCTCCTGAAAACTAGCTCACAAGCTCCCACCAGTGTGCCATCCCTTAACAAGTCAGCCTGTAGATGCAGTTCTTTAGGGAATTAATTTGTTCAGACAGCAGAGCAATAGAGGTAGTGTGGTTCCGCTCAATATCAGAGAAACCCAGAGTCCTGTTGATGGAAGAATGGACACAAATGTAATGTCCAACAGTAGTGAGGCACACGTGGGAAACACAAGTGACTAAAGCACTGACAGCTTCTGAAATGCAGGGCTTCCGTCTCTCATCTCCTTTTGGAGGTCCTCACTACCTTTGTTGTAGGGCATGGTGTCTCTGATGGATGCATTGCTCTGCTCATTAGCCAACATCATACTCAGTGGTCTGTGTGATCTGACTGAGCCATGTGGTGGCTGTGCTGGCTTCTCCCTAGGTACCATGGCTCTTGGACAGGGCCAGCTGTTTACTGGTGCTAGCCAGTGCCAGGCATACTATACTGGTCCTAGACAGTGGCTAAGGGAGAAGGTGGCTTTTAAGCAGCTACAGCCTTCTGTTATGGTACTTTGGAGTGCCTTCTGCCGGGGAAGGCAATGACCCTTAGCTTAGGATCAACAGGTTCCCTCAGAGCTCTGCAGGCAGAAGAAGGGAGAAAACTTGCCTTCTCTAGTCAACAAATTCCTCCAGGCAAGCCTCAGAAAGCCATTCCATGTTGCTTTAGGGGGATCAGTTTAATTCAGTTTTACCTGCCATCCTCCTTTGCGAATGTTATGTAGCCAGTGGCTGGGGACATGGGCAGAGGATAGTCTGTACCCTGAAGGTGGGTAATTTACTCAAGCCTCTTGCCCTTTCTGGGCTGGGAAGTCAGTCTGCCTCTGTAGGCATTTGTCTTTTACCTCCTCCATACCCTCGGTGTTAGCTCTTGCAACACCTCCTCTTACAAAAGGTTTTTGAGCAGAAGTTGAGCACCAACAGATGTGTGCTTAAGAAGTACTGTTCTGACAGCAGCGTGAAGAATGGGTTGGAGGAGGGGGGAACCCTGTTCGAAGGTGCTAGGCTGGTTTGGGAAGGTGGCGACAGGGGCCAATGTTACAAAGGTGGCTGTGGAGATAGGAGCAGTGAGGGAGGAGGCAGAGACAGAATCTCAGGGTCCTGGAGAGGAGGGAAAATAAGGTCACTGAGGTGGAGACCTGAGGGTCTTCCCTTTACGCTGAGCGTGTCACAGACATATAGCTATTTGCATGTTGCCTCACCGTCAGAATGTGAGATCCTCCAGAACAGACTTGGCTTTTACCTTCCTTTGTAGCTCTTTCTCTTAGCACAGGGCCTCCTTGCTTTAGGAATGCTTCTTGAATCAAGTACCGTAGATTTCCGTGGTGAAGTCAGGAGGAATAGGTGTAGAGAAAAGGTCAGGAGTTTTGTTTTGGCCATGTTGACTTTGAGTAATGGGGACATCCTCCTAGAGGTGTTGTGCAGGCAGTTGGAGAAGCAGGCTTGGCTACAAGTGAGAGAAAGAGAGATTTGGGTTCCATCTGCATTGAGGTAGTAGCTGAAACCCTGGGAGTGAATGAAATTTCCAATAGAGAAAAAGAAGGCCAAAGTCAGAATGTTGTGGAAATCCACATTAATGAGGATAACACAGAAAAGAAGCAGTTAGAGAGATAGTAAGACCAAGTATGACATTTCTGAAACTGGTGGAGAGGGTATCAGATTGTAGAACTGGCTACGGGAAAAATCCATTGCATTTGGTGATGCCATGTTCCCTGGTGATAAGTGTCAGTAGAGTGGTGTGGGTGGCAACTCAAGTACAAGGGACTGAAGAGAAAATGGGGAGCAAGGAAGTTGAGACATCAGGCCTATTTTTTTTCCCCAAGAAATTTAGCAGTGAAGTGGGAAAGAGATGTGAGAAGCCAGAATGCAAAGGGTTTAGGGGCATAAAAAAAAGAAATGGAGAGAACTGGTATAGATGGCTTCTTCAGGGAGTCTGACCACAATGAGAGAGCTATAGGACAACAGCTGAAGTGCAGGTCTGCATGGGGGCAAGGAGTTTCTAGGACAAAGAGTTCCCTATATCATTGAAGCCACAGGTCTGCCTGCAACAACTACTCATTTTAAGATGGTAGAAAAGTAAAATAATGGTATCACAAATTCCTACTCCTCTTTCTTTTGTCTCTTTGGGATATAGGCTAAGATACTGTTGGGTCAGCAATTAAAGCAATATTGTAAATTGGTTTGTGAAAAACATGCTTATGAAGTGCACTATCTCTTAAAATTACAAGGGTCCTTGAGCAAAAAAAAGTAACCCCAAGCAAAATGTTACTTGTTTTTCATAGATTGAAGTCAAGTCATGCTGCTTCTGTCATCAGGGAACATTCCCTCGGGCCATGTCAGGCATAAACATCATACCATCCCTTTGTTTCCAGTAATTCTACTCCCTGCTCTTTTGATGAGTGTCTGACTCAGAGGTTGCATACAGATGTTCCTGGATGTTTGGTGGGCAGGGGAGTGAGTTTCAGTCTGTCAGGTATTAAGGCATATTAAATGGAGGTTGTGATCACCTGATACGAACTTCTGGTATTTAAAGGGTTTCTAAGAAGTAACATCTAGCTCAGTTAAACAGAGATCCACACTATCTGATTTTAAAGTTTCACTTTTGTAAATGGGTCTTAATATAATTAACACTATAATAGATTTTGCCTATATTTTGATATATTATCTTTCAGCATTTTGGACAATTGAAGATGTTCAAATAGCATTTTAAAGAACATTCCATCCTTATTCTAATTTCATTTTTTAATGTATATTCTGTTTTATTCTAGTTACATCTGAATTTAAAACCGCATTATGCATCTTCCTACACCTTTCCAGAAGGAAGGATAACAATGGTGCAACTAGCACAGGTAGAGCCAACTTTTGTGATCAATATTTGACAAGACTTAGTATTTTTTTTTTGCAAAAGCTGTGGTGCTTAATTTATATTTCACTTCTGAGCTTCCTGTATAGTGACACAGAAAAGTAAACTTGAAATGAGGAAGGAAGCTTAGAAATCAAAGGTTGAAGAGAATTGAGGGACCATTTTCTTTTATCCATGGTATAAGATTAGACAAGCTAGTACCTGGTATAGCAAAATTGTTTTCACAAGTAAATGAAAATAGGAAGAATGATTTGGTAGCAAGGGTCAGAAGCCTTTTAATATGTGAGATAAAGAATCAGCCACCACTTCCCCAGGTGGCTGAGGGGAATAGCCTCAATTTAATTTTGATAATGACTTTTGGAGCTATTTCAGAGAAAACACTGAAAACCAATTTGGGGGCAGAGGCAGATCAGCTAATGTTTTCAGATTAAAGGGCAAATCTTCATTGCTAAGTGGCCTTCATTCTCACCAGCTCAGTATGGAAAAAGAGGCGGGAAATGTGAGAGAATTCAGTCTTGGTGCAACAGACCTGCTTTCTCAACAGAGGCCTACCTGAAATGCTGCTTTGGTATGCTTTTTTTTCTCCTTGTAGTTTTGTTTTTCACTTGAGAAAATTTCTAGATTGTGGGTTCATTAATTCAGACATGAGCTTTTTGAACATTTAAAATAATAACAGCTTTCATTTTCAAAGCACTCAAATATCTATCCAAAATTTGGGGATTGAAATAATCCCATTTTTAATAAACTGGACTCCCGATAAGCAGAGATTAGATGACCTCTGAGTATAACTCCAGTGATAGAAAATTCACATCATCAAAGGAATTTCATTCATTCCATATGCTATATTCTTCACTTATTTCTACACTCAACAAATATTTTAAATAATGCCTTGGGCAGTTCCAGGGGAGGTGAATAGGGAAAGGAGGATTAGTTAAAAGGGGCCTTAAAAGTCACCTAGCCTAGCCTATTTTAGCGGCTTCTTAGAAGGACTAATTCAGCCTCTGCTTAAACATTGCTGGTAACAGGAATGTACTTTCCCATTGGAATGTAGTAGTTTCTGTTGGAGAGAGTGTGTGTGTATGTGTGGAGCTAGAGTGCCACAGGAAGAATGGATCTTCCTTAATTTGTACATTCTAGTCTTGACTCTACTATGCTAAGCAAGCACTTAGGGGTTCCATAAATAGTGCATGGATATTACTACCCTTGGACTACACACACAGGATGGAGAAAAAAAGAAATAGACAATAAAGGTATAAAAAGGAAAATTCCTCAGAAAATGTTGAGGTTTGCTGAAGTCTTGACCTAACATGGGTTTCTTGAACCAGCTTGAAAGCGCTTGACTTTGGCTATCAAGTTGATCCATCCTAACCCAGAGTATCTTTTTGTGTGTGTGCTCATGGATTATCTGGGGATATTCTAACCAAAATAAAACAGTCCTTTTGGTCAAGGAAGCAGGAGGATTCCCCCTCTTCTGGCCCTAAGTATGTCCTGGCCTCTGCCAGACTGGTTACCTTTGTTTATGAATGAATTCCTTCCGTGGAATTTGGGCATTAAAATTTAAGCAGAACTATGAACTTCCCCATCTTTACCAATGTCTTTTTATCATTTATTTCTGACTGAAATTCCAGAATGTTTTCCTTTTTCAACCTTCTCTACTACTATAATGAAAACATTCTTCTTCATCCAGTTCAAGTCTGCACCTCCCCAGCCCAAAGTGACCTCTTCTCAAGTCTGATGAATTCATGATTCATTTAGGCCAATACTCCTGTGGATGCAACTTTCCCACACCTTATCCAATCTCATTCATCCGTATTTTCCCAGAAATTCTCTGTAGAACAGCTCTCCACTTCATGTTCTTTTAGCCACCACTGGATTCCATTGGACTTCTCATTCATACTACTTGATGATTACCCCCTAAGTTATCAAAACAGTAACTTTGTGACAGGAGCATCAAGTGATAACACATCAAAATAAGAGGTGATATTTAAAGTTTGTAAAAGGTTCTAACAGTCTCATGTGGAGGTAGTAGGGGTAGGTACTACAGGATTTATTATCCTAATTTTCTGGATGAGAATGTTGAGGTTGAGAGGTTTGGGGACTTGGTGTCCAAGATAGGAAAACTTGTATCTCCAAGCCCAGTGGTCCATCCACTTTACCAAACAAACTGCATAAGCCGATGACAGAATCTGCTTATACAGTACTCTTTAGTAAATATTCTTTAAACATTTTATTGTCTGCATAAGCAAATGATGATTCCCAATTAGGTTACTGTGTACTTTCATATACATCACCAGTGGGTGCTATAAAAGGTTTAACCCTAGAGGTTCTTAACCTAGGGTCTAGAAACTTGAAAAAAAAATCTGGTAACCATATTTCAGTATAAAAGGTTTCTTTTATGATGACACGTATCTTATTTTATGACTTTAAAAAACATCATCCTGAGAAAGGGACCCCATTGGCTTTACCACACTGCCAATTATAAAAACAAAAAAAGGTTAAGGGCTCCCCCCACCAGTTTACTCTTTAATCCAGTGCTACTTTAGGTTTTCTTAACATACAAGGAAATTGTGTTGTGATGATAATTAACTATTATTTTAAATGAATATTTATTTGAAGTACAGTCAGTTCTGCTATAATGTGACATACGTGTTCCTAAAAGTCCCCTGCAAAATCATTCAGTAAAAACTGGGGTTAGTTAGCACGACACTCAAAAACATTGTCAGTGACACTTAAAAAAGAGAGGAACAGAATAAAAACAGTAGCACAGTTTTATACATGTAAAATGGTTAAGAAATACACAAATATTACAATGAATAGTGGCAGTGTCCATGGCCTCAGGCTGCTGTTCAATGCCCCAGCTCCCACAGGGCCTGGATTAGCAAAGTCAAGTCACTGCTGGAGAGAGGGTGGCCTTGGTGAGTAGAGATTCCTGGGGCCATGCTGGAAGATGGGATAAGGGGGTAGGGTTGGACCAGCCCTCCTCAACCCACAGCTCCTTCTGCACCAGAAGATACACAATCAGTATGGCACTTGACCTTGAAAAAAACCTGAAGTTTGTTTGTGGAAGTGGTGCAGTTTTCTGTGTTCTCTTGCTGTTTCTCATGGATGAAATAACTTAACAAGCAAACACAAAATTCACATTATGCTGAAATCGTTCCCTGTATACCAGTCATGTTAGAACAAATTAAAGAGTTTTCAGAACAAGCGTCAGAGCAGAACTGACTGTATACTTTTATAAATGGATATACTTTTTATGGCATTTAAACTCAGAATGTTACATAGTCTGTGGCTCAAAAAGTTCAAAGAACTACAACACTGGACTAGGTGGTTTCTAAGGTCCTTCCACTTTTAAGCTTTTTTTTCCTTACAGGTGAGGAAACTGAGGGCAGGGAAGTGAAGAACTTTACCCAAGGTCACGCTAGTAAATAGCAAAGTGAGGATTCAACCCAAATCTCCTGACACCATAGTCATATGTTATCCTTCAGCCTCTGAATGTGGCACAGGCACTTTAAGGTCATTCACTGTAGCCTCTTCTTGGCAAAACATTTGGCTCATTAATATGGAATACTTTTTAAAGGACAGATTATAGAATGTATTCCATAAAATGGATATGTGAAGCTTCAAATGGGAAGGCTCCCTTTTTCTGTTGCTAGTAGTCACCTCTGTTTAGTTCAGAGAACCCTCCATGCAGGTTACTCAAGAAAGGCGTGGGTTATGTAATGATTCACACCATTCACTTCATTGCCCAGTAAGCTTGCCGTGTCCTGTCTTTGCAGTCTATCCTGACCTCAGCAGAACTACCGCTCGCCTATGAGCAAACTGCATGGAATGCAGAAGAGTTAGGTCCCTTCCTGAAGTTGTGCCTTATGGATCAGAATTTCCCAGCCTTTGTTGAAGATGTAGAGAAAGTACTGAAGAAGCTGACAGGGTTGGAGAATTGATACTGTCTACATAAATAAATAGTTATCTTATTGATAAAATACTTTCTCCCAAAGTTAGTAGAATAAAGATTGTTGTTTCAGCATCTTTCTTTTATCAGTGTTTTATTTTTAAAAACATGTGAATCCACTTTTTTTTTAATACACCATTGCACTTCAACAAATACACAGAACACAAGTTCATGCATCGACAGCTCTGCACCGAATGAGAACCTCCTCAGGTTGTAATTCTACAATCAACTGTTAAATCAAGACAGGAAATTACAGTGTCCAACTGAAAAGTATAATTAGTTGCATAGAATATTACCATGCTATAACACTTTTAAGATCATTGAAAACAAAAAAGTAAATTATAAAAGTCTGCCTGAATTAAATGTACAAAGAATATGGTTCAACACATCAGTGCAAAAGGAATTTAAGAATTTACATGATTTAACAACAAAATCACTTAAAAAGCAATTACACACACATATATATATGCATATATATGTAGTATTTACTGCAATTCATCATAACTGCTCTTTAGACTGTCCCAGTATCTCATTAAAGTCTTAGGTTAAGCCCTTAAGATTATAAATTTCAGTTTATATTACTCCTCTTTAAGTACCCGAACAGTATAATTCTCTCATCTGACAACATACAATAAGGAATGAATATCAGCAGCTTAAAAAGGAATCAAGCGTTTACTGTATTTTGGTTTTCCCCACCCCCAAAAATATAAATATATATAATATATATATATATATATACTGTATATATTTTTAGGTTTGCTGTACTTTACAAAAATGTATCACTAGATGGCAGCAGTGCAATTTAGAGCTTTGCCAATGTAATAGCTGCATTAAGTAAAAGATGGCGCATGCATGAGCTGATCCTCACAGGACCTTTCTTACTTCTATTTAAATATTTTCACAAAGGAAAAAATGCAACATTCACAGCACATCAAGCCCCAAATAGTTTACACCTTCTATAGTGAAGCATTGTTTAAAATGTATCTGGCTAGGTCATCCTTATAGGAGAGGCTAAATAAGGCATGCTTTAGACAGTCGTATTGTTGCTCACTTGGAAAATCAGGAGAGAAAAAGAAAAAAAAAATCAAATACAGCTGGAGTTATGGAACCAAAGAGGTCCAGGCATAAAATTGAGCAGGTCATGTTGCCACCAGTCTCAGGAAACTAAAGCTCTGTGAAGAAACAAAGGATTTGACATTTTAAAAGGAGACTGCTCTAGTCATTGGGACCTTAGGAGGGAGGGCAGGGGGATACTGAACAAAACTCAGGGACAAACAACGTGCTCAGGGATGTGATGTGAAATTCTGATCTCCATGTGCTGAAGGAGAGAGAATTCTGGCACATCTGCTGTGAGATGCTGTGTGATCAGGGAGGACTTAGTGAACAAAGTCTGAGTTGGTGGCCTCCAGAAATAATCCAGCCCGAGAATGTCATTGATTTTATCCATTTTCAGTTCCTTGATAAGTGAGTAGTGCTGCAAAATGTTGGCTTTAAAACCTCAAATGTTAATTGGAATGATGCAAGCAAATATGGGACTCGACTCAGTTGTAAAATGTTCCTTCTCAATCACTAAGACAGAAAGGACAATCTGCAGTCCTAAAACTCTTTCAACTACATATCCCCACCATCTACCAAAGCAGCAGAACTTTTAGAACAAAGGTCAACAGATGTCAGTTCATTTGAATGTAACTTTGTAAATGTCTGAAGAAGGCCATACTTACATTGTAAGCAGTACTTAATTTGTGTTTCTCTGGCGCAAGTTTTTATCTTTGTGATTGTTGGTGGAGTTGGTTTTCCTTTGGAGGAAAAATTGCATCATGAGAGTTAAATTCAAAGTCAGTACAAATTTTTGAAAATTTTAAACACATGGAAATACAGGGAACCTTTCACTTACTGCCATCCCTGGTGTAGCAAGTTTTACTGCACAGAACGAATATATAAATGTTTTCTAAGGAATGCTTTTTGTAAGCTACTCTATTTCATTTAGCTGACCTTTTGACTCCCAAGTCAGCATACAGTCATCTTTCACTTTGATGTATTGTCAATTGTAAACTAATTCAAAGAGAATCTTTCTAATTGCGAAATTTTACAAGTGTTCTTAACATCCCCTTATAGAGAGTTAAAAACATTTTGGGGGTGGGGGGCAGGGAGAGGAGGATCTCCTGTCTAGTCTACCTTTTTCCCTTCCCCTACCTCCCAGGAACTTAATTCTCTGGCCATAAAACATCCCTTGAGTTCACAATTCCAGCAGCCTTTCTCCCTGAGGTCTACATTGGCAAGTCAGTTGAGCCGTATTATCACAATTCACTAATCAGCAGTCACATTATTTATTTCAGTCTAAAAATTAGAATCATAGACTTTTAAAGCTGGGGGTGGGGGGCGGGGAACCTTAGAGATCCAATGCCTTCCCTTCCTTTTAAAGATGAGACGGACTCAGAGTCACGAAATGATTTCCTTTCTTACCAATTTGAAATTTTGTAGTACATCAATTTTACCTAAAATGAATGGTGAGTACACTAAAATAGTTAAGCTTATCTTTTAAAAAAAATTAACCATATTGCATAGCCTGAGAATCAAAAGATCTGCCATCTGGCCAGTGTTTAATACACTACAGCATTCACTTCCCTCTTATTACCCCTGCTATTCCAATTCACCCCACTTTATTTCACTGCAAATCCAAAAGAATTCAATTCCATTCTATCAGATAATTACTAAGGCAATCAGGAGAAGGTACTTACATTGGCCCAGCTGGTTCATCATCTGCAGTAGGTATTTCGGTTCAAATTTCATTGGAAGATAAGGGAAGAAGAGAGACAATGGAGTTAGAGTTTGTAGAGAACTTTTACCTGGACCGAAAATTGCAAGTGGCAAACTCGTCTATCCATAGCATTTATTAAAAGGCCATTCCACTTGGTAGTGCAAAAGACTCATGGAGTTATTTTTCTGATTTCAAGTTTTTAATGGCTGGTATGTTGTTTCAATGATTTTAGTTAACACTTTGAATGCTTGTCATGAAAAACTGCAACTGTAGTGGACAGATAGCTGCAATATCATCATACTCATCTTGTCCCCAAGTTCCAGTGGTTCACTCTTAAATAGATGAGAAGACAAACCAACATTTCAGTTGTAAAATCCTGCTGTTTGTTTTCTTGAAATGACTGCAGTTTGGAGCCAGTCTTCCAATGTGGATGGACTTGTGTGTTTTACAAACAAATCTTTGCCTCCCCCAAGGGACAGTTCTTTTTCTCCATGTTTGCAATTATACAGGGCATCCTTAAAGTGGAGAATAAATAAGGTGGTAGACTAGGAAGCCAGAGCAGTGAAGTGTGACACTGGATAATAAATGCTGCCCTTGGCCAGCAGTGGGTAATGTGCACCTTCAAGAATGAGAGTCAAATGGGTGTCCTCCCTCTACTGAAAGGGCATGCTACAAAGAGAACCTGTGCTCTGCCTGCAGCCTGGCCAAAACCAGAGGTTTTTCAAAAAGAATTCAGTCATCTGAGTTTAGATGCCTTCTCACAAATTTACAAGATCCAATTAGCATTTGATAGAGTAACTTAGGTTGTTTTTGTTTTCTTGCTCCCACTAAGGGTGACCAAGGTGCTTCTAAGCAGGCAGGGATGTAAAGAAATCCACAAAGGGGAGGGAACATTTATACAAGCTTTTCTATTTGGATATTCCATTTACACATAGGTAAAATTAGATGGATTAAATCAAACAGAAACATTTGGCTTCACTCAAGTCAAACTCTCAGCAGGATTCCACAAGGGGGCTCAGTGCACATGAAGCAGGTATGGAAATTACAGTCTCAGTGTAGGCATCTGCATGAGCACACACCAGGAGGAATGTCTGTCGGAAGGAGACATTGCTCCACCTGTACCTTCGAGGCAACGGAGAGGCAAAGCTACCGCCAGCACACACAGTGACCGGAGCAAAAAAAGATTTCAAAAAATAAAGAACTGACCACAGACCAACAACTCAGCAGCCAAACAACAGGCTAGCGACACCCCCAGTGTCCACAGGAGTCCATCACTAGCAACATTACACTCACTGTCCAAAAACGGGAACAGAGAAAAAACTAGGACAACCAAGACATCCATGTGCTGTATATGCAGTGGGGATATACAGAGACACACTAAGTACTGAGACAGAAAGCACAGACTAAATCTTCCCCTCACGAACATCTCTCAATTCCCACCATCACGTCCAAGCCAAAAATGCTACATGCTAGAAACGAGGCACTGCTGAAACTTGTGAATGGAGAACAAGACACCAGTGAGTTAATTAATATCTCTTGTGAATGCTCTAGCAGGGCCGTCTAAAAACCCCAAATTCTGGCACAAGATCTTAGATTTAAGAACATCAGAACCCTGGCTACCAAACTTTAAAGAAAACAAGAAAGACAAAACAAAAACAAGATCATCTGGCTAATGTTTCAAAGCCCTAAGAGCTTCCCCTCGATATGACAAAGTGTGATTCTTGGTATAAGTTTAATGATGCCATTCTGTAGCTGAACAGGCTTCTAACGTGCAAAGGACTGCATGTAGGTAGGTGTTTTAGCAATGATGAAGCAGTGTGGGTGCCATGCCTGTGAGTGGGAGCAGTTGTTATTCATTCTAACTTCTAAACCTGATGAACTCCTCCCCTGCCTCCCCCAAAGTTCACTTGCACATTCTTTTCTAGAGGTTCAAAAGAACAAAGGAAAAAAGCATTGCATTTCTACCCTGCTGGTCTGAACCACTAACTGCAGCCAACATACCCACAGTACAGTACGGACAAAAAAGGGATTTAACCCCTAACGAGATATTCAGGGTAGAGGGGAAGAAAACAGAAATACAGTAGGGGTGGGGGGGAGGTACAGAAATTAAAAAAAAAAAAAAAGATTAAACAGCAAACTGAAATCCAAATTAGTTGTGAACGTGAATGAGGTAAACTTGAAGAAAAGTGTTAACATCATGAACTGTGCATCGTATAGACTGAAGCGGAGAGTAAACAAACTCCAAAGCATGCAGATCGCTCACTTACCACCATTTTTAAGGGTATGATGCAATTGAGGGGGGAAAAAAAAGAAGTCATAGTAACCGACAAATATCAACATCACCCCAAACCCTTGGGCTTATTTCTGACTGTTTTCTCACATTCACTATTACTTACAGCCACGGTCAGATGCAAGTACTGGGGAGGATGGAAACAATGTGTGTATTCTATTCTGCTTTGAGATGTCAAAGTGAAATCCTGGCTAGGACTGCCGAAAACTATGATTCATCCTGGATGTGCAGTCTTTCCAAATGAATGCACTAAGCCCTCACTTCTCCTGGATTTGCCTTGTAGTCTGAAGAAGGATCTGTAGGTGCCCGGTGAATCACATTTTACATTTTATATAACACAAGACTATCTTCAGGCAAACTGATTTTAAAGAAAAGTACTTAAGAGATCATTCTCCAGTCAGTATTTCTCAAACGTTACTATTAGATTTTAAAATGAGAGTTGTAGAAGCCCTTAGTACCTTTCCTCATTTAACTTGGATTTCTCTTCATGTTAGAGGAGGGATATTCCACCAAAGAATAACACGTTAATATATGTCTACATGATAAAACAGGGCAGTGGCTGCTTTAATTTCATCTGATCTCAGCTGGTTTCGACTTTTACCTTCAGTTATTTTCTTGTCTTTTGCTATGAGCTATTTTGTTACTGACCCACTTATTTTCTAGATAAATAAAACTGAATATACATTTTAGAGATCACTTAAAGAAAGCTTTTTGCTTTCAGGCCTTCTACAGAAATTCAGATGGCATATGATCTTTATGTTTAGAATGATAAATAGGCTTGGGAGTTAAAAGCATTTCTCAATATCAAAATGGTTCTAGAATCCTAAATATATCTGAACCAAATTAAAATTTGGAATAATCTGTTATAATCCCAAAGGGCCCTTTTTGTTGGCTTATAATTTTTTCCTTAACTCCTCCATCCTCCCAAGCCCAAGTCTCCCTTTGCTTCAACATCTTAGAAATCACTGAAATGGATGGAAGAACCCCATAACAGTTTCCAAGATGTACCCTTCCCATGGTGAGGGACTGAAAGCATCGTCCACTCTCAAAACTGTGATGTAATCCAGCAAGAACAGTTTAGAATCATATGTTCATGGCACAATGTGTGTCTGTATGGCCCCCAAATGAAATTATACCTCCTCCTGCTTCCCTAAGTATTTAACATCTAACCTTTTCTAGTTGTTCAAAACCAGATTCAGACAAGATGCTGTGAGACACATTCTTCATGCCCCACTGAGCCCTTATAAAATTTTCTCAGGGGCTAGAGAAGGGCAAAATTTCTAAATGGTGTGCTAACATACTAAGGTAATCCATTCCAAAGGAAACACATCACAGGGTCTAGGGATAACTTAATCTTTTCTGTATTAGAGGAGCCACTGAGAAAATGACCTCAGTATTTACTGACCCCCAGGGCATCACTTATGTGAGATTTTAAAGCAATTCTATTAAAAGTGGAACATTAGAAGAAAGATAATTATTCCACTCTGCTTTGGATAGTGCTATATACCAGCATTTGTTTTTCAAGCTAGAGGACAGGGATATCAAGAACTGGTGGGCTGAACAAGATGTGAATAATCAGTAAAGAGTTCACATGCCCAAAAAAAGCAGTGAGTCTGAAATGGAATGTAGGCATATCTTGGTAATAAAGCACCCATCTGGCAGAGAACAATCACGTCAGGTCTATAAAAAGATTTCTGTTCCCATAATGGTATCTAAGAAGCCAATACAGAACGAGAAGAAGGATGCCCCAAAGGTGCATGCTGATTGGCCTGGAAACTCAATCTTAAAGCAGGCATAATTAACTCCTTCCATCCATTCTGAAGATTAACCATTGGGGGATGGATGTGGGAGAGGAAATAATATCTGATGAATTTAGGAAGCTTATGAGGGGTTGAGGAGAGTGTATGAGGAGGGGAAAGGCACTGGAAAATGAAAAGAGAACCAGGGAAATGGCGTGAAGAGGACAAGAAATGTGCTTCTTTGAAGGGGTTGTCATAAAAGTTCATGAGGATTAGGAAGAGACTATGGGAGACGGTGAGAAGGAAATGATGGGGCAGGAATGTAAGAAGGGATGGCAAAACCTGTACCATGCTCCCTGGCAGAAGGGAGAAGGAAGGAAGGCCAGCATGTTGCCTTTGAGGAAACAGTGAGCAGCTTCCCTTCAGGTGCTCACACTTACCCCGCAGGCAGGTAGGGAGACAGACAGACTGCCCCTTTTAAGAAGGGCTTATTCATTTTAAACTAAATTACTCTTGACACGCCAGGGTTCTTCTGGGTAGCTGAGTGGGCTTCCTGGCCAGAGATGTCTCTCAGCAACAAGCTGGTCTCCAAAACTCTCGTCATTTGAGTTTGACAAATGAGTAGATCTTTAAAAAGGCGGTTGGCCTCCCTGGGAGTTGTCTACATTTTTCTAATGGCATCAAAACTCAACATTCCTCCAGTCTACTCGATTCTTTTCACAGGTCTGGCTATCAGTGCAAACAAGTCCTAGAATTAGGAAGAATCCTGTCATTGAGCTTGCTGCAAGGCAAGCGAGACTACAAAGCCTCATGGAGTGAGGTGCTTTGCCAAGGACACTTCAGTCCCTGCTGTTGTGACAAAAATATAGTCTCAAAACTTCGTTTTCGGCCTTTCAGCCTTCCTGGGAAAACTAGATGAGAGCTAGATTTAGCAGACTGACCACGCCCTTTTATTCAAGAGGAGGAATTACTCCCTGTCCTAACTGTCCCCAAACAGCCAATGGTAAAAGTGAGAGCAAATCCCAAGCTACTCTCCTTGTATCCTCGAGACTACACTGTGGCAGAAGAAAAATCTGAAGTCCGAGAGCGTTAGGGCTTCAGAGAAATGTACATCCAAACCTCTTCACCTCAGAAAGCAGCTGTGCCACTGGCCGAGCAGGAGAGAGGCTGAGATCCCAGAGGATTAGGTAGAGCAGGAGCTGTCACAAGTCACTAAGAGGCCTGAGCCGACGATGGCGACGGTGCCTTCCCTGCAAGTCTGTGCTCAGCTTATTATGAATGGACACCAGAGGGGAGGCTGCTGAGGCTCCAGCATACAGTGCTTACACTAAGAACCTGTTCAGCCTCTGACTTTCATTCTACTTAAGTAAAAATTTGGTGTGAGAAAGAAAAATTCATTCAGAATAATTTGCATCCAGACTTCACTATCTGATGTCCCATGAACAAAAGACCCTACAAGCATTTCTGGGTAATGCTCCTTCTGCAGAGGTATCAGAATGGTGTCTACAAACAGTCAAAGGCTCCAGCCTGGAGCAGTTCATTTAGTATTTTCAGCTATACTGAGAACCCCATAGCTGATGGGCTTAACACACACACATTTCAAACGACCTTCAAAATGGCTCACCTCAATGACCTAGTTTTCAGATACTTCAGAGCTGCACAGACCTTTGACTCTGGGTAGACCCTGAACCTTGGGAGTCATGCCCTATCCCCCAGTAGGCAAGAGGCCTTAGACAGCCACTGCAAGGGAAGGCACCACTGCCAGCTGAATTCTAAAGCTTTGCTGCCATCCCACTTGACATAAGGGAGAAGTCTGATGATCTGGGGAATGGCATAGGTAGGGAGAGGAAGGAGGTAAGAGGCCTTCATTATATAAATCTGAAGAGACAATTTTGCCTGAGGTTCACTCGTCCAAGTCATCTTCAAAACCTGGCTAGCTCAGTGGCAATACTGTGGGCCTTTGAAATTAGTGTGTCAGGTCTTCAGCAATCTCCATGCACTCTACTGCTGTTATCTAGGGGGTTGAAGATGGAAAATTCAAATAGCAAGTGATCACAAAGGAGGGGAGCCTTGAAAACACTTCAGAGTTTTCTGCCAAAGGCAATACAAAAATCACTTGGTTCTAATACTTCCTCAGTGAATAGTCAAACAGAGAAGAGAAGATGAATCCTGGCTCTGACAAGGTCTGGGTGGCCAAAGACTTTGGGGGTAGGTTCTAGACAAAGCTTAGGGTTTTCTCAGGTTCTCATCTGTCATACCAGTATTTATGAATGATGAGATAGAACAGAAAACCTAAAATAGGTGTCATTCTGCACAATGGGTGAGAAGTTCAGAATTTGTACGAGCTCAGAAACAAAGCTAGAGCTGGTATAATAACTAAGCAGTCAACATGGAAAAAGATACAGGATTACTTTTTCACTTGAGGGAAAACATTAGATCACAGCTTTCTTCCAGCGTAGATCCTGGGGTCCAATAAACCCTCCCAACTATTATAACCCAAGAACAGCTGGGTTCTGGAAATGCTCTTACCGTCTGGAACCTCATCCGGCCTCTTCCTCTTTTCATATATCACAATGATCACCACAAGAATGATAATTTCAGCCAAGATCCCCAGGAAGGGCCAGAGTGGGGCCAGGTGGCTCCGCACTCTCAGGACAGTGATGAAGGAGTCTGAGCCAATGGCATTGGTCGCATTACACTCATACTCTCCAGGATCTTCAGTAATTTGGAGGTTAATGATGTTCAGCTCAGTGTAGTTTTCCTTGTTGATGATGAAGAATCGGCCAGAGGCATTGAGTAAATCCTGTTCAGGGGCAGAAGAAGTGAGGGTAAACAAGGGTAAAGGTGGGTAAGCCAGTGCCCTGTTGCATTTGAAACATTTCAGTTTGCTCAGAAGGAGAGAACCTCAGGACCCAGGGCCCAAACTCTCTTCACATGATAAAAATGTGGCCAGGACGTGTCTCAAATGAGACTATGGAAAAGCTTAGTCCCAAACTGTAAAATGCTCCATGTCTAAGAGGAAACCATCAAGTTGAGCCTGATTAACAGCCTGAATGGGGGAGCCCTATCTGACCAGCAATCAGTGCCCAATGGCCAGTGGATCCAGGAACAACTTTATTCCTAGCTTCATCCACTTAATCCTTGATGTGTTCTGGTGAATCTTTGCAACCCAGATCTCTCTCAAGCAAATGCTAAGAGATCTAAGTCACAAGGTCCCTCCAACCAAATTCCCTCTTTCCTTTGCTCCAGTCTCTGAGAATGAGGTTACCCTTGATCTTTTCTCCACTGATTGTCTTCCCTCTCTCTAGAGCTACTGCCCCCCCCCCCTTCTGCCTATAAACCTACTTAGGTCTTCCGTATCTTTAAAAAAATAAAAAAGACTTCCATGACCTTGCTACTTCTCCCTCAGGTCAATGTCCTCTCTCTGCTTCATCCCCAAACTCCCAGGAACATGAATAGTCCCCATGGCTGCCTCCATGTTGGCACTGATCCTGAACTGCTTGTAGTCTGTCAACTATGCTCCCTGTGCAACTGAAAGCTCTCTCCAAGGCTACCAATAACCTGTGGACACCAAAGTCAATGACTCCCTTGAGACTCACCCTTCTCAACTCTTGTGAAATATCTGACACTCCTGCCCATTACACTTCCTCCTTGGTAAAGTCACAGATGGGATCACAAAGTAAGAGCTAGGTGGGACCTCAGGTCATCCAGTCAAAACCCCTTGCTTTTCAGATGAGGAAGCTCTAAGTGACTTTGTCAAGGTCACATGCGTAGGCAAGTGGCAGAGGTAGGATTCAAACCCAGGTCCTCTGACTCCAAATACCATGCTCCACCCACTGGATCCCTCCCTTTCATCAACTAACAAGAACAAGGAAATGCTAGACGCTGAGGAGACAAAGAGAAAAAATAGAACAATCCCTACTTGCAAAGAAGTTACACCCATCCCAAAGAGACAAACAAGTTCATTTGTAAGGAGATATCAAATAAACAGAAAGAGAGCAAATACAAATTAAAAAATACAAGATAGTTTGAGGGAGAAGATACTGGCAGTCGCGGGCATCAGTAAAGGCTTCATGTAAAAGGTGGTGACTGAGCTCAACCTTGGCATCCAGGAGGTGGTGGTGGTCAGGAGGGAAGGCATTCCAGACATCAGGGGATGATCAGGATAAAGGTACTTAGCTTTCATCCTGCAGTTGTTTCCTAGGTTTCTGACCCTTCTGCTCCCTCTTCTACTTCCTCCTACAGCTCCAAAGTATGGGCAACTTTTGTCTCTTTCTACTTCATTCACTCTCATTTCTTTAGTTCAGGTCGCTCCCACAATCAGTTTCTCATCTTCCTTCAGTTCTGCACTCCTAAATCCCAACTGTGCATCACAACCCGAACACCCCACCGCAGCTTCAAATTCGGCATTCCAGTCCCCTAACCTAAACCTTTTAGACTCTTATTTCCCTCAACCCCAACATTCAATCAGTTGCTAACTGCCGTCAAGCTTTCCTTCCCAATCTCTCCTTTCCACTCCCACCACACTAATTCAGGACCTCATTACCTATCACCTGAACTATAATGAGAAACCCTAACTGATCCCCCGTGCACCTGTCTTTCTCTCTCCAATCACCGCTGCCACAATAGTTACAGTTACTTGACTATCAATGCTCTGGAACCTCAGAGAAAACTGGAGGCAGAAGATATCACTCTTACTTTTCATAAAAAATGCAAAAGCGCCAACTGGCCTAAAAAATCTCTTCTCTTCTCCTTTCCCCTACTTGAGAATTTTTTGTCTGACTGATTCACACTTTCCATGGCAGCAGGGGAAGTAATTAAATGGTTTAAATGGGGGGTTCATTTTTAGCTATGTTGGGAACAAGGGGAGGATCAAAGAAAGGCTAGGACTTGCTTAACTTGGCTGATAATAACAGATGACAGGGAGAAAGCAGAACACTCAACTCTCAATTTTGCTTCTTGGTTCTTTTCCAAGAAACATGATCTTTGGACATGGAACGGTAGAACAAAAATGGCTGCAAAGAAGGAGCAAAGAAAGACAAGTGAGGAGATGGACAACATTTAGCTGTCTTCAGGAGGTCCAGTCATCAGATTCTGACGAGCCATACCCTGTGTATGCACTTTAAAAATGAGTGGATGTGATTTCTGAGCCAGTAAAGCTTGAAGAAGGGGAAACGCACTGCATGAAAGGTCAACAGTGACCCAGTTTCCAAAAACCAGTGAGCTTAACTCCATTTTCCGAGAAAATTGTAGAATATATTGAAGGTAATGGTTTGTAAGGGGAAGCAGCAATAACTAAAAACTAGCAATGACTTCGTTGAGAACCAAGGCAGGCCAGGCTGACCCCATTTCCTATTTGGACAAGAGAAACTGATGTGGCAGATTGGGAAAATGTAGATACATTAATATGACTTCAGCAAAGTTTTTGACAGTCTTGTGCCATCTTCATGGGCAAGATTTATATAGTGAAGAGGACCTGAAATTGATTGAAAGACTGGATCTACCAAGTCTAACCTTTACAAATGGACAAATCAAATTAGTAGGAGGTCTCTAAGGGATTAATTCAGGCTATTAAATATTCTTATCAATTACTCAGAAGCAAAAACTGTATGCCTGTCAAATCTGCAGCATGTTTTATGACAACTAGAACCCAATAAAGCCACAACAGGCTAGAATGATGGGGCCCAAATCAAACGAAATGTAATATGGATAAATATAAAGTCCTACACTTAGATTTAAAAAAACAACTTAACATACAGGATGAGGGAGTTTATATACGTCAACATGGCAGCCTGAAAGCCAAGGCTTAATTAACAGACACCTAATGAACTAGAATGAATAAATGGCTGGGTTTGCTCTGGTGTGGCCACATTTGGATTCCTGGATTCAGCTCTGTGCCCACATTGCATCTTAGAAAGACAGGTAGCTGTGTGTCCAGAAGAAGGAAACGAGGATGGCAAGACAGAAAACATGCTATAAAAGGATCTGCTGTATTTTTAGCTCCTCTATCTGGCATTCAAAGCTCTTCAAACCTGGCTCCAACCTACCTGTCCAACCTTGATATACATAAGAGCAGAGGTTCATGTATAGATTTCAGGGGACCCAAAAATGTAATGAGAAAAAAATTATATCTTTACTTTCACTAACCTCTAACTGAAATTCAACATTTCCTTCAATTAAAGTTTTTTTTAAAAATTATTTTGAGAAGTGATCCATGGATTCCACCAAACTGCCAAAGGGGTCCATGATACAAAAAAACATTTAGAAACACCTGCTATAAAGCATGGTCAGACTGGCCTTCTTGCTTCTCCTCACTCCTGACATTCCACTTGCCCTTTTGAAAGTCATCCCTCACACGTAAGGTGCCCTCCCTCCCTAACCACCACCTCTAAAAATCCTTAGCTTCCTTCGCAGCTCAGCTCAAATGCCACCTCCTCCAGGGCAATCTTCCCAATCTCCTGAAGCTGCGAGGGCCTCTGTGCCAGGCCCCAGGTCCTTACTTTGCATGTACTTGCAGACTGTCTCCCCCAACAGAAGGCAAACTACTTGAGGGCAGCGACTGCTTCATGTTTATCCCCAGCATTTATCCCCATAAACATTTAATAAATACCTGGTGACCGATTGACTTAACTTGGAGGAGAGACATCACAGCTGTTATGAAGTGTTTCAGAAGGGTTATCTTGGGATGGAAGGATTACACTGGTCCTGCCAGGCCACACAGGGTTGTTGCAAACAGGCAGACTTAGATTTGATGTCTGGAAAATTCTCCTAATGCTTAAGAGCTTTAGACTGGGCCTGCCCTAAGGTAATATGGAATCCTCCTCATTGAGATCTCCAAGAAGAGGCTGAATGACTACTTACTAGACTGTGAACTCCCTGAGGGCAGAGGCTGTCTTTTGCCTTTCTTTGTATTCCCCATGCTTAGCACAGTGTCTAGCACACAGTAGGCACTTAATAAATATTTACTGACTGACTACAGGTACACTGTAGAAGGGATTCTTAATCATGTTAGAATAGATAGACTTCTCTTAGATTCTGTGAATTGGGGGATAAGGAAATCAGCTACAGTTCGCACACAACTGTGTGTGTCTCCATACTGATAGATGACTGTACTAACATCCCAAGGCCAAGTATTGAGAACTTAACTCTACCACTCACCACAAACACGCCATTTTCCTTCTTTCGCCACACCCAGTCTGGGTAAGGGTATCCAACTGACTTGCAGTACATGAGGGCTTCTTGCCCTTCGTTCTTGTTCTCACTTCTTTTGTGGCCAGTGATCTCAGGCACAGCTGTAAGACAAAGATGTATTTAAGGGACATTGCTATGGGAGCCCCAGTTACGCACTAAGGCCTAACCTAATGGCTTGGAAGACTGCTTTCGATGTACTGAAGCCACCAGTTCACCGATGAAGAAGCTTGGAGAAGAGCATTCTAAGCATCCCACCAGAATTCAATGACCAGCCTCTTCCCCCAAGTCCCATCCCCAGGTAAGCCAGACAGATGCCACAATATGACATAAAATTTCCAGTCGTAGTACCCCAACCTGTTGGAAAAATATAAGGTAATACACAAAGTACATTTAACTTTCTAAAGTTTAGCTTTTTTGGAAAATAGGAAAATCATATTTTCCCAACATTCTCCCTCAAAAAATCTTTAAAAAAAAAACACACTTGCCAACTATATAAAAGATTGCTACAAATCACTAATAAGAAAAATGTAAATCAAAACTTAGTTTTCACCTCACACCAGCAAAATAGCAAAGATGACGATATATAGGAATGCTGAATGTGTGTGGTGGGGGAAGACAGGCATACTACACCAGTCAGTGGAACTGTGACTAGTTTAATCTTTCTGGAAAGTAATTTGGAATAATGTAGGGGGAAAAAGTGACTAAACTATGAATATCCTCAGACTCAAAGATTACACTGCTAGAGAGATCTTTGACCTCAAAGAGGTCAAAGCTAGAAAGGTCCACCATTTTCATACCACTTTCCCACCCCCAAAGGCCCCAAATTCCACCCCCCCCAAATATTTATAGTAGCATTTTCTGAAGTAGCAAAGTAGATGTCAATCAACTGGGAATAGCTAAAAAAAATTGTGGTTCATGAATAAGAGAAAAGAGGGAGCAGAAGGAGGGGAAGGAGACAGAGGTAGGAGGGAGGGGAGGGGAGGACAGAGCAAGTAAAAGGGAAGAGACAGGTGGAGGAAGGCTAAAGTGAAGACAAAGAAGCCCAGGACACTGAGGTGCAGAAGGGGTGGGGGATGGGGAGAAGAAAAAAGACCATTGACATTTTCCAAACACAAGTTGTAGCTCCCTAAATCACAGTCGAAATTTTTCAGCACTGAGGAGAGGAGGATAGATGGACTCTAGCTCATCCCACCAACTAGATTTTTTTGGGTCAGTACCTGGTTAGTCCTCAGATCTCCAACTGACTTTGGCCAGCTTGTCCTTTTAGGCCTTCTCTGTGCCTTGACTCCTTAAACAAATCCTTGGCTCACCCTCAGAACAAACATACCCAACACCAATCACAACCATGGAAACCTCATGATCCCAGATCCCCTGAGGCAGGAGTGGGGGTGGGGGCTGCAGAGGTGACCAGCTGCTCAACATTCTCAGTTCCAGCTTCTACCCATACTTACCAGTTCCTGGTCTTAGTCCTTCCCTCTTCACTTTCCACTGGAGCCTTTCTCCATTAAGAAAGCCAAGGCTAGCCCAGGAAAATGCCACATCAAAAACATTCTGACCACACCCAGCCCTGCCTACTCAGTGCCCCCCAGGTGTCAGACTTCCTTAGGGAGCTGTCTGTCACCCAAATTTATTAGTGCAGCCACCTAAACAGAGATTTAACTTAGATTTTGTTGACCATTGTAAAGGCTGACACTCAATGGCTTTCAGGGTAACTAAATGCCTTAACATTAAACCCACTGTGCTCTCTGACTGACCAGCACTGTGCCCCCTTATCCTACTTCTGGAGTCTTCCTTTGCTTCTCCATCTACTATGTGATATGAAAAAGGAGCTGCCACCTTTCAACTGTGTGCACACGTTTTTCAAAAGCTAGGTGAACTTACAGTTCCACCTTGACAAAGAAGTCTTTGCTACACAAGAAATACAGGTAAATGGCCAAGGCTTATTAGCCATATGCAGCGGATTCTCAGACCAAAAGGAAAAATTCCCAAGGACTCATGCCAATGCTACTAGTTACCACCCTAGAGAAAGGTGGCTATCCCTTAACCATGGCAGATCACCATGCGTGACCCAGGAACTCTGGCACCTAGAAGAATAAGTGCCCTGCCTCCTGGGGCAGGACACTCAAAAATTGGAGCTTTGGTGAAGACCTGGAGACTTTCATCATCAATGTGTCCAAAGAGTCATTTTGGGTGACTTTAACGCTAGTGTAGGCACAGACTACCAGATATGGCAGGGAGTCCTTGGGAGGAATGGAAGCAGAAATAGCAGCAGTCACTTTTGAAGACTTGTGATTCTCCTGATCTTATCACCAACACTGTCTTCCATTTTACCTAAATGCAATAAAACTTCGTGGATGAGCGCTCAAAGCAAACAGTGGCATTTAGTACACTATGTCATTGTAAAGAGAAGAGACAGACACGTTGTGAGAATGATAAAGACAATGTGTGGCACAGAGTGGTGGATTGATCACAGACTTTGGTAAAGCACACATTTTTGAACATTGTGCTAAAAGGAAGATATGCCAACACAGTCCTTATACTTAGAATGAGTCCTCAAGTGGTAGGGGACAATCAGAGTAGCAATAGGACTGCAAGGACAAAGACTAAGGCCAGAGAGGTCCAGAATCAAGAACAAATGATAGATACAAATGAATGAAAAAGTACTGATTATTTGCCAGTCCTGAATTATGGATGACACAAATTCAACAGCAAAGACGGTCCCTATCTTTTATCGTTATTATTTTAATATTCTTTTCTTCTTAAATTTTGAGTTCCCAATTCTCTCCCTCCCTCACTCTCTTCCCTCACCCATTCAGAAGGCAAACAATGTCAATTACACATGTGAAATCATGCAAAACATACTTCCATATTAGCCATATCATAAAGCAAAAAATGATAAAGCAGGGAAACTGTGCTTCAATTCATACTCGAGAGTTCATCTGTTCTCTCTCTTGAAGTGGAGAGCATATTTTCATTACGAGTCCTTTGAAACTGTCTTGGATTGTCTTGATCAGAGTAGCCAAGCCATCCACAGTGGATCATCATTACAACACAGCTCTTACTGTGTACAATGATCTCCCAATTCTTCTGACTTCACTTCGCATCAGTTCACATAAAGTCTTCCCAGGTTTTTTCTGAAATCATCCCCTTTGTCATTTCCCACAGCACAATAGTAGTCCATTACAATCATTATGCCACAACTTGTTCAGCCATTCCCCAATTGATGGGCCTCCCTTCAATTTCCAATTCTTGGCCACCACAAAAAGACTGTCCCCAAGGAGCTTTACATTCTAATGGAGGCAACAATACACTCTGGGGAAAGGGACTCTGGACTGGCAAGTTACAGGCATAGAGACTGGGGCCAAAGGAAAAGACAGTGACACACCCCAGGCAGGAACAATGGGAGGGGAGGAAAAAGTACATGTGTGGCTGTTCCAAGGCTGGTGGAGGAAGCAGCCAGAGAGAAGGGAGTGAAGGGAAGCCTGGCTGGAGCTTTCTTGATCCGGGTTCCTGTACAACCCAGTAATCAAATACATGCCATATGAAGAATCTGACCTTAATAAGGACCGCTGAAGTTTTATCTCCTTGTGTTGGGGCACATTGGTGGAGAAAGGATGGATGGAAGGAAAGTGAGAAGCAGAGGAAGGGAGTGGAGAGAGGCAAGTGGAAGAGGAGGGAGAAAGGAAAAGGAGAGAGAACAGAGAGAGGCAAGGAGAAAAACATGCTAACTTGTCTATAGTGAATGTTTTTGGATATGTTGCTTAGGTAGGTGTCTGTGATGCCAAGGTATAGTACCAGCAAGCACAGAGCACAAAAAGACAGAATCAACAGAGACAAAGTAAAGCAAGCCAGTTTTATGAAGAGGAAATACTATAATAAAGGTCAGAGACCAGATGGAAACTGGTCCATTGGGAATCCATGGAAGAAATGGGTCCACAACAGGTAAAATCCAGTGGGTTTTTGCAGGATTCTTATCTACATCAAGCAGAAGCAGGCATTGAGGAAAGGAAGTAGGGCTGAGTCCTTGGGGGGTGGGGAGTGGGAGAGAGGAGGGCAGGGAGAGCTTGGGAATTGGCTGCTAGTTGATATTCAAACTCCCTGCAGGGGGGAAAAGGAGCTTTTATTGAAGGCTTTACTTTGATAGGCCAACATCAGGAGATTTGAGCCACCCCAGGTAAAGTCTTTACACAGGGATTTTTAAGCTTTTTTTGTTTTGTGGATTCTCTTTGGCTATCTGGTAAAACTTAAAGACTCCTTCTCAGAATAATGTTTTTAAATGCATAAAATATATAGGATTACAATGAAACCAATGTTCAGTCATGTCTGACTCTTCATGAGCCTGTGGACCATAATGTCCATGGCGTTTTCTTGGCAAAGATACCAGAGTGGTTTGCCTTTTCCTTCTCCAATTTTATGCAGGCAGACATTAAATGACTTGTAAGTGTCTGAGGCCACATTTGAACTCAGGTCTTCCTGACCCCAGGCCCAAAGATCTATCTACTGAGCCATCTTGCTGCTTCATAATGAAATAAAGATGTAATTTTTTTCCTGAGTTCATAAATACCCTGAAATCTATCCATAGTCTCCTTCTCTGTGGATACCAGGCAGAGAACTCCTATGTTGTCCTTTTTTTTGGCTAGGGCAGAATTTTTAATTTATTTATTTATTTTGGTTTTGGTCCAGACCTATGCTTAAGAGGCTACACGCTGGAGGGAAAAACATTTTATCATCTCAACTCCATTTCTAGGCTTTTCTCTCCTCTGTATGGCTTCCTTCATTCTCCTCCTATGATCTCTACAGCACATAAAAGTCCTGGTAACTGACCCCCAAATTTCCACTGCTCCATTTTAGCCTCCCCCAAGAAAGCAAGCCCTAGGCATAAAAAACATACCATGTGAAGCCATATGAAGGTGCCGGAAATGCCACGTCAGGACAAAGGCAGGCTTTTCAGAGTTGTCAGAATGGAGCTGGGCACACAACCCGCACAGCCATAAATTTAGCTGTAAGTGCATTCAGTACTCCAAAGGCCCAGGGCATACATGGCATACAGGAGGCTCTCGAGTGTAACAGAGTTTAAGAGGCGGATGATATTCTCCATACTGGCTGAAGCCAGCTACCCAGTCTTCAATTTGAACCAGGGATTCTCAAGTATGGTTCCCTTTCTTTTATTCATGAAAGGCTCTCCATAGAGAACCAGTCTCCTCCTTTCACTCATTGCCAGGATGTTACTGGCAATTTTACAACAAAGAAATTCAATTTTACAACAAAGAACTTCAAAGGCAGTTAGGCAGTTAGTAGCAGCAACACCTGGCTTAGGAGTTAACAATCTGCCTCAATCCTAAACTTACAGTTTATGTGCCTGTGTGTTTCATGCACAGAAGTGTACACAAGTTGAAATATTGAGTCTCTATCAAATTTGACTATCCTGTAATTTAAGGGTGTTCACCTTCCATGCAGAGTTCTGAGGGTAAGGAAAAGATCCTTGACTTCTTCAAGAATTCTTCTGGAAGACCAGTTTGAACAAAGTATGATAGCATGTCTTTAGGACTGTCCAGAATGGTGTCTCATTTCTATCCCCAGATGAATGCAAGTTAAATACATTCCCAATAACTGGGCACTGGGCTTCTTTCTCTTGACCCAGAAGCCAAGAGAATACAATGCTTCAAGATTTAGGAAGTTTGCTGGTGGCTTCCTATTCTCTGGTCTTCCTGATCTAATATGCTGATATCTCGGGGAGCCAGGAAAGGCAAGGGGTTCAGAGGGCATACAACTCCACCTTTATAGGCTGCTGAGGGAACAGAAAGAAGTCTTCCTTCTTACTCTGAAGGCATCCATCCCTTAGCAATCATTAACTCCAAATCTGTAATGACTACTATTAGGCAATATGTGCAGTTGTGTGTAATTATCCATTAGGCAGAGAGATGGCAATTAATTGGATACTCCCTGTATCCCACCTACCCTATCTCCTCTAACAATTTGATTCTGTGCCAGAATTTCAACCTAGAAAGGCAGATTTGCCCTGAGTCCTATTTGGCCAAATCAATAGTCCAGCTACCCAGATCATTTCAGCTACCAGCTGGTGGATACATACTGGGAGCTTAAAACAAACAAATATGTCTGCCATTTTCCTCAATCCTTTGACTATCAGCCTATGGATGGATAAAAGGCCAGCTACCCTACAAATATGTAGGTGAATCCAAGCCTCTGGTTTTTCTCCAAGACCATAGAATAGTACTGTTTAAAATAAAATCCAAGTTTCCTTGTCTGAAGATGACTTCCTGTGTAGTACATGGACCAATGCTAGCATATTGTGACATCTGCCTTATTGGTCTGGCTCCAAGGCCTATCCAGCTCAGTATTCTGCGCTTGACAGAAGCACCAAAGGGCATATTGTGGAACGACATAGGGGTATGCCAACTTTGGAGCTTAGGGATACTGCAAAACACCTAATCTCCCTTAATAATTAAGTATGGATCAGCCATCCATTAATTTAAATAATTTTAAATCTGTATTTTCAACC
Source organism: Trichosurus vulpecula (assembly GCF_011100635.1). Taxonomy (NCBI): domain Eukaryota; kingdom Metazoa; phylum Chordata; class Mammalia; order Diprotodontia; family Phalangeridae; genus Trichosurus; species Trichosurus vulpecula. The sequence goes on from NC_050580.1 coordinate 48,989,877, forward strand.
TGTGCCATATTTCATGGGGTATAAAAAGCTCTATACATTTACTTCCTGTTCTATAAAAGGGATTTCATCTGACTAACCCTCAATACATCATTCAAGCTCCAAGGGATGTCCCAGCACTTCTAGAACATTAAGTGAACTAAGACGGTGATGATGGTGGTGGCTGGGGCTGGGGGGGGGGGGGGAGGGGACGGGGACGGGTTCCTCAGGAGAGGGGTTACAAAGATACAAACGAATGAAGGAGTTCCAAGAGGCAGCCTCATCTAACGAGAAGAGCGGAGCTGAGCGTAACCCAGCCCAGCCCAGCCTAGCCCAGCCTAGCCTAGCCTAGCCTAGCCTAGCCTAGCCTAGTCCAGCCCAGCCCAGCCCAGCCAGCTCAGTGAGCCAGTCATTTCAGATGGCAGCCAATAAAGCAAATGCTGTCTTCTTTTTGGACCAGACAAGTGATCTCTTTATAAGCAAACTTCCTTCACCAGCAGCACCACTAGAGCTTAGTGAGCTGCCGGGGGCACTAAGGGATGAAATGACCTGCCCATGGTTACACAACAAGCAGCAGCAGAGGAAGACCTCTCATTCAAGGAGCCCAGCTTCCCAAGCCATCTCTCTATTCACTATGACATATGCCTCTCCAGGTAAATCTTAGATTTCAAGAAGAAAGACAGTGTCCAAATGGAGGAAATTATTACAGTGATTACTGCTGTCTTCTGTTCTGGTCAGATTCCATCATGAGAAGTTTAGAAGGGACTTTGACATGCTGGACCTTGACAGGGAAGGTGGAAAATGATACTTAGGGGACTGGAGACCAAACCATAAAAGGATCAAATGAAAGCATTTGGAATGTCTAAGTCCAGAGAAGAAAAGAAAAGGGGGCTATGATAGCTGTCTTTAAATATTTGAAGGTTAATGTCATGGAAGAAGGATTCTTAGACTTCTTGGTCTGGCTCCAAAACACAAAACTAGGAGTAATAGGTACAAATCACAGATGAGTGCTATAGATGTGGAATGGGGAAGACATTGGCAGATTTGCTTATGTGTCAATCTGTATGCCTAACTTTATTTTAATTTTTTTACATGGGTGGGTAAGAGTATACTAGGAACTGGTCAATGTAAAAAAAAAAAAAAGTTCAATTTTTTCAAAGGTAAAAAAAACCCCACAAAGTACAGAGGCATATTTAAGCTCATATAAGGAAAAGCCTCCTAAAAACTGGAGCTGGCCAAAAGCAGAACAGGCTTCCTTAGAAGGGGTTTGCATTTTCCTTCACTGGAAGTATCCAAGCAGAGGCTTGATGACTACTTGTGAGGGACTTTAAAGGTTACTCACATGCTGCTGAAAGGAGCCAGAGAAAAATCACAATTATTGAGTCCACCACAAGTTTGTGGTACATAATTTCAAATGGGTCCTCACTGCAGCAAAGCAATCCTTTTACTCTCCCATTTCACCCACATGACTCTTCCAGACCTTCCAATCCTTCCTTAGTCCTCTCACAGTACTTCCTCCCCCTTACATTCTCAGGGGAGGACTTCACCTAATACTTTACTGATAAAACTGAAACCTTCTGCCAAGAGCTTCCCACTTCTCCCTTCCTCCTCATCTCACATCACTAATGTCTTCCTCTGCCAACCCCTCCTTTATTCACCTCACATGAAGTGAATCTCCCTTTTGCCAAAGCATACTCCTCTACAGTCACCCCTCAATCCCATCCCAACCCATCTTCTCTAGCAGATTGCCCCACTATCATCTCCACCCTTTCATTAATCTTCAATCTCTGTCTATGGGATGTTTCCCTATATCTACAAACAGACTCCATGTCACTCCTAATCAGAAAGCAAAATCAAAAACCATTCTACCATCCCTGCTAACTATACTATCTCTCTTTTCCCTTACTCAGTTAAAATCCTTGAGAAGGCAATCTACACTAGGTACCTCTAACTTCCTAGCCTCTCACTCATTTCTTAACCCTCTAGAATCTGGCTTCTGACTTCATACATCAACTGAAACTGTTGTCTCCAAAGTCCTCAGTCATCTCGTAATTGTCAGATCTGATGGCCTTCTCTCAATCGTCTTCCACTGCGCATTTGCTGCTGCCTCCACAGAACGAGATGCCCCAGTGCTGGCTGTCTCCTGGTAGCCCATTCTTCTCCTTTTCCCTAGGGCTGTCCTGCTTCCTTTTGTGTGTCTCCCCATTTAGACTGTGAGCTTCTTGAGGGCAGGGACTGTCTTTTTATCCATTGTATCCTCAGTGCTTAGCACAGTGCCCGGCACATAGTAGGCACTTAATAAATGTTTAATGGGCTGGACTGGATTGACATCTGTAGCTTTGGACAATGCCAATTATCTCTCTTCCTGGATACTTGCTTTATCTTAGTCTTCATGATACTGGTCTCTCCTGGTTCTCTTCCTGTCTGTCTCTGACCACTCCTTTGAGTGGTCCATATTTATCCATATTACACCCATGAGCCACAGATGACCCCCAAGGCTTTGTCCTGCACCCTCTTCTCTCACTCTTTCATTTGCTCTCATCCACAACCATGGGTTCAATTATCACCTCAGAGCAGATTTATTCCTATATCTATTTCTCTCTTGAGCTTTAACCCGGTCTACCCAACTGCCTTTTTGGACACCTTGAATAAATTTTCCATAGGCATCTCCAATTGAACAGGCCCAAAACAGAGCTTGGGAGCTTCCCCCTCAAACACTTCCCGCCTTACCTACTGAAGGGTCCCAACCTCGGCGCCACATTTAATCGCTCGTTCTCACCTGCCCCACACAGCCAGTCTGCTTCTTCCTTTACAAAAGCTCTCGCACATGCACCACTTCACTCACACTGCCCAACGCCACTCCAGCAGCTCTCGCCAAGACCACTGTATTAGTTTTCTAGCTTGTCTCTTCCCAAAGCAATCCATGTTCCACTCCACTGCCAAAATGATCTTTCTAAAGTGCAGGTCTGACTATGTCAAGCTCTATTCAGTAAGCTACAACAGCTCCTTATTATTTCAAGAATCAAATATAAAAAATCCTCTGCATGGTATTTTAAAGCCCTTCATAACCTATCCTACCTTTCCAGTCCTCATGGTCTAGGTAGAATGGCCTATTTGCTATTCCTTAGATGTGACCCTCTGTGCCTTTGTGTAGGCTGACTACCATAACTAATATTCTTCCTTCTCATCCCCATCTCTCAAGCTTCCCTGGCTTCTTTGAAGATTCAAATGTAACCATCTGAAGTAGGGCTCTCCCCCTTTCCTAGTTATGTGCAGACTGCCTCCTCTACTAGAATGGGAGCTCCTTGAGTGATTGGCATATAGTACACACTTAATAAATGTTTCTTGACTGGCTTAGATTCCTCTTCATGTATAGGTTGGAATAAGTGGATTCTGAGGTTCCTCCTAAAAGATTCTGTTGAGGAAATGTTGCAACATGAAATAAGCAGAACCAAAAAAAAAAAAAAAACCAGACACAAGAACTGCCACAATATAAATGGAAACAGCCACAAGACAGTCAAAAATGAATGGTGCAAAACTGGCCACAAAGAAGGGCTATGAGGAGACATCTCCCCTTCCTCACTCCTTGGCAGAAGTCAGGGGTCCATATTACCAAGTTTTTAAAAATTTATTTATTGGTTTTGTTGATGTTTTCTCTTCTCCCTTTTTTTGGGGTAAAAAAAAATGACTGGTTTATGGATGTGAGAAATGTGAAAAGACACTTCCCCCTGCTTCTTTGTAGAGGTCAGGAGTCCATAATGTCAGGGTTTTTTTGGTTTTGTTTTTTAAATAATGATTGGCTTTGCTGGTTTTTCTTTCTCCTTTTTCTCAAAAAAAAGGAAATTGCTATGTGCTGGCTCTCTGTGTACAGGGAAAAATTTGGGCAATGCTAAAAGATAACAAAAATTTATCTTAAAAAAATATCCTTGAAGAAAAATAGAGAAGTGCTAAAGGATATGGTGAACAAGTCTATGTTCCTCACATTAGCCATGCAGCCATGCCACTTTTCAGCATTTCTCTTCTTAATTTAATCCAAGAATTTATTAAATACCTACTAAGCGCAAGGCACGTGAGGTACAAAAACAAAATGAAAAACATTTCCTCTCCTCAAGTACTTTACCTTCTACTCTAGGCTTTGTTTTTCTTTTCCTAAAATAGGAGTTGGAAGGGACTCCAAAGGGTATCTAATCTAATCCTTACTGATGAAGAATTCCTTCAACATTGCTATTTATTAATTCAACAAATACTTGAGTTCCTATTATATATATATACTAGGTATATATATATTCCTATATATATACCTAGTACATATATATATAATATATATACACGTATATATTATATATATATGTACTAGGTGCTATTGATGATAGAAAGATGAATTACTGAAGGAAGCTTATCTTAAAGAGGAAGCACAATGTGTTTGTGGGTTTTGGGGAGGTGGGAAAGGGGTTATTTTTCCCCTTTAAAAAATGTTTTTTTCAATCAGCAAAAAGCCACCTCCTCTCACTCTTCCTCAACAAAAAAGTAAAAGAAAAAGAAAAAGAAAACCTTTGTAACCAATATGCACAGTGAATTAAAACCAATGACCAAATCAGCCATAGCTAAAAACATACACTCCCTCCCTCTCTGTCAGCAATGGGGCCTCTGCACTGCTCAGAGGTCCATCTTGAGTCTTTTACCACGTTGTTGTCACCGTCCTAAACTATCCTCCTGGTTCTCCTGACTTCCTCTGCATCAACTGAGACAAGTCCTCCCTGGATTCTCTGAAATTGTGCTTGTCTTCATTTCTTATAGCACAACAGGATGCTGCAACATTGCGCAGTAGATGGATACTCCCTTAGTTTCCAATTTTGGCTACTACAAAAGGAATTGGCAGGATGTGCATTAAAATTCAGCAGGGCAGAAGAGTGCTGATTGGTGGTAGACACACCTAGGCTGAAATCTTGGCTCTGATACTTTCTAATGAATTGGATGATTTTGTCTGACAGCTTCTTGAGCAACAACTCCTCATCAGTAAAATGGCAATTAATACTCATGCCACCTACTTTATAGGGTGAGGAATTACTACTGTAGAGGTTAGAATGCATGGCGTAGAGTGAATCAGATCTCAATTCAGGAAGACCAACTCCGACACTTATTAGTCATGTGAGCATGGACCAGTCAGCTACACTCCATGTCCCTCAAAACACTCCCCAGAATTTCTATACCAAGTCTCAGATGGGCAGCAGTTGGCATCCATGGAGGTGGTACCCACACTCGCTTTCCACATGTCCTTCTTTTAATACTTTTAATAGTAACCAAGTGTGATCTCCAGCATTGTATCCAATGGAAAGAACACCAAAATGTGTCACAAAGTCTGAGTTCTTCTGACTTTGCTACTGATTTCTGTGACCTGGAGCAAGTCACATCACTCTGAGCCTCAGTTTCCTCATCTATAAAATGAAGAGATTAGATGATTTTTTAAATCCCTTCCAGCTCTTAATTCTATTTCTAACTTCTTTTCCAAATCTCCTACCTATCAGAAATGTCTTTCTTAAGCAGTAACAATCACATACAGCTTTTCAGCCCATGGCTAAAAATTTACACCTGATTCTGGACAGAAAGGTACAATTTTCCCACCTGCGCATGAATCACAGATAAAATGATCACCTACTTGAACACAATATGCAACAAAATCCCTTGTAAAACTAGGAGGAAAAAAGAGAGGTGAATTCCAAGTAAACAGAAAACCAAACCTGGACAGTAGTACCTAAGCGCTTATGTCCCAAACCCTGCCTTGTCATACCTTTAACTTCAATGGTGGCATTTGCCTTCGGGGCACTGAAAAACTGAAACACACAGTGGTATTCGCCTGAATCCTCTGATCGGGGTTTGTTGACCCTGCAGATAAAAACAGAAATCGGGTGAGGAGACAAAGTGGCATTGTACAATAGGAGAGGAGTGGAGAGGCACAAGTCTTCCAGAGCAGCTCACATCTTCATGCTTCTTCCTTCTTAAAGAGAAAGCCCAGCTGTGTTCTAGAGACAGGTGTGTGATTCATGACATAAAGGGGAAAAGAAGAGGCTAAAAGCATTTTCTCTTGGAACACAGTCATCCCCAAATCCTCAGGCTGTTGTGTCTCCATGCATCAGTATGATTGAACTCTGATCCAAGTCTCTGGCTCCCTCAATCCCCTCTACTTGAGCCTCTCACCCTGTCACTTGGTGGGAACTGGCCATTATGCCACTGAGCAGAAAACACCTTCCCTTCTCACCAAACCTCACTATGAAACCCCATTCCCAGACATCAGTTAGAGCCAGTCTGCCATCTCTATTCTGCTCATCAGGCTAAGAGTATTCATTAATAAGCAAAAAAACAGTACCTGGTGCTTTCATGTTAACAAGGTACCAGGATCTCACTAAAGGAAGCCAGGAACTACATTTAGGTACTTATGCATGGATTCAGAGGGAAAAGAAAGCAGGTCCACAGAAAAAGCCTCCCACAGAGGGACTCAACCAAGTCTGTTCAACCATGGGGCCAAATATGGACCTACACGTGGCACTAGACCCCCTATCCTGGTCAGATACTTCTTGGCAAGCAAGAGGAACTTTGGAGGAGGCATAAAGACAGGAAACTTTCCAGAGAAGAAGACAACTTTTGGAAAGGTCTAGACCATTAACCTAGAATCTGTGAGCTTTTGAAAGTGTTTTAAATAACCAACTGGTTTCCTTTGTAATCCTAGTTTACTTTGAGCATTGAAAAGCATTCTGGGAAGGAATCCACAGGCTTCAGTCATGGCATGCAGGGCCATGAAACAAAAAAGGTTAAGAAGCCTTGGCTCTAGAAAAGTGTTAATGGGGCTAAGGTCACAGGATTAGCTCCCTAAATGAACTAGGCTTAGTTCATACAGAGTAAACTCCTTAACCTCAACCACAGACTGACCTCCTATTCCCAAGAACTGTTTCACATGTTAATGTTAGTCACAAGGGAGAAAAGATGAGAATGTACATTGGCTAAATGTAGCACATTCTCATCACTAAAGAAAACTCGGAACACATGTTCTTTTCGGTATGCAATAGAAGCACAATATCCACATACAAAAAGACAACAAAACTTTTCTCAGAGGAAAATCCAAGAGATAATGCTCCCCACATGGAAGGCTTCCTTATTTTGTCACTAGCAAACTTTTCATTAACTAGCTAATCTGAAAATGACTTAGCCTCACAAAGAGGGCATAGCATAAATATAATTCTTATTGGTCTCAAATACTCCTGATTTGGGGAAGAGCTATGGTCATATTTCCTCTGAGAAGATGCTCTAGTGTGATTCCCCTTTGGGACAACCCAAAGTGTGCGTTATTCTCTGAGGAAGAAAAATCACTCCTCTATTTGAAACCCAAAGCTCATGCTGGCTATTAGAATAGAAGTGGGGTAGCCTGAAGCTTTGTAGGATCTACATATTAGTGCTGCCTCTAGTGCAGGTCAAAGTGACCCTGACGAGTCACTGAGCTTCCCGAGGCCTCACTTCTCAACTACACAGACTGGCTTAACTGCCAGATTCACAGACATGAGGTTATTTTCAATAGACCTCAGAGAAGGGGCTTTTGTGGGTAACCAAGTAAAACAGACCCACCACCCTGAGAGGGCCAGGCAGCATGAAAACACCACCAAGTACAAAAATGTATGTTGACTGATCCTTTCCCATCTCTATGAAAGGTGAATTAGTGTTAGACTTACCATTTTATAGAAAACTGAGGCCCAAAGAGGTTAAGAAACCTGCTCAAGGTCATACAGCAAGTCAGTAGTAAGGAAAAGTGTGAGCCCTACAATGGAAGAAGTCAGAAGATCTGGTTTCTTGGCTCATCCACATACTATGAAACATTGGGCAATTAATTTATTGGGCTTCTCAGGGTCATAATTTCCTCAGATAGATAATGGGGATAATAATGTACATTCTTAACTCTGATAAACACGCTCGCTCCCTGAAAAGGCTTTTCCCAGTTCATCTCTGGCTTCCCTATCAGACACTTAGTTGTCCAGTCCATTTTAAACACTTCCTCCAAGAACGAAAGCAAGTCAGCAAATAAAACCTAAAGGAAAACTTGCCCTAACAAACCCAAAATAACTCCAACTTCATCTCCCACTTTCTCCATAAGTCACCTTAGCCCCTGATCCTGGAACCTACACCCCTTCCCCTCCCCCAAACTCTGGCCCCTCTCACTTGTATTCCATGTTGCTGACGTTCTTGCGGGTGGCCGTCAATTCCACCCCATTCTTGGTCCAGTAGCTGTACTGGAGGCTGTGGGAGCTGGAGGTGAGGTTACACTGCAGCGTGAAGGGAGGGGCAGGGCTGTCTCGAATGATGACTTCTTCACTGGTGACTATCCTGGGCTCTGTAATGAGAGGGCACAGTGACAGGAGGCCATCAACCTTCCCTTCTGGCAGGCTGGCCTGGGAGTCAGAAGGGGCAGGAGAGAGGGGCAAGGAGAAGAGGGTGGGGAGCAGACAGGACCACATGAGGAAATTCACTTCACCACTTTGGAGAAAGTCAAGAAAGAAAAAATAATGTATGTAAGCAGATGACCACTAGTGCAGACAACAGCCTAAGGACCAGTCAGCCTACACGTGAAAGAACAGGACCCAGCACTTGCATGGATACCTGCCACATCCTACTTATTCTTGGAATGCAATGTCCTTGTGACACGGTGCCCACCAAATGCCTGAGGCTTCAGCAGTTATTCACAAAGACCAGGCAGACTCCGCCTGGTAGCATTGGTCAATTGTGGCAGAATGTTTTACATTTGCAGCAATCCCTTCTTCGGGGTGACTGAGGCCTGCAGCAGTTTTAAGATCAACAAAGGCAACATAGGTATGGACTTTCCCGTTCAAATAAAAACATAGCTTCCAAAGGAGTCTAGTTATAACCATTTCTGACAAAGTAAAAACAAAGCCTGAATATTACTTAGGTCCAAACACACACTTCCTAACGGAAGTCTGCCTTTTTCCTTCATTTTCCTATAGCAAAGTTCTCAAGGAACTATTCTCATCTTTCTTTCCCAAACATAGAATCTTTCAGAAATGAAACTTGAAATTCCATCTGAGACAACTGAGGCCAACTGCAGAGCATGAAATGTTCTAGTAGCATCACAGGACGTCATGAGCTAAAAGGAACCTTAGAGATCCTGGAGTTCAGAGCCCTCACGTTAAAGTGGGGAAGTGACTGGTCCACGGTCAGAGAGTTAGCAGCAGAGTAGAAGGCTCTTTGATTTGGACATGTGAATTCCTCCTCCTCAGCGCCACCACACTACAAACCCCATGGAACTAGGCACGGCCTGCTTTTGTGTTTTATTCCAGGCACCATGGGTTCAAATATGAAGCCCCCCTTTTCTAGTTGATCTAAAACATGTGTGACTAAACATGTAAAAGAGATTTTTAAATCATATCCAATCATTCTTGGAAGTCTCAACTAGAAAGTATGTTGAAAGCAAATAAGCAATCATAATTTTTTCTTTTAATTTTTACCCAAACTTTAGCACCCCCTCACTGTTGGTAAACAACTATTAGATGGAAAAATCTGATCTTTCATTACCTGTCAATCCCTTCCCCCAACACACCCCTCACACTCAGAGATGTGACCTTTGTGCAAAGAAAAGATTCCTCTGCATCACCCTGTTTTGTCTAGCCACTTCTAATCAGCAATTCCAATATATCTTTTTATGCATTATTATGCCTCATTTCAGGGACAAGAAACCTTCTTCTCTATCCAGAGCAAAATTTTTGTTTGTTTGTTTGCTTTTCTGGGGAAAAGGGAGAAAAATACTTCAAAAATCTATTGTTCAAGTACTTTTTTTCTATTGTAAAATTTTCAACTTCAATTCAATTCAAAGTCAAAGATAATTTGAAAGAAAACATTAAACACTTAAAATTACTGCACAAATGAATTGACCTATGGGTTTCCCAGTCCAGAAAAAGGAAAGTTATCTTCATTTTATCATCAGGTGAGCACTGGTCATTCCCCCAGTTAACATCAAACAGGCAGGGTCTTTATGTACAAATAATGGAGGCATAGCAGCCACTATGACAGAGAAGCAGATGCATGTTAACACAATCATTAGTACAGTGATGTCTCATGGTCTTCAATGTTGACTGGACCGAAGCCAAATCCCTGCAGCTCAGGAAGATGAGCAGAATCTGTTGTGAACCCTGCAATGGAAGGCACACACATTGGCAGCAGAAAGCATTAGAAAGGGATCACACTTCCAAGAGAAAATCAAGACCAAACAGAGAGAAAAAAATAAAAAGATTAAACTGTTACTTCACAAAAGAAAAACCAAAAGTAGAAATAAAGTTAACATTAAAAAATTCAAACACTCCTTTGAAGTTTTTATTTTATTTTATTGTCCAATTTCATTGCTCTGCACAGCTCCGAACCCTCCCCCAATGACATGAGGAAGGGGGCTACAAGGACAAGGCCAGCAAGAGTTTTCTTATTTTTAAGTCTAAGGAGGCCAGATGGCAAATAATCATTTTTAGTAATGGCTATGCAACTGACTACTGCTTCTTAGGACTATTAGGAAGAAATGTGAAAGCTATCATCTTCTGCCCATACTTCTTGGACAATACTGGCACAACAAAGAAAAACACATTTTTTTTTTCCTTTAAGTAAATGCTAAAGATCCAGGACAAACTCAGTTGGAAGTGAATGGAGTTGTAATTTGAGTTGGTTTGCGTGAGGTGTGATTCTGTACTGTACATGTAAAACTCAGCAGAGGTCACAGCCATCACCTACTATGACAAGAAAACATAGAAACCAGCCCTGGACAGATCACCTACTACCACACCGGCAATGTGTATCTATATCAGTATCATTATCAACAGATATGTATTGCATTTCTAGAGGCCGATTATTGCTTATACCTGGCCCAAATCAAGTCTAATAGAAATCTACATTTTATTTTTTTCTCTTTTCAGAGGGTTAAGGATTTCCTTTATGTTTCACAGTCTTAGACTCAGCAGCTATGACTGAACCAGAATACCAGACTACAGCTTGGTCCATGCCATTGCCATGATCCAGGAAACCTAGAAATCCCAGAAGCCATTGTACGCTTTTATTTGACACTGATGCCAATTAAAGTAGCAGGCAGCAAATTCCTGACCTGAAACTCCTTCCTTGAGGAGTATGGGTTGTTAGTTGATATCTGCTTTCGTCAATTTGGGGCTTTGGTGGGTGAAGATTAACCCCATCCAAATTGGACATCTTTCTACTGTTATCCATAATTCTAGGACTTTGGAAGGTACTGCTGGTGGACCCCTAATGGGTCAAGATGAGGCTCAACCTTTCTCTATGGCCAGCAGATAAAACTTCCTGGAGAACACTGAAGAGTCAGAAATATAAAGCAATCCAACAGAGCTAATCAGAGCTTTGAGGAGCCAAAGTATGCTGGGTATAGGACACTAAAGGTAGGCACAGCCTGACCATCAATAACGAGTGAAGTTGGCAAGGAGGGATAAGACTACATCTAGCTGGGCAGGATTGAGGTCACTGGTCTCTAGAGACTGAGGAATTAAACTGATTTCCAAGGAATCTGGAGCCTAACCAGTTGTGTGAGGCCCCCTCTCCCCCAGCCAATCCTCACTAACTGACTTGAGATACTTCCTAAGAAGTCACATACTCCCTACACCCTCAGTCAGCATCCAAGGCTCTGGTTTTTAAGTCTCTGAGTCCAAGTACGCTGAAAAAGCAGCAAAGGCAAGGCACTCTGGTTCTGGTAAACACCAGATACAGACTACCGGCCTAGAGGCACCATAAGCCTTACATTGGTCTTAGTCAGACAGATATTCTTTAAGCACCTATGAAAACTGCTTCTTAGGAGAAGACAAAGGAACAGGGGTGGGGAGAGGGATAGGAAAAAGGGGGTACATGCAGAGGAAAAAATGCTTTTTTAAAAATCCATGGCATTTGGTTAATTTTCCCCATATAAAGATCTACACAGTTTTCCATTTTCCAGAGGCAAATTCTCTGCCTTAATAGGACCAACAGCAGTGGCTCTTATCTCCCTCTTCCAAGTACTTTCTTTACATTTTTGGCCAAGATTTTATACACAACAACTTCTAATCCCCACTTTCCAGAATGACTGTGATTTAAAAGCATCATAAGGAAACAGAGATCGAGACCTATGTTCCATTCCCTCATTTGTTAATACCAAAGTCCCAGGAAGTGTTTTAGTTTTTACTATCCGATGTGCAAATTGTAGATGCACACCAAGTAATTTCAAAATCGAGATCAGTCCGTTAAAGCTAGAGATGAACCAGGAGAAAAATTCCCAGAATACCACTCAATTAGAGAAAACATGGGTCTCAATTGCAAAGCTACTGAAATGAGACTATTTCTAGCAGAGCCTGTTGGCCTTCCAGTTGTTTCTCACCCTCTACTTTCTCACCCCACCCCCAACTGTACCAATTGGCAAGTCACTTTCTAAATAGTAAAACAGAAACAAAAACTCTTCTGTCCAGTGCTCTCCCTCTACCTGCTACTACGGCCACTGGGGAAAGTCCTGAGCCACCTTCCTTGCTCAGCTCCACTGGCCAGAAAAGAAGAGGGTAGTTGGGAAGTTCCTCTTATGTAGAACTCCAGAACAGCCTGGGGTTGCTACCTTCCAGTAATGAGTCCTGGAAAGGCATCAAAGTTGAGCTGTTACAGGGAGACAAAATCCAAAGGACTACCTTGTCACCTAATGTCACCAGGCTTCTGGTAACAGGACAGATGGTACAAATCCCTGACTGTTCCTTCACTGGCAAGAACAGAAGATCCAATGAACAGAGCAAGTGAGAAGTTTGCTGCTGTGGTAGAAAGCTATCAGAGACACACATGCCACTGTTTTTGAAAAAGAAAAGGAGCTGGGACTATGGGAGAATTCACACTTGCAGGTGACTCGGGACAACCAAAATACACCATCACACTACACTACACCAATGGCGGCCACTGCCAACGCCCTGTCACACAATATACAATTATAGCAAACCACAAAAAGGGAGGGGCAGACACACAGGAACTCAAAAGCCACACAGGTGAAGGCAGCCACTCTGAGAGCTCCAGACAGATGATCAGAAAAAATCAAAAGTGGTTAGATTAGGGGAGAAAACTGAAAATAGGAAAAGGCACTAGAGAAGAAGGCAGCAAAAGGATGGCAGGAAACCTACTATAAAATTAAAGGGAGGGGAAGAAATAATTCCAACACTGGGCTGGTCTGAGAGTGTGGTTTTGTGGAGTTTAAACTTTGTTTTAAACCTCCCCATGTCCCTCATCCCTCCTCCCTCCATCCACCCGACAAGACAGAAGATGCGAGACATTTCCATAGATTTTTCCCAAGTCCTTTGTTCCTAGAGAGGAAAGAGACACACAGAGGGAATGAATTGAGGAAAATGGGGGGGGAAAGAGTACAAAAGGGGGAAAAGGAAGGGCAAAAAGAAAGAAAAACTGCCACAAATACTTTAATATGCTACAACTGAGGGGGTTGTGGGTTTGAAAGAACAAAGACAGGGTGGGTGGTCATACTAGGAAGGAGGTGGAAGGGAAGAAGGGTCACTGGGCCACCTCTAAGGACTACAGTGCTACTACTGTAGGGTGCTGGACTCACTCTGAAGGACGCTTATGGTAGCCTGGGCTCGGATCCATGTTAGGGAGGGATTTTGCCTCAAGTCATTCCTCCTTGGGTCGTTGCTGGCCCTGCACTCGTAAGTCCCAGAGTCCTCCAAGGTGAGGCCGGTTATTCTCAGCACACTCACGCCGTTTGACCCGTAGGCGGTGTTTACGGTGACACGGCGCTTCCGAGCACCGTCCCACAGCTGTCTGAAAGACTCTGGCTGGTTGACTTCTGCGTACCACCACTGGATCTCTGGAGTGGGGCTCCCAACCACGTCACAGTACAGCTCAAAGGCGTCCCCCGTGAGTTTAGTTTCTGACATGGGCGACTTGACAAACCCAGCTAGAGGGAGGGGCAGCAGGAATGCAGTGACAGGCCAGTCAGAAAAAAAAAATCAACAGGTGTTAATAGTAATTTTTTAAAAGAAAAGAAAAAAAAAGCAAATGAGTTGCAAAGAACAGAAAAGGATTTATTTAAAAAATAGAGACAGTAACAGCAATTCATACAAGCTTTTAGAAGAACCACCCTGGCCAGCTTAGGAAGCAAAGGCAGGCTGATTAGAAGCTGGGATAGCCCTGGACAACAACTGCCAGGCAGAAGCAAGCCCACTAAGCAGCCTCAATAGCAATGGGCCCAGTGGGCAGGAATGGGAGAGCCTGAAGGCTGGGAAGCATCCTCACAGCACAAACCATTACCTTTCCCAAACTGGGGAAGTGATGAAAGAGCAACTGGAAATCAGCATCAGGGTTAAATGCCAAGCCAGAATCTCTCTTTGGGAGAGGTGATTGCCCTGGGTATGTTGCAGCGCCTTTATGAAACTGCAGCTGTGCGTGTTAAATGGCCCAGAGAAAGTTTCCTTTTGGCCCATTCTACAACTCTCCTGGAAGTCCGGAGATGGTATCTAAGGAAGCCATTGACAAATGTCAGATGTCCATCAGACGCAAGTCTTTGTCCTGAACTCAAGTTGGACTCTCTTCCTTTGAACACGTGGCCCAAAACCTAATTATCAGCACAGTGCCTCCAGAGCTTTAGTACACTGCTCAGCATGTAGCAGGTGCTTAATAAATGTTTATTTACTAACTGACTGACTTAAAAAAAAACCACCGAGGAAACAGAGCCTAGTACTTGACCAGTTCCAATAAGAACAATCCCCCAAAACAAACTAGAACTTGTAGGTGAAAGCTAGGGTTCAATTGTGCTGGCTACTGTAGAAGATTCAAGGCCTTCCTTATTCCCACACCCCCAGCAGCTGGACATTTTCCCTTCTCCTCCTCCCACCAGGGATTTGCTTAGGGCTTCAGATCAAAGTGATACTGTGTTAGGAAGCAGAAATGTAACAGATGAAAACTCAAAGCTTTTTTGAAAAGTTTATGGAGCTAGGTCCTTGGAAAGGTAGGACCTGGTACAGTCTCTCTTACTGACTTATTACACCTACAGACTGTCTTATCTATCTGCTGATTCAAATATCATACAGGAAGATGACAGAGACCACTCAAGACTGGCTGCACATTTTCCCTAGGGACACTGGAGCTGCACCTCCACAAGTGAATGGAGATGGGCAAACTAGGCATGTTCCACAGGAGATGTGCACATTAAATGGAACATTTCCTCTGTACCTCAGAAGCAAAGAGAATGGGGCTAACAACTCAAAAGTCCAGGCTACAGGAAGAAATTCTCATGCTTCTAAGGGTAACAGTACTTGCTTTTAGTAAAAAAAAAAAAAACTCTGCCTCATGTAACATGCTTTTAGAAGAGGGGGAGAAAATCCCTCTATGTGCCACATAGAAGTCTCAGTACGTTTTTTTTGTTTTTTTGTTTTTTTTTTACAGAAAAGGCCAGACCCCAAATCTAAGCCACAAGGTATCCTGGCACAGTAAAAAGAGTATCGTTCCTGGGAGCCGGGCATCTCCTAGTTTTGCTATTGATTAGCCATGTGACCTTGGACAAGTACTTCAGCTCTCTGAGCCTCAGGTTCTTCTGTGAAATGAGGGTGATGGGCTGAATTACTTCTAAGATCCCTTCCAGCTCTGTCATTCTCTGACCTGGAGAACATTTTAAATATTTGTTGGGGGTTGAGGGAACAACGACCTCAAGACTCTTAACCTCTGTGGCTCTGAGGTACAGGCAAAGGCACTGAATGTCAAGTACGACGAGCACAAAACTTATTTATATTGTTCCAAATCATCTCTACTGGTCAGCCCTAGCAGGGTCTTCAGAAATGCCCTCTGCAGGGACCCTCAGGATCCACACAGGTATCATTGGAAGATGCAGAAGAAGCTCAGAACTTGACACCTCCTCTCAGCTGTCTTGCCAATGGATGACAGTGTGGCATCCGGGCATTGGTGTAATTAAGCATCACCATATAAAGACAGGTGCTGGCTAAGAAGCATGAATCTCACCATAAACCAATACTGTATTCCTTTCCTGGAACTATTTTTTTTTTCTTTTCAGGTATGCAAACAACTCTAAGTAAAGCAGATTTATTTCCAAGAAAGGTATGGAGGATGAATGTAATAGAAGGAAGGAGAAAGTTTTCATTCTGATATTCTTGTCAGGGGCTATGGTAAAATAAACCTCCGTCACCTGTACAAAAGCTATACTATTGTAACAAGTGCCTTTGCATACATTTTCACTGAACCTACACCTGCCCTGTTAGACAGGTAGGCAGGGAGTATACCCATTTTACAAATAAAGAAACTAAGACCTAGAAGTTAAGGATCCACTATACAGTATAAGCATTGTAAGAGAACAAAAGGCCATCCAGTTGGTTAATTCCCTCTATAACCTTCTAGAGAAGTGATAACTGGCCCAAGCTCACCACTTGTATCACAAGATCAGTGGTAGAAACAGGGAAGATCCAAGTCTTCCCACTCTCAGGCCTGTATTCTTTCACAATACCCCAAAACCTCTCCATCAATCAAGACATTAAAACATTGTACAACCTAACCTCTTTCTCCTCCTAGCAGTAGGGAGTTGGTGAAGTGAACTTTTTTATAAAGCACTCATACAATTAGCATAGGAAGACAAGGTTAGCAATAAACTACACCTCATTACCTATCCAAAATTAGCTTCAATGCGGCAGATGAGAAGAACCAGCTCTCAGAAGTAGGAGGTAAACAACCTAGGTCTAAAGAATCCCTTTCGCTTCCAGACACATCAGTGCCTTCAGAATGAAAAGTTACAGCTTAAGGTCAGATGCTTGCAAAGGCATGTGCTTCTACAAAAGCTAAAGTCTGGGGAGGTAAGGAACCCCAGCCATGGTTTTAAAAGTTCCCCCAAATTTAGAAAAGTTGATTTTGTTTTGCAAAACAATCTCCACCCCCCTTTCCCCCCCACCCCTCATCCCCAACATAAGTAGCTACAACAAGATGTCAAGTAAGTCTGAAGGCTACAAATTGGCTCTATCATCGCTGCATTTAATGATCATGAAACTGCAGAATCCCATTTGGTTGTTCAGAGAGGAAGGCAAAAGGAAAAACTTGATAAAAGGATGTGACAGTTAGGAAAATAAGAATATCCAATTGTGTGACTGAGAGTGGAAAAAAGAAAAGACAGCTAAGAATAGTGCCTAGAGAAAGGATGAGCTCTTTGGCCAGGAAAAGCTGGGGGTCTGGATTATGAGAGTATTTGAGTCAAGAGGGGCACACAAAGCAAACTGAATTCAATTCCAAAGGAAAACAGTTTTCACATACATTTGTAGTTGACTTTTGAAACAGGAATACAGCACCTCCAATTCCCTATTCAACTCCAGGACAGGCCCAGATAGATTTGCAAAGGTAGACCGCCTCTCTGTCACAGTTAACCTAGGCCAGGAGGCCTTTAAAATAAGCTCCACTCTCTTCTTACATAGCCCCAGGCCATCTCTATTCCTGCTGGCAGATCTGATTCATTCAGTCTGTGCTTTCCTGCCTCTCTACTCTAAGAAAGGAAATGAGACACAATTGACCAAAGGGCACAGGCTCCAATCTCTCAGTCAAAGGTTGAACAAGATGACACTGCTGACACCTAAGCCGAGGTTCTGGTCTGAATATTTCACATCTTTCAATCAGCCCCACCCACCCTGGGCACACACATGCTGTATCACCATTACACCACCACCACCACCATCATCATCACATTTATATGGCACTTTAAGTTTTTCAAATTGCTTTGCAGGAATTATTTGATCCTTACAACAATCCTGCGAGGTAGGCACTATTATGATTCTCATTTTGCAGACGAGGAAACTGAGGCTGAAAAAAACATTAAGTGAGTCACCCAGGATCAGATAGCTAAGCTAAATGTCTATGGCAGGATTTGAACTCAGGTCTTTCTGGCTCAAAGGCCACTGTGCCATCTGCCACATGTGCATACACACACACCACAAAAACATCCTTTATAGTCTAACCACGTTAACTGTTGGTAAATGAACAGTTCCACAGAGGCAGGTTGTAGCTCTATAATGAAATATTCCATTTGTTGATATAGAAGCTGAACCCTAGGAAAGGATAGAAAAAGAAGTTTCACTACAGGGCAGCTAAAGGGGTAGAGAACCCTTGGCAGGATGTGCAGCAGTTAGGATTTCCCAAATTTTAAATCCTTCCTCTCTGGGTATGCAGGCATCTGCTCCAACCCAACTTCCCTGTTTCTCCTAACTACAACATCTTGGCTAAGAAGATCACTAACCTCAGCCGCCTTGGACATAACCCCTCCCACATCGAATCAATCGGTTGTCAAATCCTTTACCATAAGATCCTACCCTGTCTTAGTGATAAAATAAATCTGCTTGTTTTGAAGAATTTGTGTGTGTGTGTGTGTGTGTGTGTGTGTGTGTGTATTATGACTCTTGCAAGTGCATCAGTAGGACACTGGTATTTAAAAGTTGGGTCTTTGTTTTGAGGAACTGTAAATCTTTATCATTTTGGAATTCTGCAGTATGATTACCTGGGAAATACTGATGTAGACTGTACTGCTGTTTGGAAGGTAGGAACCAAAACACCCCTTTGTCCCATAGAAATGGGCACTCTTTTAACTGATATTTCTGTAGCTGAGCAGAATGAAAGCATTGAAAATGTGCTCCTTTCTTCTTTATAAACATGTAGGACTATCGATGTGCGATGTTACAGATGTCACTTTTTTAATACATTGGTTAGTTTTGAACTGTTTAAGTAAAGTCTACCCAGAAAGGTTTTATTCAATCACTGCAAGCCCTATACTTCCTATACATTAATTAGCTCCCTGATCCCAGAGGCTCAGTTAAAAAATCGATGTTAACCAATTACAGGTCACCCAAAAAGGTCAGTTCAAAACTACAGACCAGTAAAGATCCCTCTAAGCACTAGTTTAGTTAAATCCAGCAAAGTTCTTCACCAGGTCTGCCCAGCAGATGATGAAGTCTCTTTTTTTTAGACACAGCAATACATTAAAAAGTGTAGTGAGTTCAAAAAATCATAAAAAGAATATCCACATTCTTGAAGTGATGGCTTCTTGAAAACAAATTTATTCTGGCCAGATGGACATGGAGTATTAGATCATTTTAGCTCTAATTCCTATGATCAATGAATTACAGAGTATTAAAACTAGAAATTATCTACTCCAACTCTTCACTGAAGCCTAGAGAACTGACATGCTTCTTCTAAGGACACACTGCCAGGTAAACGACAAGGTTTGGATAAGAACTCAGATCTCCTGTTGCCTAGTTTGGTCATCTCTCCACACTTGTTTATCAGAGCAAGGTAAGAAGGATGTTGGCCCAACACCGCACACCTGAATGCAGAGCTGGCTCTAGGCAGAGCAGACAGCCCCTTGGGCTCTTCAGATGCTGGGGTGGGGAGGAGGAAAATAAGGAAGATGTTTGTATTGTTTTTTAATGCCATCGAATTCCACTGTATGTACACTACACTGCACGTACAACTGTTTCATGATTTTGCCTACATGTATACATGTACACACTTTCTTCCATCGTAGAATATAACATCTCGAGGGCAGAGACAATTTCATTTTTGTCTTGGTGTCCCCACGGTGCCTGGCGCATAGTAGGTGCTCAATAATGCTTGCTAACTGACCGCTTAAGTTACAGGTATTACAGTGAATAATTCAAAGCCTCCTCTAGACAGGAATCCATATAGAATACAAGTTTTAGGTAGAAGAGGTAAGCACTAGGTTTTTATTCCTCATTTAAGATACACAAATGCCTTGTTGACATTCTGTCTGAATGCAAGAGACCAAAAGAAAAGAAAGGGAAAGGAATAAACATTCAATAGCACCTACTATGTGCCAAGCACTTTTCACAAACAGGATCTCATCTGATCCTCACAATAACCCTGCTAAGCAGATGCTACTGTTATCTCCATTTTATAATTGAGGAAACTAAGGCAAACAAAGGTTGAATGACTTGCCCAGGATCACACAGCTAAGTACATGTCTTAGACTGGACTTGTATTAGGATCTTCTTAACTCCAAGAAGGTAGGGTATTTAGGAACTGGGGATCAAGTGTGACTATTCTTTGTCAGCAAGATGGGCTTCGCCACATGGACACCTTAACGTATTTTCTGGAACAAAACAGGTGCAGCTTTCTGGAAGGCCACAAACTCTCGGTGCTCTGTCCACTGTGTCATCAGCTTGCCTCTAAAATACTGTCACAGAACTAAATATTTCTAGTTAAGAAGACTATTCTTCTGAAATCCTGGATAAGTACTTTTTATCTTAAGACTTTCTTAGCTAATTGTGCTTCTGAGAAATATCTTTTTCCTTTTACAGATATGCAAAAAGAAAATATTCTGCAAAATGTTCTTAGTTGCATCATATATTTTTACTAGGCTAATAACCATCCTAATGAGAATTTTCAAACTGTCCTTCTTCTGTCTGAACAGCTCTTTCTAGAATGTCATAAATACTACTCTGCTTCCTGGGATATAAGGAATTACAGTAATGGGAATGAAAACATGTTAGTCATCTATTTAAGAGATACAGAATCTAACCCAGAGTTTCTAAACACTTTCAAAAGATTTGCCCTCTCTTGCATCTCAGAGGACCCAGGTCCTCTGACTCCTAGATCAGATGTAAACAGACCAAATGATTCTGGGGGGAAAAGTGAACTGACCTAGTAAAGCTGGTGTCTAAATTTCAGGAAACATTACTGTAAATTGTATGTTTTTCCTTGCATCCTCCTCCTTCCCCTCCCCTTCTCTAGCCTTTTCTCTTCTCCTCAGAAACACCAATGTGACTGATAACCAGTTTTGATAGTATAATTTGCTAGCAAACTATGAATTAAGTAATTCTTTACCCATATTGGTATGGCACAGAAACTATGCACTCTTCTCTGATCTACAATTTAAACATTTAAAAGCATGTTTTTAATAAGATTAAGAAGACTTTGAATAATTTGTTCAACTTAGTCAAAGGCCATTAAACTATCAAGAATGATTTCTAAATAACTGAAAAACAATTTTGATTAATATAAAACTGATTTATGATTACTTAGCTATATTATGATGCCACCACCACCATTTTAACTTGTGAAAACTTTCTCTAAGAAAGCCAATATGATTTCTTTTTGAAGGTAAATTCTGACATATAGCAAACAGGAGCTGCTGCTCTGAACAAGGAATCTCCTTTATCACACACTGCACACTGGCATTTGTTTACCAAAAAGTCCTTGTCGACAACTTTGATAATTACAGCTCATTTTCTAAAAACTTATCTGCCTTCTCAAAACAGATGGGGATAAGTTAGAAGGGAACAAACAGTAACAACGAGAAAAAAGCTTTGGAGGAAAGGGGCAAGGGGAAAATGTCCATGGGATGCAAACACATTTTGCCCTGATGTATTTACAGTAATAAGGGGTCCCATCTCTTTAGACGAGAACTTGCCATATTGTAAACAATGGGTTCACCAGAGTAGGAAGAATTCTTCTGGACACCAGTCTTAAAAAATAAGGTTCTAAAGAACATCAGGCCCAAATGCCTGAAAGAACAATTAAGCAATCTTTACTATATGAGTGAGCCTATACTATGATTTATTGGAGGGCAGAACCTCTAGGTCCGTCTCTAGCACAGATAGTAAAAAAACAAAAACTCTCAAAGGAATTCTAATAATTTAGCTTCAAAGGCACTTGCTTGGCTAATAAGGACATTCTAATAAAACTGACAAACAAGTAACCAGTGTCAGAGCCAGCAGCAGCCTTTACTAGACCACATTACATAGCAGATGCCTCTGCAAGAAGCATTCTTCTTCCGAATTTGCGATGACTCAGCTTTTCACTATCCTATCATATTCCCTACTCTTTCCATTCTAAACAGAAACTCCCCTGTTCAGAGGAAGGGAATAAGCATTCATTTAGCCCCTACTATGGGCCAGGCACTGCACTAAGCACTTTGACAAGTGTTACCTCATATACACACATTTTTTTTTCACCACTCAAAACTTGCCTCTTTCTTCTAATCCTCATTTTACATGTTCGGAACTTGAGGACCAGAAAGGCTGCGTTGATCAGTCATCCAACTAGTTCTCAGCTATGCTGGGCATGATTAGAACACAGGTCTCTAGACACCTCATTCAGCATGCTTTCCACAGTGACATATTAATGGTTGCTATTGGCAGGGGCTATGTTAAGTCCACATTATGTTCTCAAGTCAAAGGATTCCCAGTCAGATATAATCCTGGTATTATTCTCTAAACTAAGGATAGCTAACCTTTTTCCAAACAGTGCCTTGAGCACCTAGATTTTTGGTGATCTCTTCCACCTCTTCACACATAAGCCCTTTTCTTTTCAGGCCTTCCTTTCTGGGATGTTGCCATTCCTTCACAGTTCTCCCTGTTGTCTCTCTCTCTCAACCACATCGACATAGGTGCTTCCAGGAAGGCCATCCTCCTTACCCCTCAGAACACTATTAATCCAAAAGTCTCTCTCGATTTGTATAAATCCTCGATGAGCCACAAGAATTTATCAGGCTACACTCTGAGGAACATTATTCAAGGTCTGCCTCAAAGATAATGCTTCCTAGTTCACCTGACAAACATTTATCTTTACCCACTTGGTAAGTTAAACACTGACTTACACGTGTAACTAACACTTAGTCAAATTAAAGGCTATCCAAAGAGTCTAAGATCAATACAAACCAGAACTAAATATGTCTAAGCAATGTGCAACTAAACAAACCTGATCAGACATGCACTAAATTAAGTTCAATTTGCCAGAATGGCACAGTACAATTGAACTAGATGGCAGGGTCATGGATTGAGAGTCGGATCTAGTCCAACCTTTTCTTTACAGATGAGTAAAGTGAGGCCAAGGGCAGTTAAGGGACTTAACCGAGGTTGCACAAAGTAATAAGGACCAAATTTGGGATTAGAACTCAGGCTTTATGACTGACTTCAAATCTAGTGTTCTTTCTACTGTTCTAGCTAACTTAAAGCACTTTTGTTTCAATCTTTGTTGCAAATATTTTTGAAAATGTATGAGCCTGTCTTCTTGTCTTAGTGAATATAACTAAAACAATCTCTTATTACTGAAGCTTTTGTAGGGAATCAGATTACCTCAAAACATTTATTCTAGTCTTGTAGGACTATGGATGGTCTGAATCTACGCTGATCCCAAATGTGCCCTGGAACTGGATTTTTTTTCAGAGGTCAGTTAATTTTTCTTGTCATTTGCTTCTTACTTCTAAAGGAGAAACAGAAAATTTTAAAGTCCTGCTTATAAATCCTGACAGTTTCACAATTATGTAGAACTCAGTTTTGTGTCTTCCTTTTATTTGAACTTTTCCCAGCTAAACCCCACCTTCTACAGGAAGCTTTTCCCAAGCCCTCTTAATTTTAGTGCCTGTTGATTACCCAGTTTATCCTGAATATAGCTTGTTTGCATGTTGCCTCCCCCATTAAGACTGTGGGCTCCCTGAGAGCAGAGACAATCTTTACCTTTCTTTTTATCCACAGTACTTAGCCTAGTATCTGGCACATGGGAGGTGTTTAATAAACATTTGTTGACTCACTGACCTTTCAAATTAAGGTCACCCACTACCCATCTCCAATTTAGGAACATCCCTCCACAGCAGTGCCTATACTTACTTGTCTTCAATATCCTAAAGTTCATAATAACATAAGAACCAAATAAGCCTAGAATCCTGCCTTGAACAAAATGACTTAGGAGCAATGATAGAAGGAAAAGGACTTTTGGAGAGTTCTACATAAAAAGAAAAGGTTATGAAAAAAAATCACTAAATATATAATGAATGCCCCTTAGTAGGGCTAATATGCAGAAAAACACCACAGTTAGTTATTCATGGGACTGAAAAGTCTTATCAATCCAAAATAAATATAAATTGGTTTAGTATGTCCATGTTGGATCCTACTTATTTGCACATCTGATCTGTGGAAGGCAGTCATCTAACATCCTAGGAGGACTGAAGGATCGATCTGGAGCTAGACGGGACCCTAAAGCTTAGAGTCCAACCCCTTCATTAGTCAGATGAGGAAACTGAGGAACAAAGATGTTAAGAGATTTGTCAGGGGTAATACAGAAAATCTTTGGCAGGATTTGAACATGGGTCTTCCTGAACACTCCACTCCTCTGAGTTTAGGAGAACAATGAGGTCAATAGATAGTTATACTCTTTCCCTTCTTTTTCTTTTGCTTTCTTCTTGGCAGGAATTTGACAGGACTTTATACATTTAAAAACCATTTGCCTTAATACAAACTTACTGCCTTTTTAAAAAGTTCTCAATCAAGCAGATCTCAAATCTTATTTACTGGTACATTTCAAGTTAGTTCCTGCCATCACTTTGCCCTTTCTCCGTGGTTTATTGGGATTCCTAAGAGGAAAAGAAGTGAATGTGGAGACAGCACCTTCCCTCATTCCATTCAAAATTTTATTCGGGAACTCCCTCCAACCACCACTACCTTTAGTGACCTCTCCAGGGAAATGGAAGAGCAATTCTTCACCAAAACAGCAACAACAACAAACACTCTAATTCAATCTGACAAGCATGTATTAAGCACCTAATAGACAACCAACACTGTGCTGGGGGAGGAAGCACTATATGCTACAGGAGATCAGAAAAAGGTCTCTTGTAGGAGGTGGCACCAAGGCAAGGAAGACAGCGTAACTTGAATGGAGTATATATAAGAGGAGGATGTAAAATCTGTCTAGAAGGAGAATGGACCTTATCAAGGACTTCAAGAAAAGTTTAAATTTTGAGTTCTCTTTAGGACATGACATACCTATGAAACAGCAAGACAGGTGTGTTCAGCAGGCAGTTGGAGGTGGTGCACAAAGAATTCCAGAGGGAGATGGGGCTGGATGTAAAGATATAGTATTCTTCTACACAGAGATCACAGCTGAATCCACGGGAGCTAATGAGAGCCCCAAAAGAAAGTATCTAAACAGAACACGACACAGGACAAAGCCTTGGGGTTGATACAGACATAGCTGACACCTGGATAATGATGCTGCAAAGGAAACCGAGAAGGACCTGTCAGACAAGTCAGCAGTTTAAAGAACTAGGAAGGAGCAGAGCAGTGTCATGAAAACTCAGGAAAGACAGAATATCCAATGGGATGGTTAAGTGAAGAATGCTACACAACGGCCACGAATGAAGACTAAGCAAAGGCCATTGGAAAAAAATGGAGATGACAGGAGAGGAAGAGCTGGGGACTCCTATCTCAAAGCTTCTGTTACTTGGTTCACTGAGAATAGCAATATCCTGGCACCATTTGATAGATACCTAGGGGTCATCTTTTCTTTTGGTCACGTTCCTTTTGTGGATACACTGCATGTAGTTTGTTCTCTCTCTTGCATGAAATATGTGTGGATATTGCCTCTGAGACAAAGTTACTAGGGCAAAGGCACAGAATTACCCCGAAGGAGTCATTAAATCTTGACCTGTGATTTCATGTGTGAAACTCCTACCAAAGGAGGTGAGCAACTTCTATGTCACAAGTTATAATCTTAGAATAGTGTTTCAAGAACCATGAGGTTAAACCACAAAGCCACCATGACTCAGTCTGAAGGAGATACCTAGAAAACAGAGAGGCTGTGATTGTGTCAATTCACAAAGCCACAACATGTCAGAGGAGGGACTTGAACTCAGGTCTTCCCATGTTCAAGGCCAGCTCCGTGTCCCCTAAGCCATGTTGTCTCTCCACCTGTCACTATCACAGGAGCATTGAAGCTACATACATTCCAGCACATCACACTGAGCCTGGAAGAGACCCATTTCAATCCATCATTTTACAGATGGGAAAACTGAGGCCAAGATAGGCTAGACTGCCTTTTTAAAAAAATACCTTTATGGATCAATTTTTTATGGGCAGTCATTTTCTACTCCATCCCTCCAGACTGAAGCCTCTCTTAGGACAAAGAAAAGCAATAAAGCAAAAATGCTTCATACCAGAAACATGTCTGATAATACTTACAGTATCTTTTCTAGTATCCTTCCTCCTCTCTGCTTCAAGGAACAAGGTGTCTTAAATGACTCTCAAGGTCATACAAGTCTTTCCTGGCAAAGTCAAGACTAGAGTCCATGTTTCCAGTGCTGGACCAGCATTCCTTCCACTAAAATACATTCACATTTCTCAGTTAAACAAACCGAAGTCCCAAATCATCTTTGACCTTTTCACTTTTATACATGAAAAGTCCCTAAATCAGGTCAAATCCTCTTTCATAATCTCTTACATCTCTCCCTTTCTAAAACCCACTAAATCCCTGCTGCTGCCAGCACCCTGGTTCTAGCCCTGGTGACCTCATGCCTGAGCTACTGTCGTAAGTGGTCCTCCTGTGGTGGCTAGACAGGCTATGTGGGGTCTTGGGGAAGCTACAAACTTGCTAAGTGTTTCACAAACTGCCAGGATACTGCCCCTTTTCAACATCTGGAGGAAAGGAGGAGGAAGAAAGCTTTCAGAATAGCTTAACATTAAGAGAAGTGGCTCCAATACTCATGTTGAATCTCAGAACACTAACCCATGGCTGCTGAGAAAAAATAAGAGTGATTTAGGATGTCCAGCCACAAAATATGGTTAATTGTAAACCAATGTTCACATATCTATCTTATTCCATTTAAGAGAGATCTTCTCTGTGTTTGCTACGAGGAAAGGCAATCCTAATATTAGGAATCCAGTCATCTACAACCAATTTCTTTGTAGTGACAATCAAGATTTTGGCTCTGAATGAAAGGTCTATAAAAATAAACAAGAATGCACATATTTTCCCCCACACCTTTTCATGTGCTTCTTCAATACTGCAAAAGATCCATGATTTCATCAGTATATGTATTCCCCTCCACTAACCAAAACTCCACACTTTAATAGAGAGTCTGTTCTTGAGTTCCTGATACCAAAACCATTATTCACGGACACAAAGTACATCACTAGACCTATTCTCAAAACCTTTACAGCTTGGTAAGACCTGACAAAACTTATGCTCTGCCTGATAAAACCTTTTAAGAACCCAGAATTACATCCACACTATGAGGAGACATTGCAAAACTTTAAAGGGAACTCCTTCATTTGCTATATTTTAGTATGAATTACTAACCACTATAATAAAGACAGTAAAATCTCCAGAAAAGGCAAAAAATAAACATGTCATAATAATTAACACCAAACAAGATTCATAAAGGGGTGTTTAAACTTATTCCCTTAATTTAGTTATGCATTTTTGGGGAAAATTAATCCTGGTGAGAACTGCATCCAATTCTAGATAGAGGACAACACATGGGCACACATATCAGTTTACCCCATGCTCACCTGTTACTGTTGGGTTTGTCACATTTTCCCAAAGGTATATTTCAGGAGCTTAGACTTGATGCAATTCTCAAACTCTTTCTGTAACAGATAGTGTTGCAGAATGGTAAAGTGACCCTGAGTCATCACCAAAAACAAAGCGTACACCAAACCCTTCGCATTCTGGTGCCAAAGAGCTGCTGAAATATACATACCTACTTCTAAAATATAAATGCCAGCCAGCTCACAGTCTGGTGATTCTTTGGTGACGTATTTTGCAGCCTAATGTTCTTGTTGGAACAAAAAAGACTGCTCTCTATAAGCTACAGATTCTTCTTTCTTAAGAAATATCACAATTTGTGCCATAAGAAATGGGGATGATACGGACTTCGTAACAACCTGGAAAAACCTACACGACATAATGCTGAGTGAGTGGAGCAGAGCCAGGAGAACTCTGTACACAACCACAGATATATGGATTCTGTGAGGACCAACCCTGACATACTTCGCTCTTCTCAGCAACGTAAGGTGCAAGGACAACTCCAGGGGACTCACAATGGAGAATGTTATCTTCATCCAGAGAAAGAACTGTGAAGTTTGAATGCAGATGGAGGCACACTACACGCATGCCTTTTTTCTTCTCTTTTGTTTTTGTTTTTGGTTTGTTTTTTTTTGGTTCTGTCTCTTGGTCATAATTCTTCTCCACAACTTGACTAGTCTATAAATTAATTCAATGCGAAGTTATACATGGTAGTTATATGAGATTCCATGCCGTCTTGGGGAGGGGGGGGAGGGGAGAAAATCTGGAACTCAAAATTATGTAGAACCGTGTGTGGTAAACTAAAAATAAATGTAAATAAATAAATGAATGAATAAATAAATGAATAAAAAAAAGGACACTAACTTTTTATAATGATAATGAATATGTTCATATCTATTAATAAACTTTGTGTATTACAAAAAAAAAAAAAAAAACAAAAAGAAAGAAATAGTCAATCTGTTACTCCTGCAGAGACTTATTCCTTTCTGCCTATTATTTGAAGGTTAAAAACTGATGTGTATATTGTGACCCTGTAGAGATTAAGAGCCTGGACTCAAAGATCACTACAGAGACTGCAGCCATGACATCAAAAGATGTTTGCTCCTTGGAAGGGAAGCTATGGAAAATCTAGACAGCATACTAAAAAGCAGAGACTTCATCTTGCTGACAAAGGTCCGTATAGTCAAAGCTATGGTTTTCCCAGTGGCAATGTGTGGCAGTGAGAGTTGGACTATAAAGAAAGCTGAGTGCCACAGACTCAATGCTTTCAAAGTGTGGTGCTGGAGTTGAGAGTCCCTTGGACAACAAGGAGACCAAACCAGTCAATGCTTAAAGAAATTAACTCAGATTATTCACTGGAAGATTAAATTCTTAAGCTGAAGCTTAAATACTTTGGCCACATAATGAGAAGACAGGATTCATTGTTAAAGACTCTGATGTTTAAAAAAAAAAAGACTGATGTTGGGAAAGACTGGAAGCAAAAGGAAAAGAAAATGGCAGAGGATGAGATGGATAGATAGCATCATAGGAGCAACAAACATGAGCTTGGATAGACTTTGGGAGGACAGAAGGACATGGCATGCTATGGTCCAAAGTGTCACAAAGAGTCAGATATGAATAAACAACAAGAGGCTAATAGATTAAAAAACAAGTTGGGGATGCTTACTACCAGATATTTAAAAAGTTAGGTAGCTGGGAGGAAATATAGAACTACTTAGACGATAATAAATACAAACACTTCAGCTCAACAATTTTTGATGAGACTTTATGCCCTGCAAGCACACTGTAACTTTTCTACCTTGTCAATAGGGGGGTTTAAAAATCCCAAATGTTTATAGAGAAATGAAAAAGATTCAAAGAGAAATTGGGTTAAAGATTCTAAGATGAGAGCCAAAAAGCGAAGTAAAACAGAAAGGAATAAGAATATATTTTGAAGCAAAATACAAATACAAAGTATCTAAGTTCAGCATGTTTAAAACAGCAAATCAATTTGTTCCCTAGGTTAATGTTTTATAGCAATTGAGGAAATGGCAGGAACTTCAAAAATACTCAATGATGGGGGGAGAGGGGGCTCAACAGTGTCCACACCTGTGGTTGCATTGGTGCAAGGAACTCCCTTTAAGGAGTTACAGACTAAGACAATTGTCTAGGCCACTATGTTAAGTGATTTGCCCAGATTCATAGAATCAGTATGTGTTAGAATCAGGAACTGACAATCTCGTTTTAAATTAACAAATGTCTAGCAAGTTTATTCTAAAAACTGCTCCTAGATCATGCTTTCATAAACAGAGATTATTGCACCTTAGATTAAGATATAACCTAAAAAACTGATCTCCTAGACCTGTTTGGAATAATAAACTTGTTATGTGAAGTGTAATATCTTCACACAGATGCTTTAAATGTTGACCAAGAATTTTGACTTTTTTATTATTTTATGCTTATGTAACAAGGTGGGGCAAAAGTGCCTTTAGTGTGTCAATTCCTACCAAAAATCACTTATTAAGCCCTTATAAAAATGCCAGGCCCTAGACACTAAGCACTGGAGAAACAAAGAAAGGCAAAATCATTCTGTGTCTTCAAGGAACTGACATTCAAGGAGAGGAGACAATGTGTAAATAATTGGATAAATACACTGTAAAGAGAAGGCTATCTTAGAGAGGAGAGCTCTAGCAGCTGGGAGGACCAGGAAAGGCCTCCTGCCTGGAGGTGGCAATCTGAGTTGTTGCTTTGTCCTGTGAAGTTCCCCAGAAGCCAGGCTTACAGTAGGATGGCCTAGGGAATCTAAGAACCCAGGAGTCAGATCAGGATATTGGAATGGGTGGGGGTGGCAATGGGTAGAAGAGGTGGTCATATACAGTCCTCCTACTTCAGGAGGTGCTTTAGTGGCCCGAAGGCGGAAGGAAGCTTAGGGACAGGAAGTGGCATCATGGCAGCTTCCTCCCTCAGAACAAGCCTGGAGTTCATAAATATTTCACTGAGTGGTGAATGGATTTGAACCATCAAATAAAACAAGAAAACTAGATAACTGGATAAGTCAAAGAAATACATAACAGGAAGCCAACCCAAACTTGTTCCACTTCTCCACCCCTAGAAGAGATATATATTTGTACCCCAAAGGGTCAAATCCAACACATATCTGCTATGCCATACCACAGTAACCTGGGAAAAGTCAGGAACAAATAGGGAATTCTGATCAATCAATCGAGCGTCTACTACTTGACAGAAGCTTATGTCCTCACGGGGCAAAGAACATGCACAAATATAGGCATATCCAGATCCATCCAAAGTAGATGCAGTGTAACCTTGAAAGCGCTAGTAGTTGGAAGAACCAACAAAGGGTTCATGCACAAGTGGCATTTGAGCCGAGTTCTGAGGGAAACCAGGGATTTCCAGAGACAAAAGTGAAAGAGGAGAATGCTTTCCAGGAATGGGGAAGCCAGTAAAAAGGCACAGAGATGAGAGATGAAGGGTAATAGGTGACAAACAGCAAGAAAGCCAGTTATAGAGGGCAGTAGTATATTATAAGGATAGAAAAGGAGAATGGGTGTGACCAGGATGTGAAATGCGTTAAATGCCAATTTATACTTAAACCTAGAGCTAGCAGGAAGTCACTGTAGTTTATAGAGTAGGTAATGACCTTTAAATCATAGACCAAAAAAAAAAAAAGGTGGCTCCCCTGATCTCTCATTCTCTATAACTAAAATGAGACTAGACTCAGAAATGGGGAGGAAAGATACAGGGATGTCAATAATGAAATTTTCATTCAGTAGGAAGGATTCCAAACCAAAAGCTAGTCTGTTGACAACCCTTAAAAATATAATTTCCTAAAGTAGATTCCCTTTGTCACAAAGACTAAACCATGAAATTGTTGACTCAATGGTACCTATTAACTCCTATATTCTACTAACCTATTTTTTTTTTCCCAATGAGTTTGAGAGGTAGCTAATGTAATGCAGAGAACAATGGACTAGGAAATAGAAAACATGGGTTCTAGTCTGTCATTTACTAAATGTGCAACCTCAGACAATTCATGTAGCTTTAAATTCCTCATATGTAAAATAAGTTTGATAACTAATTCTCACAGAACTGTTCATCCTCAGATCAAATGACAATGCATATAAAAGGGCTATATTACTTCATTTGTGGCCAAGGTGTTGAGGCTTCACTTTAAACACTCCAGTCTTCTTGTTTCATAAAAACTCTCCAGAGGTGTATTTAATTTGGCTTTCACCCTAAACTCACTATCTTAAAAATAACTTTTATCCTGTATACAACTTGTTTGTACATATTTATTTGTTTTCTACCCCATTAGATTGTGGGCTCCTTGAGGACACAGATTGTCCTTTGCATCTTTTTTGCATTTCCAGTGCTTAGCCCAGTACCTGGCACATAGCAGATACTTAATAAATGTTTTGTTGTTGTTAAGTCATGTTTCAGTTGTGTCCAAACCCCATTTGAGGTTTTCTTGGCAAAGATACTGGAGTGGTTTGCCACTTCCCTCTCAACTCATCTTACAAATGGGGAAACTGAGGCAAACAGGGTTAAGTGACTTGCCCTTGGTCACAAAGCTAGTGTTTGAGGTTGTATTTGAGGAACAAAGGAAGAGCAGTCTTCCTAACTCCAGGCCCAGAGCCCTATCCACTGTGCCATCTACTGACCTTTGTCCAGTTAATGTGACATCAGATCTAATTTCATGTCATTTAATAATACCACCTAAACTGGGGTTTCAATATTATGCTCTGCAATTTCTAGGTTTCTGATTATCAATAAGTTCCACCCTGGAAGAGAACAGAATTTACCTGCAAACATTCACTTCAATTATCCCCCATACCAGGAATGCCCTCTTCCTTCTCTGCCTTCAAAATCCTTATCTTCTTCAAGAGACTGATGAGGTGGTACCTTCTCAATAAAATCTCTGGATTCTTACACAATATACCCCCTTCACCAAGTTGTTAGTGTTCTCCTGCTTTTCAAACTTTGCTACATTTGGTGTAAATCCACCCTTGCCTCATTCATTTCCTAATTTGTAGTATACTTCTCATCGTATGTGTTGTATTATGCCAGTAGAATGTAAATTCCTTGAAGGCAGGACTTGTCTTTGTATTCTTAATGCCTTCTAATTGCCCTGCAGGCACTGAAATGCTTATTGAATCGAATATATTATACCAAGTTCATGCTATAAAAGATCATGTTACAGTGATACTCATCATGTTACAATTTCCTTGTAGCAGAATGTCTATAAATTACTATTTCAGTCTGCAAAGCTGATAGCCATATTATCTCCATAGCTATACTCTTTCTGTTTCTAAGCTTTAAGCCTGGTGACAAGACTGCTGGGTTTGTTATGAAGTTGTTTTGCAAACTTGAAAGCATTACAAAAACATGAATTGTTATGAATGTGAATCTAGTGGCATTTACCTACATTCCAGGTCATGGAATGACAGAATGAAAGTTGTGTAAGATACCTTAAGAGATGATCTATTTCAACTCATATTGGCAGAAAGAGACTGAAGCCCAGAAAGTCACTTCCCTATGTTCACTTGAGGAATTAGCAGCAAAGCTGGGAGGAGAATCCTGACCCCTAAAAAAGTGGTGTCACCTCTGTTCCATATAAGGTACCTCCAGAAACATATCACTACTAATTTCTATAGCACTAATTGGTGTCCAAGCTAAATTCTATTAAAGGAGGATCTTCCATACAATTCTAGACATAACCTCTATCACAGCTCTATGACAGGAATACTTTGGAGGGTCTCCAAGCATTTACTTACAGCAAAAGGCAGCCTAGTAAATCAGATAGAGTACTAGACTTGGAGTTAAGAAAACCTAGGTTTAAATGTTGCTTAAGACCTCACCCTTCCTGGTTAGTTCTTTGACCATGGACAAATCAACTAAGGTTTCTAACTCAGAGTCTTCATTTATATACTGGTACTGATACCACTTGTAGTACCAACTTACAAGGCTATTTTAGTCAAATTATAATGTATATAAACTACTTGCAAACCTTAATGCACTATATAAATGTCAATAATTATTTCTATCTCTACCTAAGATAAATACCTTGAGCCTTGGAAACATCTGAGAGGAATTTAGGTGTAAATGAACCAACTCACTGATCTAACTAAAGTGCAGGTCTGATCAAATCACCCTCCCATTCATAAACAACAGTGGTTTCCTATCACTTTCAGGATCCAATAAGAAATCTTGTTTGGCTTTTTTTTTTTTTAAGTTTTATTGGTTTGTTTAGTTTTTTTTTTTTTTTGCAGGGGGGGAAGGCAGGGCAATTAGAGTTAAGTGACTTGCCCAAGGTGACACAGCCAATAAGTGTGTCAAAGTACCTGAGGCTGCATTTGAACTCAGGACTCAGGTCCTCCTGATTCCAGGGCCATTGCTCTACTCACTGTGCCACCTAGCTGCCCCCTTGTTTGGCTTTTAAAGCCCTTCATAACCTTCCCCCTTGCTATCTTTCTAGTCTTTTTATAACTTACTCCTCACCTCATAGTTTGTAATTCAGTAGCACAGCCTCCTTGTGGCTATTTCCCCAATACTCCATTTCCTAACTGGATGCTCACTGCATGTCCCCTACTCCCCAAATCTCCCTCTTCATCTTTGGCTCCTGGCTTCATTCAAGTCTCAGCCTTTTGAAAGATGTTTTTCCTGTCCTCTTCAACATTAATGCCATCTCTCTGGCAATTATCCCCCGTTTATCCTTTATGCATCTTGTCTGTACGTGGTTTGCACGTTATCTACTTCATTAGACTGTGAGCTCCTGGTGAGCGGGGGCTGTTTTTTGCCTTTCTTTGTATCCAGCACTTAGCATAGTGCCTAGCTATAGTTACACAATAGGCACTTAATAAATGCTAGTTAACTGACTAAATGCTGAATAAAAACTATTGATAAGTTGTAATATATTTCACTTCTCCTTTCCACCTCCATAGTTCTCATTTTCACATTGAATTAGCAACTGAGAAAGCTCTGCCAACATCATACCTTTGAAATGGAAAGCTTTTGCTATATTAGAAAATTCAGTGTAATCAGAATAACAAAGTGCACCACTCTGAGCTGTCCTTCCCTATACTTTTGCCATAATAGGGCTTTTGCCCATGACAAAATATATGCCTTTGAAATGATTTAAAGACTTAAAAAACACCAAACAAACTCACAGGGATTAAAGTTAAAGGTATGAAACTGAGTATGCATGCAACTGGATGACCATCTGTCTATAATACTAGATAAAAGATTTTGGGGTTGGATTTCATGACTGAGACCTCTTCTAGTTCAGATTATGAAATACATGGTGATAGCACAAGTTTTCAAACTGACAACATTCAGCATACATAAAAGGAAACCCCATTAAGTAAAGTTACACTCAATAACCAAATAAAGTAACCAAAGGCCTCCAAACACACAAACTATAGAGATTGGTGGAGCTTAACTACTTTAGAATTTTAATTTCTGATCAGAAACATTGCCAGAGATGAAGGGCATGGTATAAATCTTGGCTAAACTGCTTTTCTTCTATGGGTCTCAGTTTCTTCATCTATAAAAATGGTTGGACTACTATGACCTCTACAATCCCTTCCAGGTCTCAATCTATAATTCTATGAGATTATAATTACAAAAGTTAGACTCCTACTTAGAGAGGCCGACAATGTCCAAGTATGCAGAGCTGTTCTTTTTTTAGTGCCAGTTTCATTAAGAACTTCCTGACACTCAAGCAGTTCCTCCACTTCAGCCACTCTCCTTGCTAAAGTTCTTCCATCTTAGGAGACTGACTAATTCCCTTACTTCATTTATATTGTTACCTTGAGTGTATTAATAGATTATGTCCCCAGCAATACCTTTCCATAAAATTAACTCTCTCAGCTTTATCTCATAGCTTACGCTCCCATAGATATATAATTTCTTATCATCTGCATTCTACATATTTCCAAACAGTATAAAAAAGTTACTTCACAGCAGAGATTCAGTTCTGGCAGAGAGAAATAGTAACAGTACCATAATTCTGATCTGTAATTACGATATATTTTCTTTCATAAGGCAGTGTATCCTAACAATATTGAAATACTTTGGAGTTTGAAACATATTGACAGATTCCATCAATGTCAGCAAGGATGAGCAAATCAGAGAGTACAGAATGGCCCCCCTTTATCTGGGGGAAGGAAAAAATAGGTTAAGTTTGAAGCAAAATGGAAGCACTTGATCTCATTTTCACATGCCAAAAAAAATCACTATGTATATTTTGACATACACATAACTTTGTCTTTAATATTTTAGAAAGAAAAATACTTAGCCCTGAAATCCTCTCAGAAACTTTTGTTACATTTCCCAGAACACCAGAGTTATGCAGAACACTAGGAAACAACAGTTAAAGGCCACTCTATATCTCATTACAAGCTTTCTGACAACCACCCCCACCTTTCTGGACTTAATACCTTTCAAGTGATAATTTGCTTTGCTTGTATTAGTACTACCTACTTCATCAGCCCTGGTATAGGCTTTGAAATGTGGCGTTTTTAACGAACAGTCTGGTTGAAGGCTGTCACTGACTTTTTCCAATGATTTCACAATACCTCTGACTTCCTATATTTTCTCAGCCCAACTGCCTTGGACCATGGCTAATTCCAAGGCATATCAACACACTCCTTTTGATGGCCACTTCCCAATTCATGAAGGGAAAAGCATCCCCAAAGCACCTATATGAAACAATACCAAGCATGATTAACAGAACCAGAAATTCTTACACAATCAAATTATATACAGGCTCTCAGTTAAAAGGGATTTCAGAAGCTTATCTAGTTCCACTTTGTACCTGAACAAGAATCCTTTCCACAATACACTCTACAAGTAGTCATCTAAGTAAGATTTTGCCTGAAGACCTCTAGCAAGGGAGAAGTCCACCATCTCTAAAAGCAACCATTCCACTTTTGGATAATTCTAATTATTAAGAAGTCTTTCCCTATATTAAGACTTAACTTGCCTCCTTGTAACTTCTACTCAATGTTCCAATCATGCCCTCTAGAACCAAGGACGAGAAATACTAGCCCTCTTCCACATAACAGACATTTTGCACACAAATAACTATATGAAAAAGTTAAAAACAAAAGATTATAGTATTTCAGAGCAACTTAGAAAGGAACATAGAGTAAATATTTGTTAATGCTTGATTCTACCTTATTAATTCTTGAGGGTTTCACGTAAGATGTAATTCCTGATCATATCTGTGTGTGTGTTTATTTCATTTTTTTTGTCTCTGATTACATAAAATAAAGAAAAAAAACTGCACCCAAAAAACCTAGATTCAAATCAAGCCTCTGCTACCTACTCAGCTACGTGACCTCAGGTATATAAATACCTCTCTGGTTTCAATTTTCTCATTTGTAAAATGAGAGGGATCAATAAACATATTTTTAAATGCTCAAAACCATTAATAAGAGAAATACAATTAAAACAACTGTTTCACTTCACATCCTAAAGTGTGAAAGACTATTGAAAAAATTAAATAGTTTTACAGGGCTTTGGAAAATCACGTACATTTACACTGTTAGTGGAGCTGTAAAGTGATCCAAGCATTCTGGGGGAAAAATTTAGAATTACATGAGAAAAGACAAACTGTTCATGCCCATGAATACCACTACTGGGTATATGCCTAAGGAGAACAAAGAGAGAATGAAAGGTCCTGTATATATACCTTCTGAGCAGTACTTTTGTGGTAGCAAACACAAAACAAAAACCTGCAAACAAATTGAGTACCAGCAGATTGGAGAAATGGTTGAACAAAATGTAACACATGAATATAACTGAGTATTATTGTGCCATAAAAAACAAGTAAGGAATTCAGAGAAACATGGGAAAACTTCTATGACTTGATATAGCACCAGAAATAAATATATGAGTGTAATAATGAAAATCAAAAGGACAAAGTCAGCAGAAATCAGATGAATTGCTAAGTGGCTTGGTGGAGAAAGCACAAGGCCTGGAATCAGGAAGACCTGATTTCAAATCTGGCCTCAGACACTTCATAGTTGTGTGACCATGGGCAAGTCACTTGACACCAATTTGCCTCAGTTTCCTCAACTGTAAAATGGGGTTAATAAAAACATCTCCCTCCGGGGCTGCTATGAGGATCAATGAGATATTTGTCAAGTGCTTTGCACAGTTCCTGGCACAAATGCAGGTGCTTAATAAATGCTATCATCATTACTATTACATGCGATGACTAATACTTGTCTCCACAGGCCTGATAATGAAATATGCTTCCCTTCCCTCAATAGAGAGGTGGGGGACAATTGGTTGTCCAGCTGCTGCACAGGAGAATTCCATGGAGATGATGGAAGGAAATTTATTGGAAAGTGACTGGTATAAAAAGAAAAGAAAGCATCCTTAAAGCACCAATAATAAATAAATTTATAAATAAATAAATGAGGTTAGACTAGATAAATAATAAATAAATAAATGAGGCTGGACTAGATCTCTAAGGTCACTTCCAACACTTGATCTACATTCTCTCCCATTCATTTTTTTCCCTTTCCTCTAAAAAGCAGATTTAAAACACATAATAGCTTCTATGGCTTCAGGCTCTTAATTCTAAAAGACAACTGAATCCTCAGGAATCGTTCTGC
This sequence comes from Trichosurus vulpecula, assembly GCF_011100635.1. NCBI lineage: Eukaryota > Metazoa > Chordata > Mammalia > Diprotodontia > Phalangeridae > Trichosurus > Trichosurus vulpecula. Next base: position 49,027,838 of record NC_050580.1, read on the forward strand.
TTCCTCTTTTCTTTTTCTAACATCCTGGTAAAAGATGCCACAAGTATTTTTCAGACTAGTATTTGGAATTCTGTACTCATTAGGTGACAGCATGCCCAATCCTACATTCAACCAGGAAGTCAAAAGGACAAAGCATAAAGTAGGAAAATACATTTTAAAACCAAACTTCAAATACAACTATGAAAACAATTAACTTAAAGTCATTCTTCAGAGACTGTTGCTACTTAATTGTTACCACCAATGTAGTTTCTATTCTTCAATCTTTTTTTGGTCCAGATTGGTGATTTTATTGGTATAGGAAATGTCCCTGTACCGATACAAGTCATCAGTTGTTCTGCAACTGAAACTCTTAAAGAAGTTCATAGACCTTGGGGCATTGACAGGTTGTAACAAGCCCCAGTGTCACAGAGAAAATGTGTCAGAGTCACTCTGAGGCCACTCTATCCACCAAAACCTGACAGTGCTTCTTTAATATCCTAAAGGAATAAAACCCCCAAAATGACATTTAAATAAAAGCTAAAATATAGAAGAGAAAAAATATTATTCTTCAATTTTCTTATGTACACTGATAATAATACCCCCAAAAGACTGATACTGCCATGTGCTTTGGAAAACACTGACAGATATCATATTATATAATCCCTATCTTCAAGAGTTTATTCAATTACGTCTTTCTAGACTCCAGCCCAGCATTAATAAGAACCTATTTGGTACTCAAACACAAAAGCAAATTTAAGCTCTAAATTTTATAAAAACATCCATTTATGTAGTTACAATTAGCCAAGAGTATCTTTCACCTTTAAAACTAAAGTCTTTATACTTGTTTGATCTCACTAGCTGCATTTTAACTTCTAGAAGATTTGCAGTTTGATAATTCCATTGTCTTTTTAAAAATAGTAAGAATTAGGGTCCACCTTGAAGTTATGCCATAGAATAAAAGAACAGGGAGCAATTGACAATGTTTAGATCTCAGTTGCAGCACCTGTAAAGGGCTGGACTGATTTCTAAACATTATACAATTCTACAGTGATGATGCTGGGGGCATCAATGTTCTACTTCAAGAGTATATTGATGAAGGAAGCAATGTGAGCTTATTCAAAGACAGTATAAAGAGGCTTACAGAAGAAGTCTTCTATTCTTCAGACAATTGAGAATGAGAGATTTAAAAATAAAGTACACATATGGTAGGGAGGGAAGGGTGAGAGGAAATAACACAACCCAACTTAAAAGTTTAACAGCAAAAACTACATTATGAAGCTGGTGCCAGTATAGCCTTAATAGTGATTTTTCATTTAATTTATACAGATCACAAAAAAAAAAAATCTACCGATCATTTTCATTTTCTAATAATGAATCTCATACATTAAGGTACAACTTTGATGCTCCGTGATGGCCTGGAAGTGACCCTGGGTTCTTGAAGGTTGTATGGGAGCAGAATGAAAACCCTGGCTGGTCCAAACAAGACGAAAGCTTTGAATACAGACCTGGGGTCAGAGAAGCAGTCTGGCTAAGTTCAAAGAAGTTCATTACCATATTGGTAGTCCAACAATTTTCAAAGACCATCTATTCAGCTATAAAGTAGATGTGATCTTCATCAGTGCAAGGAGTACCCACAATGGTGAAATGATAGAATTTTGAAAATTTTTGAAGTCATTTTTTTAATTCAATGCTGGCAGTTTTTCTAGAAAGTTTAATTCAAGAGACCTACATATCAAATGTACTGTGCTCTCTTGAAACAAGAATTCTGGTGGTTTTCTTAAGAGAATTTAGAAATCATGATGGACTATACTTCAAAATCTATTTCTAATACTTTCAAAGGCAGGGTTTGTCCCCCCCACTAATATTCACAATAGATGTTCTTAACCTCTCCTAGACCCTTCTCTAGGGAACTATACCAGCAAAGAATTGATTACAGCAATGATCTTAAGAATCTATAGTCTTCCCATTTCAGAGATATTGAAACTGAAGCACAGAAAGGTTGAGAGGCACCCAATGTTACATAGCTAATTAATATCTAAGTTGAAATTAAAGCTTTAGTCTCATGATTCCCAATCTCTAGGCTTTTTGTACAATACTGTCTTACAGGACTTTTTTTGGGGGGGGCGGGGGAGGGGAAGCAAGAAAGAAGGTGTGGAGTTTGTGGCTTGTTATACACAAACACACAATCTTAACAAGCTTCTTAACGTATCTCATTTGCACAAGAGACATTTGGCTTTAAAAATGTTTCCACTCATCAGATTGTTTTCAGAGGAGTCCTCTTAAGATAGATGGTACATAATGAAGTATAAAGTATGACATCACTAAGCTAAAGCCCCACCACAGAAGGCACAGAGCTTTAGCACTAAATGCATTACTTTCCAGTTTAAAAATCTTAAGTGGTTCCCCATTGCCTACCTACTGAATTCTAGGCTTCTGCTGTGGAAATGTCCCTGACAGCACAGCTCCAATCTACTGTCACAACACTTTCACATGCTACACTCCTGCCAACCTACTTTCTTTACCATTCCTCAAATGTGACCTGTCATCTCTTGTCCCTAGGCATTGCACATGTCCTTCCTGGTGCCTGAAACAGACTAGACTCGTTAACCTCTGACCATTCTCCTTCCTTCAAGGCTCAGAACAAGGTAGCACTTTTTATATGAAGCTTTTGTCTGACTTCTCCAGGTAAAAGGTATCTCTCATGTCACTGCTGACCCTACCTATGCAAGTAATAATATCTTAATCTGTATTACAGTTAACTGCACATGTGTCCAACCCTCCTGACCAGAGGTGACAGAACTCTTGAAAGCTTTGTATCCCCTGTACCTAGTTCACTGCCTTCCTTCAGTGACCAAGTCAGTAATTAATATATCTGTTGAACCAAATGTAGCTTAAACCCATTTTACAGTTTTATGACCAACTAAACTGATATCCTTTCAATTACTTCTATATGGAACAAACAAGTGTTAGAGAAGAAAAATCTATGTGGACTTAACTGAGGCCCAGACTCTGTGAACTGTCCAATGTCATGTAGCTAGTGTCTGAATTGAAATTAGAACCCAAGCTTCCTGAATGGCAATCATTAAAGTGATTCTGTAAAATATCTAATCAATTTGAGGAAATAATTGGATTTAACACTGATGAGGAAAAAAGAGCAAAACAGGAAAATGCAACATATTCACATCGGTATACATCTGGAAAAATACATGTAAAAAAGAAAATAATAATTCTTATTAATTAGAGACCAATTTCTGAAAACTACAGCAATATAATGGTATGTAATATGCTGGTATCCCTTTAAACAAATACTTTCCTTTGAGAGATTAAACATATCCTCTATGTCAGGGGTTCTTAACCTTTTTTGAGTCACGGACATGGCCCCTCATATGGCCCCTCCAGGAGGGTCCCTGTCCCTGACCCTACTGAAGCTTATGGATAGAACCCTTTCTGAATCATGTTTGTAAAATGCATAAAAATACACAGGATTACAAAAGAAACCAATTATATTGAAATGGTTATCACAGACCTCAGGTTAAGAACCCCTATTTTACATCTTACTTGCACTATCAATTTCCTCATAGAGTAAGCAAGAGTAAACTGCCCAAGCAGGTCAAATTATCACACATTAGTAGAATCCAAATTAAGGTTTTAAATATGGGACTAAGAATTGTACTTATACACCACAGGCCACTACTGACTAAGGCTAAACCAGATTAAAACGTGATTAGGAAATGTTTTAATGAAATAAATAAAAATGCAATAAATAAAAATGCAATACAACATAGGTAATGTTAGTTCCTGGTTTTCTAAGTCAATCTGCAGTCTGTTTCTATTTAAGTTTAATACCACTGGTACAGCACTGAAAGAGAAGTGATTTACCGATGGCACAGTCACTGTGAGTAGCTTTTAACCCTAACTTGGATCTCAGGCCCCAGGTTTTCTAGCCACTCAGTTAAGCATGTGTAACATGCCAGACACTGTGCTGAGAACTACAAAGAACTACATCATATTGACTTTTAAGTACATCAAAAACACTTTACTCGTGGTTGCATTATTTACTTATATTTTAATTAAGTACATAATTTAAGTACATATGTACATATATGTGTATCTATGTCTCTATAAATGTGTGTGTATGTATGTATATGTATTCTAAAACATACTTAATAGCTATTTTCATTCAACTAATACTGGTAACATTATTATTAATAATGTACAATCTGAAGCTATTACAAGGATCTATGATTTCACTAGTGCTCCCTCTAACAACAGGGATAGCAATACACCTCCACACCTCAAAGTCCAATTCTTAGACAATGTTCATGGGTTACTGTGAGTGGAAAAAAAAATAAAACACCTGCTGACCAAGCATGCAGTAATAAGTCTCTCCATATTAATTGGGCCAATCCTTGAATGACAAACTGTATGTAAGTCCCCATAAGATCTATCAGAATTTACATTCCATTAGCATATCCTTAGAGAACCCAAAGTTACCTCAAAGCAACAACGAGGCACATAAGACAGCATTTGATAGACAAAATATACAAATAAATTAAAATTTGTGTCAAATTTAATTTCAGTAACACTCTCAAGTTTGTCCCTAAGCAATTCTCACAAACTGGTATTGCAAAAATTCTTATAATGCAGCAGACATTTCACCTGTTTATTAGATAGCTCCTTTTAATGCAAAAATTCATAGCTTTGAAATAGTAAAAGTATTACATTTGAGGATATATGAAGCATAAATATCAGTCAGTAGTCACCTAACTTTGGAAGGTTTGTTTCTTGCCTTCTGAAAACAAGTCCTTAATAGTTATGAGAAATTCAGAATTTGTTTGCTTGAATCAGATGAAATGCTCTTCAAATAAAAGAATAATAAATTATGGAAATCTAACCCTTGTCTAGGAATGTCAATCTAGACTAAGGTCTAGATAGATAAAGAATCCAATTAAGAAACATACAAAAATATCCATACTTGTCATGTATCAAATTCTTAAAAGTATTTTCAGCTAAACAACTCCATATGATAAACATTGTTAATATTTCATGAAAAGTGATAAATACATGAGAATAAAATTTCTTTAAAAACTTCAACCAGCAAGTCATTTACAATAGGTGTTTTTCCATCATTATTTTAATTTAGAGGTTTTAATTTACTTTAAGGTGGTTCCTGGTCTATTTTATTCTTCCTGACAGATTCTAGTCTTCCAGATGTTCCTTAAACGAAGATTCACTCCTCATTCTTGAATCCTGCTTTTCTCCTTGAATTATTGCATGTTTTCTTCTGTCTCACCCTTTCTCTTAAAAATTGCATTCTCTACTTCTGATCCTGTCCAGACTGTGCTCTCACTGTAAACAATAAATTGAATAGAGTTCATCAGAAAAGCAAACAATTTTTTCCTAGGATTCGTTTGCATAAAGACTTAAAAACAGTTTTGTCTCCTTACCTAGATACTTAAAACATGTATAATACATATACTCTAGACATGTATCAATCTGCCTCTCCTCCCTTAAGTTTTTTTAAGTTTTTTCAGTTTTTAAAAAAAATCTCAATATAGGTCTAAAACACAATTTTAAAAATATAAACTTATATTTCTTTAAAAGCCATTCACCAATGGATCATTGGTCAAAGGATATGAAGATAACAACTGCAAACTATTTTACGACCACATAGAAGACTGAATCAAATCAATAATAATCAAAAGAAATTCAAATAAAAACATTTTTAAGTTTTCACCTCATACCTGCAAAATGGGCAAAGATGGAAAAAGAACCAGTCAATGTTGGAGGAGTTGTGGAAAGACAGGCACATTAATATGCTAGTGGCAGAGCTGTCAACTAATTTTACCAATCCAAAAAGTAATTTGGAAATTTGCTAAGATACTGACTAAAATAACCTTAATAACCTTTTGACCCAGAGATCTTACTACATATACTACATATACATATATAGACATATACTACAAGATCAATAATAAAAAGAAAGGTTCCATATGCACCCAAATATTTATAGCAGCAGTTTTTGTTGAAGCAAAGAATTAGAAACAAAGCACATGTTCATCAGCTGGGGAATGGCTTAATAAATTGAGATACATGAATACTGTAACAAAGTATATGGAGAATACAAAGAAGCAAGGTACAGACTAATAATACAAAATGAAGCAGAATCTAGAAAACAATATATACTCCTAAAAACAATGTAAATGTAAAAAACTACAAAACTGAAACTCAATGCTGTGAAATTATAATGATCACAATTATCTACAAAGAAATATAAGAATGCACCTCCTTCCTTTTCTTTGCAAGGAGGTGTGGTCTATGGATTCGGAACAATTCATGATGTCTGATTTGGCTGACATGTTGGTTAGTTTTACTGAACTTTCCCTGCTTCTTTTCTTATTCTTTGTTATAAGGGAGAGATCTTTGGGAAAAGAAGGGGTAGGTGATATAAAAAGCAAAAGCTATCAATAAAAATTGAAGTTAAAAATTTTAAAGATTATTTCACAAAATGTTCAATTCCTGAACCTACACACATACACACACACACACACACATCGATCACAAAAAAATGACTGGGTCACATTTCTATTTGAGTTGATCACACCTGGGTAGTACCACTGACAGAATGAAAATTTTATCTATTTACATCACAGAAATAATTCCTTTACAACTAGACTCCCTACTCTCATGGTGCTTGTGATAATATAGCTAATGGAAAACTGCACAAATTTTAATCACCTTAATTTGTGAAAAGTGTGAAGCACTTATTTTTCCATGGCTTTCTCTTGTGAATATTAGGTCAAATTCTGATCTACAAGTCAAACTATTCATTTTCTAACCTCTTGGAAGATAAGAACCTATTGACATGGTCTCTTTAATTTGGATCCAGTGAGCCTGCTGTAAAGCACAGTGAATGAGTCAGAGACCCAGAATACATGTCTAGATCTGGTAACATAGCTTTTTTTTTTAATGCCAGACTGGGTCATTATATCAAGTAGAGACAGTTTATGGTCAACAGACTGTAGGGCTGAAGGCAGACCTCTGTGCAGGGAGAACTACTGTGCTGAAGAAATGTATTCCGCTCAAAGGTAAAACATTTTGCTATGTATTTTCATCCTATTTAGAATACTACATAAAGAGCCACAGTTTGTCATTTGGCATTATTTGTCATGTTAAAAATGCTGCTTTAAGGTTTATAAAACTTTTCTCCTACTGTAATCTTGTCAAGTGGGTAGTAAATCATTATTATCCCTACTTTATGGAATGGACAACTATAGCCTCAAGAAAGGTTAAGTGACTTGTAATTGTTCAGTATCAGAGCCAAGATCCAAGGTAGGCCTCTGACTACAAATCTGATGTTCTCTCCTTTATGCAATATAGCCTCTAATGACATTTATGTCATTAAAATTAAGATGGCTTCTTAAATATGTATAAGAATTTTCTTGCTTTGCTTAGGTAAGTCCACCCAAACAAAAGAAGCAAGATCAGCAGTAAAATATCAAGACAATACCCCTAGGGAAAGAGCTGTCAAAACATGTAAGTCAAACTGCTTTAGAGAAAAGGAAAAACTCTTCTTCTAGAGCCCTGTGGAAGTTATATATATTAACTACCTAGTTCCACCCAAGCAAAATACCCAAATTTAAGAATTTTGTTATAAAGTTCAGTCAAATCCCATGTATTTACTTTTGTTGAACACTATTTTCATTTACTGTTAAATCACATAATCAATTTCAAAAATTTCCCAGTATATTCAACATCCCCTTCCCTCTAAGACATTGTGTGAGTCCTTAAAAGTAAGACAATTAAGAAGGTGATACATAATCTATAGAAGATACTTGGTTCCCTGAAAAATTGCAATGGTTATCTATTAAACAGAAAAAAGGAAAACCACTTCCTGAAGACAATTTCCAATTTAAGTGACAATGCGGGTATTCTAAATGCTTCCCTTATAAAATTACATAAGGATAAGCACAGATCTCTGCATGCAGGGTTACCAAATGACCTCATTACCTTTATTCTGAGAAGCCAATGAAGAATTTAACAAATCAAAGATGCTGAACTTGGTAAATGAAGGAAAAGAACCCAGATTAATAAAGCCACTTTTTAAGGTCAGAAGCATCATCAGTATTCATCATCATCTTTGTCCATATATTTCTCTGTCTCAAAAATAAAGGTATATTTAGGGACAGTGTCTTCATTTATAATTGACCATACTTTTTTAAACAAGAATTTTAGACGAAGTGTGATCCTAGAGTTCACACAATTTGGAGGGAAAAATACACAATTCTACAGAGGCCTTGAATTTATGTCTTACGGGCTGTTAGAATATATAATGTACATTCAAGAAAAGCACACATTCAATCAAGATGTGAATACATTTTTAAAAGATCAATGAAATATCTAACACTTCAACTCAATGTACTGGTTCCATGACAGTTTTTCAGAAATATCAAACTTTCTAATTTATGACATTCCAGGGTTGGTGGGTTTTATGGAGCCACAAAAGACAATCTTATCTATGTGAATGCATGATTAGAAACCCAAGTATAGCCGTCCCTTAACTTTATGTGGATTTGGGTCAACCATCCAGTTCTGCTTCACTTTACTAGCCATGTCATGTGACTGGATGCAAACTCATTTCAAGAAAAAGGTTGTCTGTTACACTGTATTTAGAACACATATCACTAAGAACAACCAGATGAGTCCTTTTAGTCCTATCAAAGAATCTTGCTTTAGTTGCTAAGAAACTACAATTTTACTGTTACAGAGCATTGAAGGAAACAGCCAGAGATTAACTAAACCCATCTAAATCAAGGGCATCTCTCATCTATTGTGTAATATTAAACAATAATAATATCACAAATCTTATCAATAGTTAAAATCAAAATTATACTTTTTAAAAATCAAGCTATTAACATAAGTACTAGGACCCAATATCCTCCTGCATTCCTCAATGGTCTAATGCTTCTGAAGAAATCAGAAAAAGATAATATGTTTAACATAGGCAATGCTGTAGACTGGAGAATGTTTTCTTCCTGACCCCTATGGTGAACAGCTGATGCCATGAAATACAAGTACTATTTAGTACTATAATCATTTTAAATTAATATTTCTCAGGAATTTGCTGCTATATTTCATTTTTTTCAGAAATTTAAATCTATTTTTTTCTTTACAGTACCCAAGTCTGAAAGAAAAATGTAAATGTCAGTCTGAGCTCTAGGACATAAAAACCAGTGTTAATAAAAATCATGAAAATTAAATTTAAAGTCCTATATCCACCAGTTCCAAGAAATCTTCCTAATGAAAAACTGTCAGATTAGAAAAAAATAGAAATTGTTTCTTCAATAGAGAATATATGGCATATCAATCATAAGAAAATATTTTTCAAACTTAACATTTTTCTTATTAGTATCCTTCAAAGACTATTCATCAAATAAATTTTTACTAAAACTAGTTAACATCTTCCAGTCAGTTTTATCCATCTCTTCTCAGTGTTATACCATCTCACTCTTAATCTACTTAACATTTTCCTCCACAGAAAGGCCAAGTCCTAAACCAAATCTCCCCTTTCTATGCCCCTCTTTCTTTTCTGCCCATGGACTCTAGAAACACTAATTCTGTTGTCAAGCTCCTTATATACCTCCCCCTAAACTCCAACCCTGCCCTTCTCTTAATATGCCCCTGCTTTCCCAAGGATTAACCAATATCCTAGACCACCCTGACTTAAATCCCTAGTCCTTACTCTTTCCTAGAGTCTTTTCACCTACCAAACCAATATTAAGGGATTCACTCCACCCCCCCACCCCTCTCCCAACCTCTCGTTTCCTTGTCCCTTTTCTAACATCCAGGCACTCCAGCTTCTCTATTAACTTCCCAAAAAGCAGAGTGCCAACCCTTCCTCTTCCACCTCTCCTCTTGCCCTAGTTTTCCTCCACCTTCTCCTTTTATTTAGGGAACTCGATTTTTCTCTCCCAACCACTCCCCTCAAGTCTTCTGCATCCCCACCCCACCCCCCCCTTTATTAATCTCTTCCCCCTCAACAATCTCATTTCAGGGCCGTGTTCCTCTCCTCTATTCCCCAAGCCACATTCCAAGGATCACTAACCTCTCCCAATTTCCTCTCCTCTCAAATACCCAGATCCTCCTGATCTTTTCCTGCCCCCCCCCCATCTCTCCCATTCTCCAGTCATCTCCCCACCTTGTCTCCTCCGGGATTTGGGGTGGACAACCCTTCCCCTAGCTTTCCAAACCCCTTCCAGGCCCACAACTCTCCCTCTCCCTCCCCAGGCTCTGCACCCCCAACATTGGCTTCCCATTCCCTGCACCTCTCCTTCTCTGCCACCCCCCCACCCCGGTCTTCCAAATCGGCCTGGCCTCCGCAAGATTCCTAAACTCCTGTACCCTAAACGCCCGGGGGCGACCAGCCTGGAGGAGGGTCTTCTTTCCCCTCCCCTCCGGGTAGCTTTAGGGTCCTCGAGCCTCTCCACTGTCGGGGGCGGGGGGTGGGGGGGGAGACGCAGCCGCCGCACACGCCCCTCCCCCACCCCTCAGGAGGGGCCCTCTGCCTCGGACCCCGGCTCGCCAGGCCCGCAGCCCCCCACCCCGCAGCCACCTCGGGCTCGGACCCCGGGTCGTCAGACCCGCAGCCCCCGCCCCATCAGGCCGGCGCCCCTCATCCTCCTCGGGCTCGGACCCCGGCTCGTCAGGCCCGCAGCTCCCCGCCCCCTCAACCTCGGACCCTGGCTCGTCAGGCCCGCCGCCCCCAGGCTCCCACCCTTTCCCGGGCCCTCCGCCCAGGCCGGCCGCCCGTCTTCCTCGGACCTCCTCTACCCCCTCGGGGTCCCGTCCTTACCGTTCTGTGCGGCGCCGGGCCCCGGGAGCAGGGAGCCGGTGACCAGCAGCAGGGACAGGGCCAGGGAGCTGGGGAGCGGCGAGCCCGACATCCTCTCTGGCCGGAGACACAGCGGCGAATGGGACGAGAGGGGAGGGGGAGGGGGGTAGAAGGGAGGGAGGGAAGGAGGGAGGGAAGGAGGGAGGGCGCGAAGGAGGGAGGGTGCGCGCGCAGGAGCTCGAGCGCGAGGAGGCGGCGGCAGCTACCCCGGTCCTTCCCCGTCCTCCTCTGACAGCCGCAGCACTCAAACCCCGCGAGAGCACCGCTCTGGGTGACCGGAAAGCCCTCGCGAGAGGAGAAGGGGGCGGGGACGACGGAGGAGGAAGACTCGGATGGAGCGCCTGCCGTCCTCCTCCTACCGTGATTGGCTGAGACTGCGATCACGTGAGGAGGATGCCCTTTTCCCCACCCCCCTTCCCCTCATCCCGTAAAGGGAGCTGCTGCCACGGAAGGGGCGGGACTTGGAGCTGGCGGAAGAGAGGAAGCGCCTTGGCGTGCAGCGAGCGTGTGAGGAATTATAGACCATGGTGCGGCCGGATTGTAGATCTGAGGCTGGGAGGAGCTGGTGTGGCTCGGCGCGTGATGCGCTCGGACTGTCGGGACACCAGGACGACTGCGTGCCCCGGCGCGGAGTCTCAGTTTTCTCTTCTGTGAAATGGGGGCTCCTGGACGTGGGGTTGTGAGGAAAGTGTGTGTAAATCGCCTTAAAAGCGTGAGTTATCACAGAGGACCCTTCCAGCTCCATTGTTCCCTTAAACTTCCTCAAAGTCAGAAAGTGGAAGTCAGTCCCGGCCCTCCGACTCCAAGCGTTCGGCCCCCTAGAGATGAACGGCCCGAAAGCGCCGGCGGCATCTCTCCGAGCAGGTAACGAGTCCGGGCTGTCGGCTGCCACCGATCCGCCGGCGTGCTCATTACTTATGACCGAGCCCTACTGTGTGCTGGGCACCACCGGACCCCGGCGAGTCACAAAACCGGAGGCGCCCGGCCCTGGGGAGGCCACGTGCGGACGATCACACCGACTAGGGCCATCTGTGCGGGGTAAAGCTGAGGCGCCCACGGAGGGACGGCCCCGCGCTTAAGGAGGGCTGGAGAAGGCTGGAAGGATGCCCCGATGGACAAGAGGAGAGTGGATGGGGGGAGGGGAGTGAGGTGTAAGATGACTGGAGAGGTGGGAAGGGCCGGGTGGCTGCTATTATGATCCCTATTTGCATTTGGAGAAACTGAGGCAAACAGGGTGAAGTGACTTGACCAGGGTCATACAGCTGGTAAGTATCTGAGCCTGATTTGAATTCAGGAAGATGAGTCTCCCCGACTCCAGGCCCAACACTATCCTTAAGTCCCAGTCCTACCTTCTACTGGAAACCTTTCCCAAGCTGCCTTAATTGTAGTACCTTCCCTCTGTTGATTATTTCCTGTTTAGCCTATTCGTAGTTTGTTTGCTTGTATTGGTTTGCTCAAACTATGCATATCCATTTACCCAGCACTATGCTATTAGGCTTATATCCAAAGACTTAAAAGAAAGAGGAAAAGGACCCCGTGTACAAAAATATTTATAACAGCTCTTTGTTTTAATGATAAAGAACTGGAAATTAAGGGGGTGGCCATTAATTGAAAAATGACTAAACAAATTGTGGTATATGAATGCAGTGGCACATATCGTTGTGTTAGAGAAGTGCTGAAGGGGATGGTTTCTGAGAAACCTGTTAAGGCTTGCATAAACTGATGCAGAATGAAATAAGCAGAACCTGAAGAACAATTTATACAGTAAGGACAAAAAATATCTGTGAAAAACTTACGAACTCCGATTAAAGCAATAACTTAGTATGACTCCAAAAGACAGACGATAAACATTCTAGAGACCTGCTGAAAGAGAGGCAGTCAACTCAAGGTGCCGAATGAAAATGACATTTCTAGACATGGACAATGTAGGCATTTGTTTTGCTTGACTAGGCATATGTTATACAAAGGTTTTATTTTTCTTTCAGTCTAGAGGAGAAAGGTTAAGAGGGAAAGAGGAGAGCTAGAGAATTAGTTACTAAAATAAATGAAAAATACAGAAGGAGGGTCATTAAAGAATTTTTAAAATGGCATGGCATTTTAAAATATCATGGCATTTTAAAATGGCATTTGAATCTCACAAGAAAACCAAAGGATTTTTTTAAATGGAAAAGAAACAGGAAAAGTTACAAACCATCAAACTAAATGAAAACAACCTGGATCCTAATTGGCAGCTGGTCATTTTCTGGGTATTGCTGAACAACTGGTCAAACTTTCAAGAGGAATCTTTCGTTCCCCATGTTCGCAGAATTGTTCAGAACTCGGGCAAAGTTTCCTCCTTCCTTAAAGAATGGGACTCAAAAGCAAAAAACAATCCAAGGGTTTTCTACGATAGCATACTTGTAATCTCAAAATGTTAGAGCTCATTTTACAGATGAGGAAATGGTCTCAGAGAGATAATAGCGATTTGCCAAAGGTCACCTAGCTAGCTGGTAATAGAGGTGGAACTCAAGGGTCTCTAACTCCAGTACTCAACACCCATGGTAGCAAAGGAGCCACTGAACCATGTGGTAGGAACCCATGGGTCACATAGTGACTTAGAAAACCACAGGTTAACAATACCTATGTTCTATTTTACTTTTGTTTGTTTTGTTAAATATTTCACAATTTGACTTTAATCTGGTTCGGGCCACCCTGGGGAGTATTGCTGGCCTTCTCACAACCCAGATGGCAGGCCTTCCTATGATACCGCACTAATAGGTTTGGATTTCCGAGTGCTCAGGGCGCCCCGTGTGACAGGAGACATTCTCCCTTAGCATGGTGACTGAGTTTCTAAATTTTTGAAATTATAACTATAAATGCCTAAATGCTTTTTGCATTTCGATATAGTATTCCTAGTCTCCCTGCCACCAGTTCTGGGCCCTCCAGAGCTTTATTACCTAATCAGCTTGTGAGCCACCTAGCTCATTTCCGTGCCCTAGGCTCTTCCCTCCTTCAGTCTAGCCTTAATGCCATTTTCATACGAATCTTAAAACAGTATTTACCAAAAAACAAATAACCCTCTGTAGTTCCATGGCCACATTCACATCCAGTGAAGTGCCTAGCATGTGGTGGGTGCTTAATAAATGCTTAACGACTATTGACATCGGGGAAACTCAAAGTATCCCTAAGAATTAAACAGGGCACATGTTATTATCCTCATTTTAAAGATCAACGTCCTAGGACATCTGATGTCCGAAGATGTTAAAAAGTACCTTGCATAAGGTCACAGGGATAGTAAGGAGCACAGCCATGATTCAAACCTTGATCTTCTAAATCTAAATTCGTTGCTCTGTTCATTACACCAAAAAACTTCCCTGGCTTCCTAGGAAAAAACTGCAAATGCTGTAGCCTGGCACTCAAGGCTTCATCTTCCTCTGGTACAAAATGAAATTCCAGAATGAGTCATAAAAGGGCTAGTTAGTACATATCTAAAAAAGGAAGCAGCGCATCCCAGAGAGTCAGCAGGGCTTCATCAGAACAGGTTGTGCCAAACTCACTTTATTTCCTCATTTGACAGTGACTGCTGGCAGATAGATCAGGGAAATATTTACAGATAAAGTTACTTCAATTTTAGCGAAGCATTTGATAAAGGATTTCATGCTTCTCTTATTGGAAAAAAAAATAGAAATTTGTGGGTTGTGTGACTATAATTAAATGGATTCAGAACTGGTTGTATTAGTTGGACTCAAAAAATAATGACTCAAAGAATAGTTATAAGTGGTTCAATATCAACATGGAAGGAAGTCTCCAGTGAGGGGCCCTAGGGATCTGAGCTTATCCCTGGGCTATTGAGCGTTTTTATCAAAGACTCGGTTCAAGGCATAGACAGAATACTTGTCATATTTGGAGGTAGCATAAAACTGGGAAGGATAGCTAACACAATCCATGATGAGAGTCAGAGTCCAGAAAGCTCTTGACTGGCTGGAACATTGGGCTGAAGTTAATAATAATAAATTCTATAAGGATAAATGTAAAATCTTATACTTCGCTGTGTGTAAGATTGAATTGAATTTGTCAGTACAAGATGGGGGGAGACATAATTAGTCAGCAGTTTGTTCGAAAAAGGGCTGAGATTGTTGGTACACTACAGACTCAGTTTGATATAGCAACATGCTATGGCTGCCATTAAAGCTAATGTGATTTGGGGCTAGTGTAAGTTGTTGCTGGGCCCACCTAAGAAGGCATCATTTAAGGAGAACATTGATAAACTGGGGAGAACCTACAGGAAAGCAACCAGTGCAGTGAAGAGCCTTTAGTCTTCCATAAGAGGATCAGCTGAGGAAGTTGGCATGTTTCACCTAAGAAAGGCGATTTAGGAGGGACATGAGAGGTTGCTTCAAGTATATGATGGGCTGTCATGTGCAAGAAGGACTCAGTTTATTCTGCAGGGGGCAGAATAAGGAGCAATGCTTAGACATTCCAAAAAGGCAAATTTATGCTGCATGTCAGGGGAAAAAAGTCTACCACTTAGAGCTGTCCAAGAAGTATAAAGGGCTGCCTCAGCAGGTGGTGAGTGACTCCTCATTAGAGGTCTTCCTTCATTGGGCGATGACTTAGTGCATGTGTTGTAGTGGGGAGTCCTTTTGTAACATTGGTTGGCCAAATGGATGCTGAGATCTCCAGAAAACTTTAGAGTTCTGTAAAGGGCTTGTTCTAGATGATCTCTGGGGTACCCTCCAACTTTAACATTCTAAGGCCCTCTACGATTCCATCTCAGCCCACCTTTCAAACTCATCTCTTACTAGTCACCTGTATGAATCCTGTAGTCCACCAGGTCCACCAAGTCACATCTAAGTGGTCCATTACACATCTTGTCCTATCCTTTGTCCATGACTTTACTTGGTGGCACAGTGAATAGAACTCTGGACCTGGAGTCAGACCTGAGTTCAAATCCAGCCTCAGACATTGACTAGCTGTCTGTCCCTGGGCAAGTCACTTAACCTCTGCCTCAATTTCCTCATCTGTAAAATGGGAAGAATAATAGCCAGAATTGTGAGGATAAAAGGAGATGTTTGCAAAGTGCAAACATCTATGTAAATACCAGTAACTGGTTATACTGTTTCCTGTTTTATCCTTAACAACTTATACTGCTCAGTGTATTGGTTTATTTGGGGTTTGATAATTCATATACATCAAAAAAAAAAGTTAATACTAATGACATATTCTGAGATTTAAGCTCAAGCCTGCCAGAAACATTTTTATTGAAGAAATGTCCAAACTGACATCATCTCTTATGTCCTCTAACTCTGCTCCGAGATGATTTGAGGTAATATTTATAAGAATCTTGAATAAAGAAAAGACGATGTGTTAAAAATACAGTTTGAGGCTAATATTGCAGAATATTCCAGAATTCATTTCCTTCCTGGAACAGTTCCCACAAAGATTGAAAAGTTTTTCCTTGTGATCATTACCTTAACTTTTAATTTCCAAAGAGGACACTCCCCTTAGGAGGACTAAGATTCAGACTTCAATCTCTTGTAGGAGATGGGGAAGTAATAATCTTATCTAGAGAAGAATTAAGTTTCTACCCTTGATCCATCTCAAAGGATATCCTTAGCTTTTGTTCACTTGGGGAAAGGACAAGTCTGGAAAGGGTTTTAGGCTCAGGATATGTTATTTCTTATGTCTAGAGAAACTAAAAGTAGGCAAAAAAAAATGCTTCCATACATACAATCTAATTTTCTCAATCCTTCATAAAGATTACAAGACTTAGTAATAAGGGACCATAGAATTGAGAGTTTGGTAGGGCCTTAGAAACTGTCTAGTCTAACCCCCTCATTTTGTGGATGAGAAAAATGAGGCCCAAAGAGGTTAATTAACTTACTCTATGTCAGTCCTAGCAGGGGAGCAGTTTGAGACCATTCTAGGAATAGCAAGGGGTTGTGGAGATAAAAAACGTCTCTGGTTCACTCTATACTTTACATTCCACTCCAAACCAGTGGAAACACTGCAGACCCAGCACTGAGTTTCCTGCTTGTGTGATCCTTCCATTCCTTAAGTGCCAAGGAGTCCTTAAAGTCAAATCTCTCAAGAGCCACCAAAGATGATCATAGTTCAGGCCAAATTTTGAATTGCTAAGCTACAGAGACTCTCTGGGGCTTCTGCGAGTACTGCCCTCTGTCCTCTTACGAAGCTCCTGTGCCAGAAACATGAATTGGTCACAATATTCAGGTTCCAAGTCTGTGCTTGTTTGCTGAGTGGTACAAAGATGAAGCAGGAATTTGTCCAGGTCAAAGCAGAAACTCCAGCAGGGCTACAAGGGGACCATGCCCATCAAGCTGGTTGTGTCCTCCTCTTTGCAGTCATTCCTAGACCAACTACGTCGATTCTAAATGTGTGGTGATATACTCTGACTTCCTGCGTTTCAGCTGAACTGGCCTGTTTCACGTCTCAGCTGTGAGCTTTGACCTAGCCTGTCCCCTGTGCCTGGAAGGCGCTCTGTCTTCGTCTCTGACTCTTAGAATTCTTGTCATTCTTCAAGGCCCACCTAAGGTGCCACTTTCTCTTATGAAACCTCACCTCATTTCCCCAATTTGAAATGTTCTCCTTCCATAATTATATTGCATTGACCTAAGTATAGAGGTTGTATCCCTCTCCCCACCATCTCCCACCCCTTCTTCCCCCATAGAATACAAACTCCTTGAGGGCAGGAAGTTTTTCATTTTTGTTTCTGAATTCCAGTATCTTTTACATTATAGACATTACATTAAATAATGTTTATTGGATTGAAAATATTCTTTCAATTAAAGGCTCTAGTTATCTGTAAGGTATAGGCCTCCAATTTTGCTCATAGGATGACTCCTTGTCAAGCACAACAGAACATTCTTTATCCTCAATCTTTGCCCAGGATCCTATGAGGCGAGAGTCTGGCGAGAGTCAATGACCAGAATAGGTTCTGCCTCTAATTCCTTTGTCCATCAACAATTTCTGGTACCTCTTCTTCAAACTGTGGCATGCCAGGGGTTGATTTTCTTCTTGGGTGCATGTGGTCCAGATGTATCCATACTATTTTCATTGAAACACCTGACTTGCAAACCTTGGGACAGTTCCAGTGGCTGATCTCCTTGGCCCAAGAGTTTGAACCTCCCCAGTTACAACAGAATTGGAAAATTGAACATCCTAGAGCATAATCTTCAAAGCCTACGCTTGCTCAATTAGCGCCTTCCTCAAAGTGACTGTTATTGCCTGAGTTGGGAGCAAAAGGGTCTATGCAGCTAAAATTAATTTAATGAAAATACAATTCTCTTTAATGTCTTGCTTTTCTTCTTCCCTGATCAGTTTTTTCAGTTGGGAATAACTGGAAGATTTGTTCTTCATTTTAAATATTTGTGATTGTTACGGTAACAGTTCATCATCTGTATTCAGAGCCTCTGCTACCAATTTTTGTGCCTGGGGCAAGGAGCACAAAAATGTGGTCAGGGTAAACCTTCAAACAGTGCTTGGGCATATCATGAAGGAGAAAAGCCAGTGGAGGAACTCACCTGGAGTGAAGCAGATGGGGAAAGAAGCCTTCACCATCTGGCAGCTTTCGATTTTAAATAATAATTGTTGCTAACAATGTGTTAAGCTCAGTTGTTGCTGAAGGATTGCGGTTGCTATCAACACCCTATAAATTTTGGCACCCCAAACCAAGCCCCATTCACTCCACCATATTTAAGGTTTGTCTCTTCTGAGTAAACCTTAGTGTGGTTTGTTGGTCTTAACCACCACTCTGCAGCACTGTTTGTTTGTGGAGGGATGTGGTATAGAAGGGAAGATAGGGTTTGGGAGACAAAGTAGAAAACTTTTACAGAGACTCTTGGAAAATAGAATATTTCCTGGATTAACAATTCCTAGCAATTTTACATTTGCAGTGTTCTTCTTACCTATCCCCTCTACTCTTTTCCTACTTCCAACTTTAATCTTTATTCACCTGAATGTTGCCATTGCCTCTTAAAAGCCCTCCTGCCTGCACTGGCTGTCTTTGATCATCTTTCATACTGTGCAGCCCCTTTTCTAATTCTTGTGAACAACTAAAACATAGATTGTACGTGGGGACTTAATATGGTGGTCATCCTCACTCTCCATACCCCCAAGTGCTTAACCAGTGACCTCAAACATTCCTGTATGGCTTCTGATTTTTAAAATATACAGCATATCAAATGCTGGTCCTCCAAGGCTCTCAGTGGTCATCTTCACTCTTGTATCTAATGCCTATCATCCTTGTGGCATCTCAGGAGCAGATGCTAACCAGGACTCATATCTCTTCTCCTTCTAACACAACAGGCCGAGGCATAACTAGAGCATTTGTCTGTGCTCATGCTGCAGTCACACTGTGAGGGAATGCCTGGTGGTTGTGGGAAGTCCTTCCGTTAATACATTAAATCACTTAGTAAATAAGTCCTAGGAGGTTGTCTTCAGCACTCTGAGCTTAAGTGATATGCCCAGAATCACGCAGCTACTAAATGTTGGACCTGGAACCTAGATGCTCCTGACTCCGAGACCAGCACTCAATCTACTATCATTGCTAACTCTCAACAACAGCACCTCCTGAAAATAATGGCAGTCCACTCAGGGAAGTGATAATTATCTCAGAACTTGCCTCAGGGATGTGGACGTGTTCTTGCAGCTGGCAAAGCAGTCTACTGCTTTCACAACTTCACTGTATCTGATATAGTTCTTTTCTTCCTTAAAAATGTAATCAATCTCTTCAAGAATTTAGTGTTTGAGAAAAGAGGGGTTGGAAATGTTTACTTTCCATGTGTCTTCTCCAGATATTCCTCTAGGAAATTTGGGCAGGTCTATTGATTCTGAAAACACAGTAAAGCATTTATACTGTCCTCCCGTCAGAGCATTCAATATCCTACATCCCTATACCTGCCTAGAAGCTCCAAAACAGTCCTATTCATGTGTTATCATCAGTGGTGTTTACAAAACCAACAGGGCTCCCCATGGGTCTGTATTCATCCCAGAGCACCAATACTTTAGCCAATAGGAATCAGCTCATTTTAAACTGTAATATACCACAATAAGTGTTTACTAGGTACACAGCCTGCTGTAGTATTTGTAAGGAGTTCTAGCTAAGCTTTTCTATTCCAAAGGCCGATGGTATGTACTTCAATAGATAATCATGGATGAGCTCCCAAAATGTAACCTTTCTATCAAAGACTGAGGACCCAAAGGTCTGTAGGATTTTGTGGGATTTGTAGGATTGTAGCTTTGCAGGATTTTCTCACTCTTGGTTCCTAGCACTGTTGAGGTCTTTTGCTGGGATTTGCAAAAGGATCATGCTGTCCATTCAATATTGGAAGTAATAAATCCTTTCGTTGTTTTGATGGGAAGTCCACATAGCTTTAATTCCAGATACCCAAGTGAGCAGAGTACAAGGGATAGGTACAACAGGGAATGGTATATTAGGGCAACTTTCCTGGAATGGACACCTCCAAAGTAGGTTAGCGCGTGGACTCCACATCCTGGGGCCAAGATTGATGCCCTCAAACCAAGGCAATGAGACACTGACTCCCCGTAGCGAGACTGACAACCCCAAAATGGAAGTGAATGGACAGAAAAGATACAAGCAAGGATGTCACCAGAATGCCTTGAGCAAAATAACTTAATTTTTGAAAAATGATGAATTTAAAAATATTAACAAACTTTAGCATTTCCATATACAAAGAAAAAGGATTGCATATGAAACAAATCTCAATTTCATGAAATTTGGTGTTTTTAAAGTATGTATTAAACTTTGCGCTACAATACCAACACTATCCTGTTTAAATGTGTCTCTTGAACTTCATTCTCCATATTTTTTCATGACTAAGACTGAAACACCAGAGGGTCTTCTGGGCTGTAACAAGTTCTCACCAATGAATCTGGGAAGATGTTTGTATGGTACCCTGCCCTCCATATGCTGTTACCAAAGGAAGTCAACAAAACTGATAACCTTATATGAGCAACAATTAGTCTCAAACATTTATAAATCCTCACAAGAGATTTAGACCTAGGTAGGATCTTTGGTGCTACTTAGACTAATCTTCTGATTTCATGATATGAAGAAATTAGGGCTCAAATCATTTAAGTGACTTGCCTAGGCTCATACAAGTAAGTGTGCCAGGCACACTTTGAACCCAGATCTTCCTGGCTCCAAGGTCAGCACTCTAAGCACTGTGCCATATTGCTGCTTCTTATCTAGCAGATCTCTAGTGCAAGCTTCTCTCCACCACCCCAACCTCCGCCAAATCCTGTCCTGCCTTGGCTTACCATTTACTCCCTGCTAATAATAGCTGACATTTCTATGGCGCTTTATTTAAGGGGCAAAAAAGGAGCAGACCAGATTTGAGGCAGCATAGTTGAGCTCAAAGGCAAGCACTTGAGGTGAGTTACTAAATGAGTAACCCAGTTCAAAGACTCCCTTTTGGGCAGGTGAGCATCTGATGAGAAGGTAAACAGCTTAGAAATAGGAATCAAGAATTATCCAAAAGCAGAAACTGAATTTTGGGCAGAGATCCATTGAAGGAGATGCAAGAGCAGGATGGTTCCAGAGAACAGTAGCTCTCTAAGGTAACTGGCTAATTCCTTATTCTGAGGGGGTAGCTGATGTCTTTGCCCTGAGGCTGCATGGTTGGGGACTATAAGCAGTGCTGACAGAAGGTAAGTCAAAGCTTGAAGCTGGGTAACTAGATGTGTACTAGTCCCATGGACAGAAATAGGGAATTCAGAAGGCGTTGGTAGTTTGGGGGTGGGGAAGTGTAAAAATAGCCACTTCAATTTTGAACATGTTTGTTAGCACAGCAGGGCAAGCAAGGCAGCAGAAATGTGGATGTGGGAAGGGAGCAGGTATGGCCATTTCCCTTGGAGGAGTGCTCCGCTAGTCATGCCCACACAGGCTGCTAGAAGGCAATGTATCTGAAGCTTCTGCTTTACAATTCTAACAAAAAACGACTCGGGATGAGGAGAGAAACTGAGATAGTATTCTCAGTGCAATAAGGCAATGTGGTTGGGGCCATTTGGGGTCCCAGTGGTCTTCCCATCTCTGAGTCTCATTGCTCTGCTGGCGTTCCCATCCTGGGAGAATGGCAATCAAGACAATGAGTGGTGTTTGTTTTCCTCCTCTGGGCATCCTGTCTGTCTGTGGTCAGGTTGGTACACTTCCCCAAAGGATGCATACCAGGTGGTGCCATGTGGGTGGACTCTGAC
Source organism: Trichosurus vulpecula (assembly GCF_011100635.1). Lineage (NCBI taxonomy): Eukaryota > Metazoa > Chordata > Mammalia > Diprotodontia > Phalangeridae > Trichosurus > Trichosurus vulpecula. The sequence goes on from NC_050580.1 coordinate 49,049,922, forward strand.
AACTCAGGATTAGTTAGACTCAAATGCCTACCTGTTAAGCCATGTCTGAGATGACTCCAGGGTTATTGGGTGTCTGGTGGAGGTAAAGAGGCTGATAGTTTTTAGCCAGCAGAATGGGAGCAGCATGCTTTGCAGTCTTAGAGGGGCTGATTTAGGTGGCACATGAATGAGTGAGCAGCTGCAGGAACCACAGGGGGCGAATGGTTCTCCTATGGTGGCCAAGCTGCCACCTGAGCCTGCTGTCATCTCCTGGCCCACGTTCCAGGAACAGGGAAACTATGCTTGCCTTCCTGGGCCAGAGAGAACTGACATTAAAAACCCAGCCACCAGCCAACAGAGGCAGCATTGTGCAGTAGGCAGTGTACTGGATTGAGGCGGGGGACCTGGGTTTGAATCTCAGTGATGACATTTACTAGCTGTGTGATCCTTTGCAAGTCACTTAGCCTCCTTGTTCCTCAGGTCTTAGACCAGCTGACCCCAAAGGCCCCATCCAGCTTGAAAGCTCTGGTTTTCTCCCAACAGGCAAAGCTCATCCTTTTTATTGGAAAATTGAAATTGGCTACCCTGGAATGGGAAAAAGGAGCCCCCTGCTGGAGAGCTGTCAGAAGTTTAAGGCCAAACCTTAAGTTCCATAATGCATTGGGGTGGGAGCAAGCATCATTCAGGATGGACCTGGGTTCAACCCCTGTCTCTGATACCTGTTGTCTGTGTGTCCCTGGGCACTTAATTTACTTAATCTCTCAGAGCCCCACTGAAGCTCTCTGAGACTAGAAATTGCAAAAAAAAAAAAATGCTAATTGCATTGCTAGAGGAAGACCCTCCACCAGTGAAAACAAAGGACAAAAAAATGCCACCCCTTTTTCCACCACAGGCAGAATATGGTGATTGGCATTTTAGATGCAGGTCAGTGGGACCACTTTTTAGTAAAATATACCAAGTCATTCTAGCAAATGAGGGCCATCTTAGTATTGTGACTGCTAAATGAGGAAATTCCAAACCAGTTGGCATACTCCTGTCTAAATGACTCAGTGGCCCTGTTGAGCATGCTGGCACAGATGATCTGAGAAAAGGAGGAGGGACCAGACTTACAGATGAGAGAGTGAGAAGAAACTACTGGAGAAAACCCCTTGTCAGTGAATGTAGGGAGGGCTTAGCTAGAGAATGCTTCAGGTTTTTAGGATATGACAATAGTAAACTCATAGCACCCTAGATAATACAGCCCACAAGTATGAATGGATACAGGCCAGTGATGAATGAATGGAGGTTTGTTTAGTTTTTACTGTTCTAAATGCTGGGCTAGGTGGTAGAAATACAAATACAAAAAATCCTCTCTTCCTAAGAAACTTGCGTTCTAATGGGGGGAGAGAATGAATGTCAGCGAGTTAGATGGCACCATAGTGCACAGACTCTGGGCCTGGAGTCAGAAACACTCATCTTCCTAAGTTCAAATTTGGTCCCAGACACTTACTAGCTGTGTGTCCCTGGGCAAGTCACTTAACTCTGCTTCAGTTTCCTCATCTGGAAAATGAGCTGGAGAAGGGGATGGCAAACCACTCCAATGTCTCTGCCAAGAAAACCCCAAATGGGGTGACAGAGAGACGCAACTGAAAAATGACTGACCAGCAACAATGAATGTAGGGGAGTGGTAACAAGGAAGAGTAAAGTCACAGGGATGGTGAGTAGAACCATAGGGCTATTGAATTATGTATCCTCTCTAAGAGCACTGATAAGAATGATATGATTACTGCTCACGGAATAAGAAATTCTCATGGAGGTTCCCTTGGTTGAGTGGCTGAGGTAGATCAGATGTAGTAAGTTCTCATTAGTCAGCAGAGGCCTATGGCAGGCTCTAGGGATCTGTTAGGGAGGGTACCCAGGAGAAGGCAGGGGCAGGAGCATCATGGCAAGAAGATAGCATGGTCAAGTGACTGAGGCTAGATGGACGCAATAAAATTGTTACTTGTCCTTCGTTCTCGAAGAGGACTATGACATCAGGAAGGTGATGCCATGATGTGGAAGACCTTAGTCTCTCAGGGAGTATTGATTCTGGACATACCATGGCCTGCAGTTGCTTGGTCCAGTTGTGTGGGAGGCAACTGCCTGGTAATCAGAGGTCCTAATGAAGGTAATATTTTCCTGGAACTGAGGTCAAATGATAAGAGGGGAATGTCACTGCAATGTAAAATAATCTCAGAGTGGGTAGTTGTGTGCAAAATAAATAGAAGTAAATACAAGATCATTAGGGAGAGGAGGCAGTTGGGGGATCAGCAAAAGCTTGAGTTGTATCTCGGAGGAAGAGATCGATGCTGTGGAATGGGGTTGTGGAGGGGATGCATTTCCAGAATGGTGCAAAGGCCCAGGGGTAGGAGATCTTGTGTGAGGAACAGAGGTATCAAAGCCCTCTGAGCCTTTGAAAGCAGATAATGGACTGAGACGTTTCTTTTTTTCCCCACATGAAAAATAAGGAGAGGGAGGTATAAATGTGAGAGAGAGAAGGGAAGGCAAAGAAGGAAGAATGAAGTAGGAGGAAGGGAATGAGAGGCAGAACAGAAGTAGAAAAGGGAGAGGGTGGGTGGAACATGGATCTGCCCAGAATTCCTGGGCAGACTCCTCTTGTGAACTTGATGAGTTTCTCATTGAAGTCAGCCTGAAGTCTTAGAAAGAGCATGAAACTCAGAGTGGGAAGGCCCTGTTCTGAGTGCTGGCTCTGCCACCGAAGAGCTGTGTGACCTTAGCCAAGTCAGTTTCCCATTTGGGTCCCAGTTACCTCTTCTGTAAAGTGGCAAGATTGGACTAGTTCTCTCAGGTTCCGTTCAGCTCTAAAAGTGGAGGATTTGATCTCCTGCTCTAATGACTAAAAAGAAATATGTTGGAACTCCAGGGATCCCTCCAGTCAGTTTTGACAGCAAAAACAAAGCCACTCCCCTGAAAACCTCAGAGGTACAGAGAATGACAACCCCAGGCCTTCCTGCCCCAATCTGCCCAAACCCCATTTACTCCCCCCTCTCCCAGCACAACCAAGAGAATTGTAGGGCTCCAAACCCATAATCTGTAGACAGGGGAAGACCAAATATTTGTCAGTGGAGGCAGTAGTTCATACTTAAGTGAAATCATCTGTCATTCAAAGAGTCAAAGTATTTTACCTTTCTAGGATCCCTGATTTCATTGGTGTACATACTTGATCCTTTAGCACAGATTAAAATCCTTCTGTGTTTTAGGAGAAAGGTTCTTAACCAGGGGTCTATGAACTTGGGTTTCTTTTTTTTTTTTTTAACATTTTGGTAATTGTATTTCAATGTAGTTGGTTTTCTTTGCAATCCCATGTATTTTATTTTATGTATTTAAAAACATGAGTCTGAGAAGAGGCCCATAGGCTTCACTAGACTGCCAGAGGGTGGGTCCGGGGTAAGTCCTGCCTGTCTTAGGAGACTGTCTTCGTGAGTAGCTCTGGTGCCCTCAAAATCCATTACCTGGTGACCAACCTTGGCAATGAATCTCTCTGAACTTAGCTAGGCTACTCTTTGGCCCATTTCTGAAACCTTCCCAGTTTGATTGAAACTACCGTAGTTTTGTTGTGGCTGTGAGGTCTTCCAGAATCACAGGTCACTGCTATACCACAATATGTGTGAGGTTTTAGTTGAAGGACTATGGATATGAAAACTGTTCCCAGAGCACATGACCCAGGTAGGATTTGCCTTCTAAGTACTCCATGCCTAATCCAAAGCAAACAATTACAAGCCTCACTGTCACATATGGCAGTGTAACCCCAGTACTTAATACTTAATGATATGGTTTCATTCTATACGTGGTACCAAACACATGGCTCTTTAAAAAGTTTCTATGTGTATATGTATATAAATGTATGTATAAAAAACTGTTATTTCCCAGTGACTAACCCCCTTTCCTATAGAACTCTCCTTTTAACAAATAAGTACAGTCAAGCAAACTAAATAGCCACATTGGCCATGCCTGAAAATGTCTGCCTCCTTCTGGACCTATAGTCCATCACCTGTACTGAGAGGAAAGAGGCAAGGTTCCCCATCAATCTGGTGAAGTCAGGAATGACCACTGCATTGGTCAGAGTTCTGAAGACTGTCAAAGATATTTCCCTTTATTTTATTGTGGTCGCTGTTTAAATTATTCTCCTTTTCCTATGTCCGTTCATACAAGTCTTCCCAAATTTCTCTGAATTCTTCGTATTCATTTTCCAGAATTCAGTAACATCCTGTTATATTCATATATTAATATTGGTCCAGATTGTTCCCAATCAATGGCCTCTCTCTTTCCTGTTCTTGCTCTTACAGAAATTGCTATTATAGCTTTTTTGTGCACATGGGACCGTTTCTTCTGCCTCTGACATCCTTAGAGTGTATATGCCTAACAGTAATCTCTAGACCAAAAAGAGCACACGGTTTTTCATGCACCAGTCACTTGTCTGTCCTTGTTGATCCCTTTCGTTGCCTGAATATGCTGAATAAGCTTTATTATCTTTCTAACTCTTGGTTTTACAATAAACATTTATCATTTAAAATTTGACTTCACATTCCCAGAATCTAGGATTGAGTGGAGAGAGAAATTCCACAGGTCAAGTTAATTACTGGAGGTGGTTTTTCCTCTTATCATTTCTAGCTTTTTTTCCTTCAGGCGTAATTGTCACAGATCAGTGTGACTCATCTGATTAAATGAACTTGAAATTGTGGGTTGCTGCTGGGACCTGGAGCTCTGCCTGTACAGAATTCAACTCAGCATTTGCAGAAGAACTAAATGAGGGAGGGAATGGGAGGCGTCCCCTGAGCCTTGTTTAAATCATCTCTCAGGAAGGCCCCAGGCAGCTGCACGGTAGAATCACAGGTCTAGAGCTGGAGGGGCCTCAGAGGTTATCTAATCCTATCCCCATGTTTTTCAGATGATTAAACTGAGGTTCAGAGATGTTAGGGGACTTGCCATTGACCACAAAGGTTGTAAGTGGCAGAAGTGGTATCTGAACCTGGGTTCTGTGATGCAAGGGCTAACGCTCATTCCACAGTACTGGGCTGCCTTCTCTCAAGTCCCAGCTAAAATCCATCCTTTGACAAAAAGCCTCTCCTCTTAATCCCTCTTAATTCTAGTGCCTTCCCTCTTTTGGTGATTTCCAGTTTACCTTGTACATAGCTTGTCTGTATGTAGTTATTTACATGTTGGTCTCCCCCGTTAAACTTTGGGCTCCTTGAGAGCTGGGATTGTCTTTTACCTTTCTTTCCATCCTGAGCACTTAGCATGATGCTTGGCACATAGTAGGTGCTTAAATGTTTACTGACTGACAGACTTCTTGGTGGTGTGGTGAGGGCTGGAGTCCTCATACTGACCTGAAAGAAACATCTCTGCAGTGACTTTCTGAAGCTACAAATATAGAAAGGGGTGGGATGGCTCTGGATAGGCTCCAGTGAGGGCCATGCTCCGGAGAGGTTATTTCTGATCTGGGCCAGGCAGCAATAGCCCAGAATTACTGCTGTATACCAATGGATACAGAGCCTAGGTCCTGTGTGTTTGGCAGAAAGCCAGACAGGCCTCCATTGGTGACTCACATACCCATCCTCAGGCCTAATGCTGTCACACCAGACTCTCAGCTCAGTAGGGGAGAGGACTGAATAGAGAGAAGAAAACTGGGCTCTCACTGCAGTGGATTGGGATAGAAAAGAGGGCTGCAGCCACTAACATCCCTTCCCAGCTTAAAAACCATCAAATGTCAGGAAGTGACAGATCAGGCAAGTGGATTCCCTGTTCAAATGTCAGCTCCTGGAGATCAGAGATTGTTGTGTTCTTTGTATTAGTCTGCCTGGCATATAGCAGGCACTTAGCAAAATGTGAATTGATTGATTCAGTTTTAGTGAATTCAATTAGGTTATCTATGGTTCTGGAATGTAAGCTGCTTTATGGTTGTGTATGGGTCAGAGACCACTACTCACATTAAAAATAGAGATTGTTCTTGAGAGAAGGCAAAAAGGAATTTTATTGCTTTCTCATGAGAAAGGATGTAACCCAAGCGGGGTGGGGGGGGGGCAGTGTCTGAATAAATGGGCACATCCCCTGAACAGGGTACAGGAGGGTAAAAAGGACTCAGATGGATGCCAGTCCTTTTATTGGCTTTCCCTTTGACTCTCCCACCAGGCTCTTCATTGGCCAGATACAACCCCCTGACTGCCTACATCATGCCATCCTCCAGTGGCTCCTTTAAGCATGCATACAAGCCTCTGACCTTTCACCCAACCGACCTGAGACCTGGTTTCTGCTAGATCAGAGCCCTCGGTCATCTGACTTACATTCTGCTAAAGCTGGGGTGGGGGAGAGGGAGAGGGACACCTTCAACTCTGTGGAAACAAAACTCTTCCCCCCATCTCTTACAGTTGAGACTATTTCTTTTTTTGGTTTTGTACCTTCACTGTCTAGCACATCCCCTTATATACAGCTGGTGCTTAATAACTATTTGTTGATTGTGTTGGATTCAAAAATTTGGAAATCATGGGACCTGAGTTTGAATCCTAGCTCTGACACCACTTGTGTAGTAACCTTCAGCAAGTTACTTAACTTGCCTTGACCTCAGCTTATCTATAAAATAACAGGGCTAGACTACATGGCCTCTGAGCTCTCCGGCCATATATCTATGGTTCTATGAAGACATGTGAAGACTTAAATATTTGGGGATCATTTATCTTATATGAGGCAGAATACTGGAGGACCTGGTTAGGTCTGAGGACATATTTTGTTCATTTTCAATGTAGATCACAGGTAGATCTTTCCAGATGATCACTTCCCCTGCCTAGAGTTCATTCTCAAGCATTCTGGCCTCCCTTCAGTGAGTAAAAGAGTTGAATTCTTGGCCCAGTTTCATGCCCTTCCAAAGGTCTGTCCAAGAGAGAAATTCTGATCAACTTTGGGGTTGCCTATCCATATCTTTGTCTTATTTATCTGCACATAGTAAATGCTTAATAAATTCTTTTTTATTTTATTCATTATTTATATCATTTGTTTAAAAAAAAACTCAAAAGTTCCTGCTCTGGAGGCAGTTTTCAGAAGATATCAAAGCTATCCATAGTCACATGAAAAAATGCTCAAAATCACTGTTGATTAAAGATGCAAATTTAAACAACTCTGAGGTACCACCTCATTCCTATCAAATTAACTGACAGAAAAGGAAAATGACAAATGCTCGAGGGGATGTGGGAAAACAGGGACACTAATCCACTGTTGGTAGAGTTGTGAACTGATCCAACTATTCTGGAGAACAATTTGAAACTGTGTCCAAAAGGCCATAAAACTGTGCATACCCTTTGACGCAGCAATACCACTACCAGGTCTGTATCCCAAAGAGATCAAAGAAAAGGGAAAAGGACCTAGTTATACAAAAATATATATAGCAAGTCTTTTCGAAGTGGCAAAGAATTAGAAATTGAGGTGGTGCCCATCAATTGGGGAATGGTTGAACAAATTGTGGTATACGATTGTGAAGGAATACTACTGTGCTGTAAGAAATCATGAGCCGGCAGACTTTCGGAAAACCTGGGGAGACATATATGAACTGATGCAAAGTAAAGTGAACAGAACCAGGAGGAGAACATTGTACACAGTAGCAGCAATATTATAACAATAATCAGCCTTGAAAGACTTCATACTCTGATCAAGACAAAGATCCGAGACAATTTCAAAGGGCCCATAATGAAAGACACTGTCCGTCTCCAGAAAGAACTTGAACTCTGAGTGCAGATTGAAGCACACTTTTTTAAACTTTATTTTTATGGTTTTATTTTGTTTGTGTTTTCTTTTGCAATATGGCTAATACGAGAATGTTTTACGTGACTTCACATGTATAATCAAAATCAAATTGCTTGCCTTCTCAAGGAGGGAGTAGAGGGGGAGGGGAGGGAAGGAAAGAATTTAGAACTCAAATTTATAAAAAGTTGTTCAAATTTTTTATATATAATTGGCAAAATATAATGAAATAAATAATTTATTTAAAGATGTAACTCTGGATTAAATATTGTCTTGTGTTGTCCTTTAATTTTCTGTGTGTGCCTTGTCTCCCCAGACCATACTGTGAGCTCCCCATGTGTGATAGTAGGCCAGCTGCTCCATTTTTCTGGCCCTGGTTTCCTCATTTGCACAATGGGACAGCTAGATTTGGTGATCTCTAAGTTATCCTGTCAAAAGTGGGAATTGAGTAAGTCTGGTATGGCCTGTTCTGGGTGACATTATAGTGATTTTTAGTGATCCCCTTTTTAAATGCCCACCAACCACCCCTTTAATATTGTGTTCACATGTTTTGGCAGGAATAGAATTTAGTCTCACTTAGAGTTTGCAGGCTCTGCTCTCTTTTTTTGGTACATTTGTCCTTGAAGTCTGAGGCAGCTCTTCCATTCTCTGCAATCTTCAGTGGTCACAGTAGCTTAGCTGTTAAAACTGCCAAGATTGCCACACCCCAGCATGTTGTTTATCCAGGCCTTCATTCATTCCACAAGCATTTATTAATCTCTTTCTGAATGCAAAGCAGAATGATCTGAACTCATTGACAGCTATTAAGCACTTTCTTGCCATCTCTTTACTTAATGGGTTTCAAATTCCTGTTAAACATATTTGTTCAGTCTTCTCCAGTCTCATTCTTATTAGAAGACATAAGCATAACCTAAAACAAGTCCCAAAGACTCACGATGGAAAATGCCATCCACATCCAGAAAAAGAAACATGGAGTCTGAATGCAGTTGATCAAAGCGGACTATTTTCTTTTGTTCTGTGTTTTTTCTTTCTCATGGTTACTCCCATTCGTTCTAATTCTTCTATAGAACATGACTAATGTGAAAATATGTTTAATAGGAATGTATATGTAAAGTCAATATCAGATTGCATGCTGTCTTGGGGAGGGGGAGGGGAAGAAAATTTAAAACTTATGGAAGTGAATGTTGAAATTTAATGTTGAAAATTAAAAATAAATAAACTTATTTAAAAAAATAAGCAAAATAAGAATGAGGTAGTTCAACTTTCAGACTGCAAGGTGGCACAGTGGATAGATCATTGGAGTCAGGAAGACTCATCTTTATGAGTTCAGATCCAGCCTCAGACACTTACTAGCTGTGTGACTCTGAGCAAATCACTTAATCCTGTTTGCCTCAGTTTCCTCATCTGTAAAATGAGCTGGAGAAGGAAATGGCAAGCCATTCCAGTGTCTCTGCCAAGAAAACCCCAGATGTGGTCATGAAGGACTGAAACAACTGAACGAGGAGAAGTTCAATCTTCCTATCATCTGTTGTCATCATTCCATCCACCAATAGCAATGGTTTTACACCTTCTTTGATTATCTTCTTGCCTCCAACATAACTTAAAGAACAAGCAAACCAACCTGCTCCCCCACCCTCATGTTGTCCTTTGCCTTCATTGCCAGCCTCAGCTCAGTCTGGCATCGAGAGCTTCCTCTTAAAGCACTGGGTGCTGTTCTATTTGCTTGTATTTATCTGATGCTGACTCTATCTTCTCTGTGTGTCTTTTAAAAGGCTGAATTGGGCGACGAATTCCTTTCGTAGCCACATCAGTCTGGTTTGTAGCCAGCTCTGCTTTTTTATCTTCATTGCAACATTTCCATTTGTGTGTCTGGGATTTCACTTTTGAGCATTAAACCTGGGTCTTACCCAGGATCATTTCTCTAAGTTCTTTAAAAACTGATCTCTCCAATCCAGGCTACATCTTGAATCATGCCTACCTCTCCCTTACTTCTCTATTAGGATTAAGTGGTCACTTGTGCCCAAGATTCCACTTATTTTGAGTTAGCAATTGGCTCATCCCTGTTGATCAGAATCAGGTCAGAGTCAAAATAGAATTGCTCCATATCTGTCTCCACCTTCTGAAATATGACATTATCATTAAGGCACATCTACAGACCTATGTTCTGTGTACATACACATACTCAGATGCCACACACACTGACCTACACATTGACTTATACACATACACACATCTGTGCATACATAGTAAATAAATAGTCACATATGTATGCAAATATACACACTTTCACACAGACAGCTGAGGCAGTGAGGTGACACAGTGGTTCGCATGCTGGACCTGAAGTCAGGAAGTCTGGAGTTCAAATCCTTTCTCAGACACTTAGTAGCTATGTGACCCTAAGCAAATCACTTAATCTCTGGCTGCCTCACTTTCTTCATCTGTAAACTAGGGATAATAATAGCACCTACCCCACAGGGTTGTGGTGAGGATCAAATGAGAAAATATTCGTAAAACACTTTGTAAATGTCAAAGTGCTAAATGCCATCAGGGCAGCTAGGTGGCACCATAGTGTGTAGAGCTCTGGGCCTAGAGTCAGGAAGATTCATCTTTGTGGGTTCAAATTTGGCAACAGACACTGACTAACTGTATGACCCTGGGCAAGTCACTTCACCCTGTTTGCCTCAGTTTCCTTATCTGTAAAATGAGCTGGAGAAATGGCAAACCCCACCAGGATCTTTGCCAAGAAAACCCTAAATTGGGTCACAGAGAGTTGGACATGATGGAAATGACTTAACAACAATAAATACTATCTATCCATCTGTTTACTATCATCACCATCATTGTGTTAGATACATACAGTGTTTAACACAGGCTTACATCCATGCAGAAAGATAGGTAAACGATGAAAAAACACACACAGAAACCCACACAAACATACAGAGCCAACCAGCCCTTGAAAAAATTACAGCCATGTAACCATGCACAGCATATTTATCTATTTGAATTGCATTAAATTGAATTAAGTAGATTTGTTTCATCGTTCTTGAGCTCACCATTCTGTTCTTTCTTCTCATTCCTGATGGGTTCCTCTTCTCCAACCAAGGCTTTCTTTCCCCTTTCCCCACAATCAAAACATTTCCAGGAACATATCTGTCACTAGAAGCCCAGAGGAGTTCACCGGGAGCTCTGGTCTCAGGTAGGGGTTTAATCATGGGGTCCTAGACCATGGGTCTAGGTTTCTCGCTGCGGCTTAGCTACCACCCTAGAATAAATCTCTGGAGAAATGTCTAAAAACAAAGATAGGGCCTCCCTAGAGGTAGGTAGCAGGATTCTCCACCACAAGGTACCATTAAGATATGAGACAGCTTTTATTTCTTCCATCACAGAAACTGCATGATATCTATAAGACTCTAAGGTGCATATGAACAAACACAGAAGACAAGTACTCAGATAGTTTATTACACTCATTGTGCTCTTCCCTTTGGTCAACTGATGCTGGAATTCTGGACTCAGGAATTTTCAACCCATGAAGTGATTGGCAAAGCTGGAAACATCCATTCCTCAGGATTTTAAGTCACTGACCTATACTTATAAAAGGAAGCAAGAAGAGAGGAAGGAAGGAAGGACGGAAGGACCAGTCAGTGTAGCCTCGAAAAGTGCCCTACTTGTTTCTATATTTACATTTGGGCTATTTGCATTTTGCGCTTTGCAAGCCATCATTGTCTCTGGGAGGAAGGGGAAGAAATCCCCTCCTCCACTTGCTAAAATTTTAAAGGAGAGAAAGCACTGGAAAAGAGTCCTGAGGCCAAATGATCCAGAGTGGATCCTCACTCTAAGAGGCTGCGGAGCAGGGGAAGTTTGTCCCACAAGGGTCCCTCCCCCAGTGGTCTGTTACTAATCATCTTCTATGTAGACCCTGGTCACTGGTAACCAGTTGGGAACTCTGGTGTCATCCCATGCTCAGGTCAGCGTCTCAGCAAGGACTCGTGCTTGTGTCCCACTCCACAGATGGTGCCTCAGTCTGGCAAATCCGGAGCTCTCCAGATCCCCACTGCCAGCTAGCTAAGAGATTCTTTCAGAACTATTCAGGCTTAACATATTCTTTGAGGGCTTGTCTGTATTTTCAAGGGAGAAGCTATCCTAACCCAAAGATTTTACAGCTCTAACAGTGACCATTTTGCTCACAGCTAGCCAATATAGAGACAGACAGCTCTTCCCCATGGCCTAGAAACTGCATTATGTAGGTGGCAGCACCATCTGCTAATGCATACAGCCTGCCCTGCATGCACACTCACTTGTATGTGCCCTGTGACGGTCACATATAGATGTGCACATCATTGAGCAAATTAATAAAAATCACTCAGAGTGACACAACCCTTTACCAAACACAAGACTTTTTCATAGGAGTCCTGAGACTGAGGGAATATTTGTTGCTCCCATTTTTCCTATGAGAAAAGAAAAAATGAGAGCAGTTGCGTCAGACACATACTAGCTGTATGACCTTGGGACAGTCACCCTCTGACTGTCTTAGTTTCCTGAACTGTAAAATGTGTATAACAACAATAATATGTCCCATGGTGGTTGTGAGGATCAAACGGGCTGATATTTAGAAAGCACTTAGCCCAGCGCCTAGCATATTGTAGAAGCTATTAAACTCAGTAACTTGCCCATGGCCTCGTGACTTGTAAGTGGCACAGCCAGGAGCATGATGGAGCGGAAAGATCTTTGGCCTTGGAATCAGGCACCTGAAGCAGCGTCCTTCTGGTGCCTTTTGCTAGCTATGTGACATGAGCTAAATCACAAAACCAGCTTTTCTGGGCCTTACTTTCCTCACTGGTAGAAGGAGGTGCTTGGAGTCGACGCCCTCTCAGGTTCAGTCCAGCTCCAAGTCTGCTTTTCTGACTCAGACGCTGAGACGGGGCTTTCCCTGCTACATCTGTCTGACATTCTCCCCAGTTTTGTCCTGTGCTGGGAATGCTTAGCCTTTGGCTTGAAGCAAGTCAGATGAAGTGGGAGAGAATGACCGCTGTGGTTCCCACAAGGTTTACTCAGGAGGGGGAGGGCCTGGGGGATTTCTCAGGCGCCCAGAATGGGGCAGGGAAGGAGCCTTCCCTGCCCCTCAGCCTCCTGGAAAGAGGCCAGGCCTGACCACCAGTCTTGGGACACCTCAGTCCCGAGGTTCTCAGAGGAAGAATTTGGTCATTGAAGAAGAGCTTCCCATGACCTAATCCATTCTCATTATCCTTAAGGAGAGGAAATGGGGATGAGGTACGGAAGAAAGGTGGGATGGCACAGGATCATATCCCTAGAACTGCAAGGGACAACACGTCTAACACCACCTTTAATGATGGGAAAACTGAGGCATGGAGAGGAAATGACTTGCCTGAAGTCACACAGTAAGTGGAAGAACTCAAATTTGAACCCACATTCTCTGACTCCAAACCCAGCATTTTCCCCCACACTGCACCACCCAGACTCTAGTGACTAGTGACTCTCCCAAGTTCATGAGCCCATGATCGAGCTAGAGGTCACAAATTCATGTCCCATCCCCAAATCCAGTGCTTTTTTATGTACTGGGTAGAGAGCTTTGGAATGAGGAAGACCCGTGTTCAAATCCAGCCTGAGACACTTAACTAGCTGTGTGACCCTGGGCAAGTTATTGACCTCAGTTCCCTTATCTGTAAAACAAAAATATCTTCCTCCCAGCACTTAGCCAAGTGCTAGGCACGTACTAAGTGCTTAATAAAGGCTTATTCCATTATCTCTCCCTTGCTGTGAGGATAAAATGAGGTATTTCTAGAGTGTCTTTCATACTTTAAAACACTGTTATTATTTCACCCCCTGAGTATTGGAGCTGGGATTCCAGCTCAGGTGCCCTGTGTGTGTCGTCCTTATCTGGGGGTGATGTGTCCAGAAAGCCAAAGGAATGCTGACATCTGACATAATGATGCCACGGTGGTGCTGGGTATGAGGGAGTAGGGGGGTGGGAGGAAACCAGAAGGAAGCACCAGCTCAGTGGAAAATGTTCTGTGGTCAGCTCTCCTGCCCATCAGCCCTGTGTATTTATAGACAGCTCCACCCCATACCCAACCTCTCCGTGTCTCATGAACCCTCATTATGGCAGGGTTGTGTGGTGGAGAGGCCACCGGTGTGAGAGTCAGAAGACCTTAGGTCTGGCTCCAGATCTCCTGCAGTCTAATTGTGTGACCCTGGGGCAGTTCCCTTCCTCCTGTCCTGTGCCTCAGCTTCTCCACTTGTTAAAAAAAAAGGCTCTTCGTTGGCCAGATGCAACCCCCTGATTGCCTATGTCATGCCCTCCTCAAATGGCTCATTTAAGCATGCCTAAAAGCCTTTCACTGGACCAGAGGCCTGGTCTTTGCTAGATCAGAGCTCTGATTAGAACTAGTTCTAATCAGTCACCTGATTTACATTCTGATAAAGGGGGTGGGGATGGGGAAATACTTCCAACTCTGTGGAAACAAAACTGCTCCCCCGTTTCTTACAATGTGGAGATACTGCATGGAGTTCACATGAATCTTGCAAAGCACACCGACCTTTGCATCACAAATGATGGAAATCATATTGAAGATGTTATTTGTTAATATTCTAATTAAATAAAATGTTGTTGAAAATTTAATTCCATTTCTTGAAAATATGCATTTTTGCCTGTGTGTCCAGACTTTAGGAATACCTTCTTCACCTGTCACCAGTTATTGCAATCAATAGCCTCCCAATCCTCCCTGCTTCAGAGCTCTCCCCATTCCAATCCATCTTCCCCACAGCTGCCAAAATGATTTTCCTAACAACCATGTCACCCATCTCCCACCCTGCTCAACATACCCCAGTGACTCTGGGGCACACCATAAATCCCTTTATTTGGCATTTAGCGCTCTCCACAACCTGGCCTTCCCTATCTTTTCAGTCTCCTTGCACATTACTACCCCCATGCAGTCTACAGCCCAGCCATACTGGCCTAACTTGGTGTTTTTCAAATGCAGTTCTTCATCTCCCATCTCTAGGAGTTTGCACTGGCTTTCTCCCAGGCCTGGAATGCTCTCCCTCCTTACCTCTGTCTCTTAGAATCCCTGGCCCTCTTCAAATGTAACTTTCTCCGGAAGGTCCTTTCCTCCTCCTTTAAGGCATGTTTTATCTACTCTGTATGTATCATGTTTGTATTGATTTATGCTCCTGATGCTTCTCCCATTAGAATGTAATGTCTTCTAACACGGGGGTTGCTTTTTTTCTGTCCTCAGTATTTAGTGCAGTATATGGCTCATAGTAAGCATTTAATAAATGCTTGGTTGATTGAACGCACCCGTGGACTAGAAACATGGCTCTAGTCAGATTTTCACTCTCACTCACATTAATTGGTATACTGCAAAGAACATCAGACTAGGAGTCAAGTCCCAGGAACACTCTTTGAAGTTCATTTATTGCCCTTGTAACTTTGATCAAATCCCTCCACCTCTCTTGAGCCTCGTTGTCCTTATCTGTAAAATGCAAGTAATCATATCCAAGCAACCTACTGAACAGGGTGGTTGTGAGGAAAGCCAAGCTTTCAGTGTATACATATCAGCAATACTACCATGTATGTAATGTGATCCTAACAGGAGTTAAGTTGAATAGGATCAAGTGGTTTGGAGATGGTCATCTAATGTAAGCTCTCATTTTATAGATGAGTTCTTGGCTCTTTTCTCTTTCTATGACAGAAGTCCCTAATTTGGGGTCAGTTAAGTTCATTTTTTTAAAAAAATATTTTGGTAAATGTGTTTCGATATAATTAGTTTCTTTTGCAATCCTAAGTTTTATTTACTGCATTTAAAACCACTATTTTGAGAAGGGGTCAGTAGACACCAATACGACACAAACAATATTAAGAATTGCCCTATACCAACTTTCTTGTTGTTCTCATCAGCTCTCATTGGTTCAATTATCATCTGTATGTGGAGGAATCTGAGACCTATTTTCCTGTCTCCAGAGTCTCTCCTGAGAGTCCTGTATCACCAACTGATTAATGGGCATCCACTACAACTGGATGTCCCTATGGTATATCAAGCTATGTGTCCCAAACAGAGCTCATTATCTTTTCCCCCTCCCTTCGCCATTCTTCCTAGCTTTCTGATTCTATAAGGACACCATTATTGTCCTCACCCAGGTTTTCTACTTTAGATTCATTCCCAGCTCTTCCTTCTCCTTCATGTTCAGTTGCTAAATCTTGTTGATCCTACTTCCATAATATCTCCCAATACCCATCACTTCTCCATGCACAGAGCCACTACCTTGGTTGAGTCCCTTATCCCCTCTCATCTGGACAGCAGCCTCTTAATTAGTCTCCTTGAGTCAAGTCCCTCCCCTTTCCAAACTGTCCTCTATAGCTGCTAATTAATATACCTAAAGCATAGATGGTACTCCCCAGCTCAAAAAGCTCAGATAACTCCCTCTTTCCTCTAGGATAAAATCCAAATCTCTCTGAGTTTAAAAGCCTTCCACTACCTAGCTTCAGCTTCCCTGTCTAGACTCACAAGCCATTATTCTCACTCATTACCCATTATTCTCTCTCTAGTATCCAGTCTGATTTCTGGTCGAAATGACCTGCTTCCCCATGCAGACATTGTACCCTATCTCTGTACTTTTTGGGAGTGGGGAAAGGCAGAACAATTGGAATTAAGTGACTTGCCCAAGGTCACACAGCTAATGTGTGAAGTGTCTGAAGCTGGATTTGAACTGGGGTCCTCCTGACTCCAGGGCTGGTGCTCTACTCACTGCACCACCTAGCTGCCCCAATCTCTGTGCTTTCAAACAGGCTCCCCTATTCCTTCCTTTATTCCCCCCTCCACTCCCCCTAACTCTCCATCTCCTGGAACCCCGGGCTTCCTTCAAGGCTCAGTTCAGGTGCCATCTTCTATAGGAAGCCAAACCTGATCTCTCCCAGAAATTATTTTGTATCTACATTTGTTTCTATCTATCTGTCCATCTAATAGTGTGTGTTTTTCCCGAATATAATTCAGGCTCCTTGAGGACAGTCTGTTTTCCTCTTTTGTCTTCTTAGATTGGTGTCTGGCACAATGCCTGGCAGTAGGCGCTTAATAAACAGTAATTGAAGGAGTGAGGGAACTGAGGAGCAGGGTCTGGAAGTGACTGAGCCAAAGTCACACAGGCAGTACCTGATAGAGCTGGATTTCAAACCCAGGTTCTCTGACTTAATGGTGCCACTTCTAAATCACCTGGTACAAACTTTCATTCCACAGATGAGAAAATCGAGAACCAGAGAGAGCATGAGAAAATCGAGAACCAGAGAGAGCAGAATTAGTCCGAATAGAGGCTGTCTCCTTTCCCCTATCTCCCACGAGATACTGAAGGGGAGAAAAACCCCAGATTTTCACTAAAAAATAACCTTGATTCTAGGCGGGCCGATTAGGTTTTATACAAACCAGATGCGGGAGGTGGGGTGGGGGCGGTGTAGTTAGCTCTATTCCTGCTCCTAGGGCGGAACACGAGGAGTAGAGAGATCTCTTCCATGGGCAGGGAAAAGAAGATCAGCTGAGGTCAAGTGTGCTGGTGGTTGAGATTAGCCCCAGCCCTTCAGGTTGGCATTGTCTAGGCTGGTGCCAGCCTCCCCACTCCCATCCCAAGCACGGCAGAGGTGCCGCTTTCAGGAGTTTACTAGACCCTGAGGTTGGGGGTGCTGGCCAGGTTTTCAGCCTTTTCCCAGGGGACATCATGCTTAGCCCGGTTCCTCTTCTAGCCAGGGAGTGTCACAGGCTTGGGGGCTCCAGCCAAGAGAGAGAATCCAGCCTCCAAGCCACTCCATTTCTGGGCCTGCGGGGGCTGACGATGACATCATTCCCAGCTGGCTTTCCGAGTCCAGGATACTGTATTGATCTGATTATAGGCCCCTTCTAAAAATGAGATTTCATTGAAAGAAAAAAACCCATAATTTTACAATGAAAAACATGCCGATTATAGGAAGTTTTCCACTTTTATACGAGGCAGCTTTAGGGATGAGGGGTGGGTGGTGGGTGGGGATGAGAGTGGGGAAGGGAAAAGTGCGCCCCATACTCTGACTAATATGGTACTTCCCCCCAGCCGTGGCAGCCCAATCCCCCCCCCCCCCACCCCTTTCAGTCCCCCTGTTCTCCACGCCCTCGCTGGGAGAGCCTGCCCAAGACCGCCAGCAGCCCAGCTTCCTGGGTCAGCACTAACCTGGCCCAGCCCAGCCCTGCTCAGCCCAGCCCTCTCCTACTCGATCCCTCCATTCATGTCTTGACCGCAGCTGGCTCGGGATCGGCCCCCCACTTCCAGGACTCGGCCTGGCAGCTGAACATGCCGGCGGCTTCCTCAGCTCCCTCTCCCTCTCCAGGCTCCCGGTAGAGAAGGGGGTCGGACCCTGCGGGGAGCTTAGCTCAGCTGGACTGGACCGTGTCTGGGCCTCCGGGGACCCTTCGGGAAGCGGCTCGGGGCTGCTGCTACTGCTTAGGAGGAGGGAGGAGGAGGTGGAGAAGAGGGAGGGTAAGTGCTCTCATGGCTTTTGTTGGTTCTGGCCGGGACTGGCGGGGAGGAGGCGGGAGCCCTGAGCTGGTGAGGTTCTGGGGGAAGGGAATGGCCCGGGCGGGAGCAAGTTGGGGGGGGGGGCTTTTGTTCCCGAACGTGGCCTGGCTTGGGAGCCCGACCGCCAGCTCTTCTGGCAAGGCACCGGAGCTGACCCCAGACGAGAAGTTGGCAGTTGTAGCTTTTGTTCTAGCCCGGGAGAAGGGAGGAGAATTGGCTCAGGGTTCCCATCTCACTCTCTGCATTCCTACTTCCTCCCCCTACCCACATCCACTCAGACTGGTGGGGACAGAGGAACACAGATGGCCAGAGGGACACTGGCGAGCGCACACACACACACACACACACACCCCAGATCTTAAAACTGTGCGCGCCAGTCACATTGGCGCACACCCTGTAAACACAGGTACTCTCGATTGTAGGATTGCTGATTATATGGTAGGCAGATTATAAGGGGATTGTCTGAGTCATCTTTACGTTGTAACTTACCCCCAGTGTGTCTTGGCAATGAAGTACAGGGTCTGCTTAGCACCCCTGCTTCTGATTCTTCTTCCCACTTTCTACCCCAAACCCAAAGGGTCCTTCTCACCTCTAAGCCTAATTCTTTCCTTTTCTCCTGGACTCCTAAGTTCGTGAATTCACTTTCATGTGTGGGGTGTATAATTTATATGGTTCAGACCATATGGTTCAGACCTGGTGCCCTAGGAGTTGAGAGAGAAGAGGATGATCTGGGGAGGATCAGAAGGGCTTCTTGAGGGTGGTGGGACTGGAGCTGGGTTCTCCCTTTTGGGCTGGGGAGGATTTGGACAAGGGGCTCCTTTTGGAGTTATTCTGGGCAGCTGGAGGTGTGGGCTTCTCAAACAACTTGAGCTGAGGATAAAAGCAGAAATTGACATGGTATGTGAGGGGATAGTGAGGAGAATGGTCTAGGAGGATGTGTATGAGGAGAAGCAGATAATTGTGGATGGAGAGAAAACAAAGACTAATCAGAGGTTGCATAAGGAGGTAGGGGAGAAAAAGATGGGCACAAAAAAAGTGGCAGCCATGGGTTTGAAAGTTATGATGAGCTTGAGGTAAGATGGGGAAGCTATGAGTTGGCTGGTGTTGGGGACAGAAGGAGACACTAAGTGTACATGACCAGTTTCTTGAATCCCTCCGGCTGGAACTTTTAAACCAGTAAATTTTTGATTCACTTTTGTTAATAACTATTTACCCACAGCGAAGTTTCAGTAGCTATTGATAGGGTGATTACTGAATGAGATTTTGTCCATAACTAGCCACATTAACTGATGTTCTTCTAATTAGAATAGGATAAAATGCAGAGGTGAAAGACACCATCTATCCAGGGTGCCTTAACCTATTCTTTGTCACCAGACTCGTTGGCAAAGTATGGTGACACACATGGACCCCTTCTCAGAATCATGTTTTTAAATGCATACAGTAAAATACATGGATTTAAAAGGAAGCCAATGACATTGAAATAAAGATGTCACACCCCGATAAGTTCATGGACCCTCTGAAATCCATCTGTGGACCTCTCCAGGTTCAAAACTCCTGACATACATAGTCTGGATCCTTCAGAAGTGGAAACCGAGGTGTAAAAAGAGGAGGAATTTTGATTTGTTTCATTAAATATTTCCCAATTACATGTAAAAGAATTTTTAACATTCATTTTTGAAAATTTTGAGATACAGATTCTTTCCCTCCCTCCTGTGCCTCCCCCTACTCCTGGAGAAGGCAATCAATATGATATCAGTTATACACGTGAAGTCATGCAAAACATATTAGTATTGTTGCAAAAGAAAACATACACAAAAAACCAAGAAAAATAAAGTTTTTAAAAAGTATGCTTCATTCTCCACTCAGAGGAGGAATTTGTAATAATACAGCTATGGAGACAAGTTTTCCTTTATTCCATCTGTAGAGAGGATTTAGTAAGCAAATTTTTTTTTTTTTTGGTCCCAACCTGTTATTTCACTGACTCCTAGCATGGAACTCCCTTGACCACTGCAGATCAAGATCTCTTCTGCATTTAGTCTTTGAAAGTTTCCTAAAGGCACTAAGAGGTTCAGTGGCTTTCCCAGAGTTACTTATCAAGTATATGTGTAAGGCTGGATTTCAAATCCAGGTGTTCCTGACATTGAAACCTGAAGCTGTCTATCCACTGTGCTAGGCTGGTTCTCTAAGCAAATCAATACGTAAGCAATACTAAGAGCTCATGTGGTTATGAAACACTCATCGATCCTCACAATAACCCCTTGAGATAGGCGGGGCAGGCATTTGGATCTTTGTGTTACAGATCATAGGCTTGGAATTTAGAGCTGGAAGAGGCCTTAAGGTCATTTAGACCAACCGCCTTATGTTACAGATGTGGAAACTGAAGTCGAGAAAGACTTTAAGCCCAAGGTTATTGTTGTTGGTTCACTCATTTTTCAGTCATAATTCTCTATGACCCCATTTGGGGTTTTCTTGGGAAAGATACCGGAGTAGTTTGCCATTTCCTTCTCTAGTTTATTTTACAGATGAGGAAACTGAGGCAAACAGAGTTAGATGACTTGCCCAGGGTCACACAGCTAGTAAGTATCTGAGTCTGGATTTGAATTCAGGTCTTCCTGAATTCAAGTTTTACAGAACAAATCCTTTTATTAAGGGGATTTGTTCTGTGAAGTTTGGATTCAGTCAAAGGGCTGAACTTTAGGACCTAGAGGGCCATATGTGGCTTCAAGGCCTCAGGTTCTTTACCCCTGGTCTAAACAATTTTAGCTAGGATTTGAGCCCTGTCTTCTGACCTTTAGGAATGAGGCTTTTTCTTCATACTACGTGGCCTCTCCAGGCAAGATTGCTGATGTAATCCGTATCATTTATCTGAGTACCTGAAATACATGATTTAATCAATGGGAGTCCTCCCTCCAGTACAGTTGGCAAACTTTCCACAATATAAAAGATAAAAAAGATAAAAGACTTAAGTTTCTGAGGATGGAAAAAAAAGTCACCTCCCTGAGACCAGACCCATTCTGAGATTCCCTGCATTTAGCTAGACCGGTCCTTGGACAGGGGAGATGTCACTGTCCTCATAGGATGCATCATAGCTGGCATCTTCCTGGCACAGGCAAACAGAATCCACATTCCAGAGAGGTGTCTGACATGAGGGTGGGGATCAGAAGAGGACATGAATGAGGACTGAAGAACAAATCTACTTTTTTTAAGACTGGCTTATTAATGGGTTGAGTTCGAGGGATACTGTTGAGTGCTGCAGAGTCTTCTCTGTTCATTAAATCAGGGCATTGGGATCTCTTCTTGGAACCCTCCTTTAGAAGTTAACTACTTCAAAGTCATTTCTGCAAAGCAATGCTTTACTTACATAGTTAAGTCTTCCTCATGCTATGGCCAGGCTTACTCTGCTACCTGTGCCCCAGGGTACATGTGAAAAGATGGGTATTTGGGTGTATGGCATCTAAACCTTCCCCCTAGGCTGGACTAGGCTAAGCTCAGCTGATCTCTGAGTGAAGCCTGAGGATTATCTCTTACAGTAAAATGCATATTTATTGTTACATTTAAATATATATTTATAAATATGCACGTATTTATAAAAATATATATATTTAACTACCCCATTCTCCCCCACACATATTTGTATCCAACTGTTGAAGTCCCTCCCTTTCATCAAGGTCTAACTGATGTCAGGAAGCTTTTCCTGACTTTCCTATATGATTCTCCACCTTCCTCTCCTCCCCCAGGTAAAAATGATCTCTTCTTCCTCAAATTTCTCCTAACGCTTTGACTGGACCTGACTTTTCCTTATGCCACATTTATCTTATATTTTACTGATGTGTGTAAATGTCCCATCTCCCAATTAGATTGTAAACTCCCTGAGAGCAGGATTTACATAATAGAGTCATAGATTTAGAGCTGGAAGTGACTCCGAACCGTCTGGTCCAACTCCTTCATTTTATAGTTGAGAACACTGAAGTACAGGGAGGTTAAGTTATATGGTTAGGGTCATAGAACTAATAAGTGTCTGGAGTGGGATTTGAACTCAAGTCTTTCTTACCCAAGTCCAACACTCTATCTGCTATGCCATGTTCCCCCGGCACTACTCCAGTGTCTCATTATGGCAAGCAGGTAACCCTGGTTTCTTGAAAACAATAGCTTTCTGCCAAATGGCAGAAAGATTTTGAGTCTGGGCCCAGTGTCTGAGGACCAGCCTAGCTAAATTCAAATAGGGTCAACACCAGCAGGATGGATACCAGGTGATGATTTTTTTTTTTGGCCACAGAAACTCTTAAGGGCCATCTACAAAATTATAGAGCCCTGTCAGTGGAGGGAAAAATCTAAACCAATCACTGCCCTTATAGGACGTCTCATAGCTGGCATCCTCCTGGCTCCATACCCCACCAGAATGTGCATGACATGGGGAGTGATCAGAGGAGGACATAAGTCAGGGGCTGGAAAAACAGCTATTTTTTTTGAGACTTTGGCTTATCAACTGGTTGAATTCAGAGGGAATGAAATCATATATGTTTAAAGTATGGAAGTGCTCGGAGTCTTGTAAGGGAGTACAGATGAATAGGACCAGAACTTATAATAGAGTGGAAAGAATTAGAAGTGTACGCAGATAACTTTGTAGTAAGTCACATTTCTCAGCCTCACAGAATTTTAGAATCGGAGGGGACCTAAGAAACCAGGTAGTACAATCTTTGTATCACTTCAAGTTGGCATTTGTATCATGCCAAGTGACCCCATTTGGGGTTTCCTTGGCAAAGAGCTGGAGTGTCTTTCCATTTCCTTCTCCAGCTCATCTTACAGATGAGGAAACTGAGGCAAACAGAGTTAAGAGACTTGCCCAGAGTCACACAGCTAGGAAGTGTCTGAGGCCAGATTTGAACTCAGGAAGATGAGTCTTCCTGACTCCAGGCCTGGAACTCTATCCATTGCGCCACCTAGCTGCCCTAACAACAACAAATAACCATTTGTATCATGCCAAATTTCTTCTCAAAATAAAGGCCCACTTTTTGAACACTAGTTTTCTTCCTGTGATGTTAAATGATCTGAGTCATAGAAGACACAGTCTCTGAAAGATTGAAGTTGAGAGTCCCCTAAAGGGCAGTGCATGGTGGGGTGCATGGTGGCCTTGAGTGGTCTGTTACACTTTGTACATGAGAAGTTACTTGGGAGAAGTGGCATAAAGGATGTCATCAGAGAAATGGATGACTAGAAAAAAGATGGGCCAGTCACTTTGGCTAGAATGTGGGATATTTCATAGAGAGCCTGTATAGTCCATTGGTATCCACCAATGTCAAGAGAGCTAGAGGAAAGCTTTTGTCTTGGGTTTCCTCCTAGGATAAATAGGATGTTGAAGATGGAAGGGTCCTCAGAAGTCATCTAGTACAATCACCTCATCTCATGCAGGAAGGACCTGAGGTCAAGAGATTGGTCACATGTGTGTCCTAGCTGGGATTTGAAACCAAGTTTTCTGACTTTCGACTCTGCTCCTTCCATGACTCCACAACCGCCTCTTGGGGTAAAAGTTTCTGCAGCTCTTCAGACTTCCCCTTCCCACTCCATACAACCCCCTCCCACTTCCATTTTCATCAATTGGTCTATTCTCTCTCCATCTGTCCCCAGACCCCTGTGGTTAAGACTGTTGGCTAGTTCCCGGGTTGGTGCACAGAGGCCCTATTCATCCCTCTTCCTTCTTTCAGGTGCTAAAAGTTTTTGCCTTTGGGGTCCTAGCAAAGGGAAGCTGGATGGAGAGAGAAAGACACTCATTTTTCTTTTGGAAGAGGCAATATGGCGGAGTATTGGGTCAGAGAATCTAGATTCAGATGCTCTACTATGTATTAGTTGTATAACTTTGGACAGATTCTTTCCTCTCTCTGGGCATCACTTTCCACATCTGTAAAATCAGACAGTTGGATCAGGTGGTCTCTAAGGTCCTGTCCAGCCCCAAGTTCAATAGTCCTGTAACATCAAGCTGTGGAGGGCAAGGGCAAGGGAGCTATTACCTTACCAGTAAACTAGTATCTAGGATTGATCAGAAGCTATTTAAGGAGTTTATTATTTCTTGTGTTTGTCTAAGTTTGGGGATAGGGATGGTATTCCCACTAGGGCCTTTGATGGGGAAATGAGCAGAAGGTCCCTCAGTTCTTGGACTTGGTCTAAACTCCTAGGCACAGCTGAACTGAGGATGTATCTGATTGCACTTGGATGCTGCCTCCAGGGTGGGGCGGGAAGGGAGGGATATCCAGAGAATTCTGGCCTGTGTCTAGTGAAGATTAGTCAGATCATATGATGGGTATGAAGTTTTCTCCAGTCAGACCATGTGATAGGACTGTGTCTTCCCCCAAGTTCTGGGTCATGTCCAGATAGAGCTCTAACACCAACTTGGGGCTCACACTAGCCTATTGCTTCAATTCTGCTTCCTCACCCAAATTTCCTTCTCTAGGGAGGAGAGGAGCTGGGAGCCCCTCTGGGGCTTTGGAGAGGACCCTTTGTATACATAGGACACATCAGTGTAGGATTTCCCTCATCCCCTAACAACAGGAGCCCATCATGATAATGTTAGGTACCTTCAGCTCCTTCCCCTGGGAAAAGGTCTCATGGAGGTAGAATTCCCTTGATAACTATAACCAGAGTTCCTTTTGGGGGCATTGTACCCTCTTCTAAAAGGTGGCATGGCATAGTATAAAATGCATTGGATTTGGAGTCAGAGATCCTGGGTTCAAATCTTGCCTGTTTTACTTGCTTTCTGTGTATCCTTAGGTACCACTTTGGCTAATGGTTTCCTTATCTGGAAAATGAGAAAGTTGGATTGGATGGCCCCTCCAGTCCCTTCCAAATCTGAATGTATGTTCCTATGATCCTCCTTCCTCTACTTTCCAATACAACCTACCCCCGCCATCCCATCAGCCGGGTGAAGCCTGGTTCCGAGTTTTCATCCAGGTCTTGTCATTCTTTGACCTTGGGAAAGCTTCTTTCCCTCAATGTCCTCCTTTGTAAAAGTTGGATGAGGGCAACTAGGTGGAGCAGTGGATAGCATACTGGATTTGGAGTCAGGAAGACCTGAATTCAAATTTGGCCTCAGACACTTACCAGCTGTGTGATCTTGGGCAAGTCACTTAACCCTGTTTGTCTCAGTTTCCTCATCTGCTAAATGAGAGAATTGGATTAGATGCTCTCTAAGTTTCTTTCAAACTCTAAACCTGAGATCCTGTGATTTCAGAGGCAACAAATAAGTATCTGCTGCACAGCTATAAAGGGAAGCCTGGTTAGAAGGTGTGTGTGTATGCATGCTTGTGTGTTGGGTATGTGTGTATGTGCATGTGTGTATCTGTGTTAGGTATGTGCTTGTGTATACTTGTGTTTTATGTGTTGGGTGTGTGTGTATGTGCATGTGTGTATCTGTGTTAGGTATGTGCTTGTGTATACTTGTGTTTTATGTGTTGGGTGTGTGCTCATAGAAATCTGCCTTTCTATAACTTCTCCTACTGCTCCTAGATCCACCTCTTGGGGCCAAACGGAAGAAATCTATTCTCTCTTAAATATGACAGTCCATGACATACTTGCAGACAGCTGTCACCTCCTCCCTAAGTCTCTTTCAGGCCAATGATCTCATTCTTTCAACTGATCCTCATGTATTATGAACTCCATTCCCTTCACCATCCTGGTTGCCCTCCTCTGGACATTCTCCTGCTTATTAATGTCTTTTTTTAAATGTAGCATTCAGGACAGGACACAATTCTCCAGACCAGGTCAGAGTACAGTGGGACCATCCCCTCCTTGAGCCGAGTAGATGTCTGCTCAGAAGTCTCAGACACTTACGAGCTATGTGACCCTGGGCAACTCACTTAACTCCTGTCTACCTCAGTTTCCTTGTCTGTAAAATAGGAGTGATCATAGCGCACACTTCCCAGAGTTGTTGTGAGGATCAACACATGACATAATAATTGTAAAGCACTTTACACAGTGCCGTGCACGTGGTAAGTACTATATAAATGTTAGCTGTTATTGTTATTGTCATTAATCCCTTTCCATGTGATTGCTCTTCACATATCTGAAGACACCCACTGTGTCCCAGTAAGTCTTCCCTTCTCCCAGTTAAACACCCTCAGGTCCTTCAGCTTATTCCTTTATTGCGTCAGTTTCAGTTCTCTATCCATCCTGGTCTCCTTCATCTAGAACATTTCCTGTTCATCAGTATCCTTCCTAAAGCACGGCAACCAGCATGGACCACAGTCGTCAGGGGTGTCCTGATTTGGGCTGAGTACATACAACAGGATGACAACTCTGCCTGCTCTGGACTCTGCTCTTCTCTGTAAGCAGCCAAGGGTCTCATTTGCTCCTGGGTCACTGTTGATATGCATTGAGCTTGGAGCTCACACCCTCCTCTTCTGCCCTATCTGTCCCATTCTGTCCTTGTGCAGGTGGTTTTAGAAATCCAGGTATAGGACTTTGCATTTATCCCTATTAAATTTCACCCAACTGGTTTGGCCCTTTGTTCCAGCCCATTGATTCTAGTGGATTCCGTCATCCGCTGTGTTCTCAGACCTCCACAGTATTACTTAAGATTCTATAAATTTAATAACTATACAATCTAAGCCTTCTTGCAAGTCATTAATAAAAATTTTGAACAGAAAAGGGCCATGGATGGAGCCTTGTTTGACTTTGCCAGAGACATCCCTGCAGGTTGCTATCCAACCCATTAATCACTACTGTTTGGACATTGTTATTCAACAAATTCTAAATTCACCAAACTGCACTATTATTCAGCCCATAATTCTCCATTTCATCCATAAAGATCCAGTGAAAGTCTTGTCAGACGAATTGTAGAAATCAGGCATTCAGTGTCGATGGTATTACCCTGATCAATTTAATAACCCTGTCAAGAAAGGAAATGAGATTAGTCTGGCATGGCTTGTTCTCGATGGACCCATGCTGAATTCTATTGATCCCTGGCTCTCTTTCTAACTACTTACAAACCAGAGCTTGAAGAATGTGGCCTAGAACTCCGCCAAGAATTAACAGTAAGTCAACTGGCCTGTAGTTTGGGGAATTAACCTTTCAATTTTTGAAAATCAGACAAAAGCTTGCCTTTTTACAGTCGTACAGTACCTTTCCTGTTCTCCCTAATTCTTCAAGAATCAGTGACAGCAGCTCAGCAATCACATTCACCAGTTGCTGGTTCTCCCCTCCCCCCAATATCAGCTTCAATTCAATTTGATTCACTTCAATGGAATTGGCCTCGAGGAGCTTACATTTTATTGGGAGCAGATGTTCAGATGAGAAATAACACGTATAGTGGAAAAAGCTCTGGACGTAGAGTCAGGACACTCCTACCTCTGACACTTACTCTCTCTCTATGTGATGACAATTTCATCTTTCTCAGCATCAGTTTCCTCACCTATAAAATGCGAGTAATGATAGGATCCTCTCAGGTTACCTTCATACAATCACAGGTAAGTATCAGTTGGGATTGTAACTTGTAGCCCAGCACCCTCATGCTCTGGGGTTCCATTCTTGGAGGCTGATCCGAAATTATTATCTGTTGACTTGTTATGCTCTGTCCCATGGTTTATTTTATGATAGTTCAGCGTTGTAGCTTGTATTTAAGTTTCCGCAGATGTAGGAACCAATGTCCCCAGCTCTTGAAAAGCAGCAAGATTTCATCCTATAGATGACACAGAAAGTGCTTGCAAAGGATTTGCAAAAGCCCATAAACAAATGCAAGCCATATATCAAAGGACTGGGGGTAGCCCATAAACAGTGACAGAATTCATCTTCTTCTCTGGTTAGTCTTCCCAAGCTGCCCTAGACTTGGAGCCACCTCTAGTCTTGGACTACCTAGAAAGGGAGACACACTTGGGCCTGCCCCAAAGCTCCAGCATTTAAGGGAGTTCTTTTATCCCCCCACACATTTATTTATTTATTTTCAGTTTTCAACATTGACTTCCATGAGTTTTAAATTTTCTCTGTCTCCTTCCCCGCCCCCTCCCCAAGACAGGGTGTAACCCAATATAGGCTCTACATAGATATTCTTATTAAACATATTTTCACATTAGCCATGTTGTATCGAAGAATTAGAATGAATGGGAGGAACCATGAGAAAGAAAAAAACTAAACCAAACAAAAAAGAGCGAATAGTATGCTTCGATCTGCATTCAGACTCCGTATTTCTTTCTGTGGATGTGGATGGCATTTTCCTTATGAGTCTTTTGGAGTTGTTTTAGGTCCTTGCATTGCTGAGAAGAACTAAGTTTATCAAAGTCAGTCATTGCATGCACAATGTGGCTGTTACTGTATACAGTGTTCTCCTAGTTCTGCTTCTTTCTCTCAGCATCAGTTCATATAAGTCTTTCCAAGTTTTTCTGAAGCCCACCTGCTCATCATGTCTTATAGCAAAATAGTATTCCCTCACATTCATATACCACAACTTGTTTAGTTATTCTCCAATCGATGGGCATCCCCTCATTTTCCAATTCTTTGCCACCACAAAAAGAGCTGCTATAAATATTTTCATACATGTGGGTCCTTTTCCCATTTTTATGATCTCTTTGGGATACAGCCCTATGAGTGGTATTGCTGGGTCAAAGGGTATGCACAATTTTGTAGCTCTTTGGGCATAGTTCCAAATTGCTCTCCAGAATGGCTGGATAAGTTCACAACTCCTTCAACAATGCATTAGTGTTTCAATTTTCCCACATCTTCTCTAGCATTTATCATTTTCCTGTTTTGTCATGTTAGCCAATCTGATAGGTGTGATATGGTACCTTAGAGTTGTTTTAATTTGCATTTCTCTAATCAACAGTGATTTAGAGCATTTTTTCCATATGACTATAGATAGTTTTAATTTCTTCCTCTGTAAACTGCCTGTCCATATGCTTTGACCATTTATCAATTGGAGAATGTCTTGTATTCTTATAAATTTGACTCAGTGCTCTATTTTAGAAATGAGGCCTTTATCAGAGACACTGATTGTAAAAATTCTTCCCCAGTTTTCTGCTTCCCTCCTAATCTTGGTTGCATTGGCTTTGTTTGCACAAAAACTTTTCAATTTAATGTAATCAAAATTATCTATTTTGCATTTCATAGTGTTCTCTATCTCTTATTTAGTCATAAATTCCTCTGTTCTCCATAAATCTGACAGTTAAAGTATTCCTTGCTCTCCTAATTTGCTTATAGTATCAGCCTTTCTATAGTGTATCCATTTGAACTTTATTTTGGTATATGGTGTAAGATGGTCTATGTCCAGTTTCTGCCAGCTTTCCCAGTAGTTTTTGTCAACTAGTGAGTTCTTATCCCAGAAGCTGGGGTCTTTGGGCTTATCAGTAGATTACTTATCAGTAGATTACTATAGTCATTGACTACTATGTCTTATGTACCTAACCTACTCCACTGATCTACCACTATTTCTTAGTCAGTACCAAGTAGTTTTGATGATTGCTACTTTATAATACAATTTAAGATTTGGTATAGCTAGGCCACCTTCCCTAGCATTTCTTTTCATTAATTCTCTTGATATTCTGGACCTTTTGTTCTTCCAGATGAATTTTTTATTTTTTGTAGCTTTATAAAATAATTTTTTGGTAATTTGATTGGTATAGCACTGAACAAGTAAATTAACACAGGTGGAATTGTCATTTTATTATATTAGCTCAGCTTACCCACGAACAACTGTTGTTTTTCCAATTATTTAGATCCGGCTTTATTTGTGTGAAAAGTGTTTTACAGTTATGTTCACATAGGCCCTGTGTTTGTCTTGGCAGATAGAATCCCAAATATTTTGTAGTGTCTACTGTAACTTTAAATGAAACTTCTCTTTCTATCTCTTGCTATTGGGCTTTGTTAGTAATGTATAGAAATGCTGATGATTTACGTGGTTTTATTTTATATCCTGTAGCTATGCTAAAGTTGTTTATTATTGTGAGTCCTTCTTTTATCTTATATGGGTGGTTCCCCCAGGTGATCCCAGTGGCCCCACCTCCAGAGTCCTTCAGAGGCAGATATTCAGCTTTTCGATACTACTGAAGGCTTAGCTTCTCCCTTACCATTGGACCCACACCTAACAATTCATTATAATAGAGTACAAAATCCAGGCTCCTTGTTCCTCCATATGAATGATGTGTATGAACGTATTTGCCCTTACCACATGGCTCTACTGAAAGGATCTTAGGGGTGGAGAAATCTGTCCTTCTCTCCCTCCCACTGGCTGTACTCAGGATCTCTTCGGATAAAAGGGGATAAAGAGGAAAAAAATACTGGTTCCTCTCACAGGAACTCAAGCCTACCAGTGCACCTTGAAAGCAGCCCCCATCAGTGAAATCTCCACCCCCCCCCCCCCACCGTGGAGATGCCAAAGGAGGCCACCATATTCTCAACAGGAATATACAATAAAAAAAAACACACACAGGGCTCAGCGGGTTAGCCCATAAAATTGATGGGGGGAACTCCCTGGATCAACCCCCTGCACATGATACATGTAAAACCTGCCTCATATACATCTGCATCCAGTAAGTCAAATCTCCATTATCTGAGTATGAATTAGGCCCCTTGTAGAACTCTCCCTCCTGTGCAGCATGGCAGTCGCTATGTATTAAAAGAAATGCAAACTCATTTCTCAGTCTTTCATCAAAACATGATTGGGGAGGTAGATCAGCTTCTGCAGCAAAAGTGATCTAATCCATCCCAGAGCCAGCTAGCTCTGGCCTTGACATTTCCCACTTTTGTGTTTCCTCTGTAATGCTGGTCTGCATCATTCGGGTGTGGGTAATTGAGGACTGCTTATAGATGTGTGTTAGAAGGAAGTGGGTGGACTGAGCTACCATCTCTCCCTCCTCTCTACCCAGCTTGGCTATTCCAAGGATTAAGGAGGGTTCTGAGAAAGGAAGCCTGCTGAAGATGCTGGGAAAATCCTGGCTCCACCCTGGTCTTTTTATTGCCTTTGGGGAAGATAATGCTTCTAGCCTGACTCACCCAGAAAGCATTTGGGGAAGAGAGAATGGATTTATTTTATTAGGTGGGATCCCAGAGCTTGAAAGCAGCCCTGGAAACCCAAGGGCCGGAGCTGATTCATCTCTGGAGAAGACAGGCAACAATTGTGGTTTCCCCGGGAGATCCCAGTGGGACTAACACCAGAACCCTCAGAATGGAATTCCCCTAAGAAATGGAAACAGTCCTTGATCCTGACCTGGCAATTAAGAGGCTATTTTGTTTTATTATTATTATTGTTATTTGCATAGGTTTTCAAGGCAAGTTATTATTGTCAGCTCATTTGATCCTTACAACCAGTCTGTGAGATAGATGCTGTCATTATTCCATTATGCAGATGAGGAAACCGAGGCAAAGAGGGGTTAAGTAACTAGCCCATGGTTAAACAACTAGTAAGTGTCTGAGGAAGGATTTGAACTCAGCCCCTCCTGACTCCAGCTCCAGAACTTTATATGCAGCATAAAAACTTTATATGCTGCATAACCTACCGGCCTCAGCTGTTTTGTGTATAACATCACACAGTCCTAAAATTTAACTTTCTTGATCATTAATGTCACCTCTTCCATAATCCCAGACCTCCTATGTATTAGTTGTCTGACTGTAGGGAAGTTAATTAACCTCTCTGGCCTCGGTTTCCTTTTCTGTAATATAAGGGCATTGGCTTTGATGATCTCTGAGGTTTCTTCCAGCTCTGACATGCTATGTTTTAACATTCCATGTGTCTCTTCCAGGGCAAGGTTTTTATGTCTTTGTTCAAACATTCTATGCTCTATGGTCTCTTCCAGTTCCATGCCCTCAAGGAGATGCATCTCCACACTGGGGGACCTTATGGGCAGGGGGTTGGAGTAAGGAGGAGGAAGAAGGGAGAATAGACGATTTATGCTCTTCAGAGGTTTTTGTCTGATGGGACACTGCACAAAGATCTGTAAAGGCCCTTCCTGTTCAAAAACCTGTTTTCTTGGGAAGTTTGTCTCTTCCTTGCTGCACAAAACTCTTGATCCCCAAGACCCTGGAGTCGGAAGTGATCGTCAATCACTGAAATAGTATAATAGTATAATAAGCCTCACCAACCTTCTCAAGGAATCACAAAGCCTCCTGGTTGAAAAGATCTCAGAGGCCATCTCGTTCAGTGGGTAGCCAAACAATAGTGCTCTCTTCACCCTACTTAGTAACTTATTGTGAAGACCTCCAGAGAGGCAGAACCCACTGTTTCCCATTCCATTTTAGGAAATCTGTCCCCAGGGGTGTGTTGGTAAAATGTTTAATAACTAGTTTTCTGGGGGAGGGGGGCAGGCAGGGAGATGTACTCATGATAGCCTTTTAAGTTTAATCTGTATTGCTAACATTTTCTCCATCTCTCTATTAAATCTAGACCTGGGGTAGGGAACTTGTGGCCTCGAGGCCACATGTGGCCTCCTAGGTCCTCAAGTGCAGCCCTTTGACTGAATCCAAACTTCGAAGGACAAATCCCCTTAATAAAATGATTTGTTCTGTAAAACTTGGACTCAGCCAGAAGGCCAAATCCAAGGACCTAGAAGGCCACACGTAGCCCCAAGGCTGAAGTTTCCCCACCACTGATAGACATGGAAAAAAAAAACCAATTAGGCCCTGATTTGTAGCATTTGCTGATACCTGAGGTTTAAGTACTTAATGCTGAAAATTTAGCAATTGGCTCTGAGCTGGTGTGAGCTGGCTCCAGCACACCCCTATCTATAATTGTCTGGAAGTTTTCCTTTATATCTTCTTCTCCGCAAGTCCCCTAGCACCCAAGTGAACAACCCTAATCCCTGCCTTCGTGACAGCCCTACCGCAACCTGAGAGTTCCCTTTTGTTGTTCAGTGGTATCGAACTCTTTGTGACCCCATTTGGAGTTTTCTTGGCAAAGATTGGAGTGGTTTTGCCATTTTCTTCTCCTGCTCATTTTACAGATGAGAAAACTGAGGCAAACAGAGTTAAGTGACTTGCCCAGAGTCACACAGCTAATAAGTGTCTGAGGCCAGATCTGAACCCAGGTCTTCGTGACTTCAGGCCCAGTGCTCTATACACAGTGCCACCCTAGCTGTCCTATGAGAGTTCTCTGGGACCGACCTACAAGTCACATTATTGATACCAGCCTATGGTGGCCAGATGAGAGGCTGGGAAGTGGAGGGGGACACTGGTGGGTGAGAATGGAAGGAAAATGCTTAGAGGAGAGAAAGTTCCTACAGTTCCCGGATTTCAGCAGCTGTGGGAAGCCTGGCTCTGTGGGAGTCACACATGGCTCTTTTTTCAGAAGCTCTAATTTGTCAGAGGAAGCAGAACCCTGGCTCTCAGATACCACTTAAATGGAGGAGAAAGGCCATGCATTTGGCCATGGAGAGCATACCCAATAAGAAGCATAATTTGTATTCTGTTTGCCCAAGCTTGGGACACCCCAGGATATATACTGCACCTCTAAAATGAGACTCCTTTGAAAGAAAAAAATACATATAAGCACACATTGAAAAATCACACCAAATATAGGCTGCACTTGGGTTTTATATAAGCCGTATTTGGGGGAAAAAAAAGCATGGCCTATTTTCAGACCAATAGAGTACTAATTTCAGTTCTGTGGAACTAGCTGTATTCTAGTAGGGAGGGGTCAGGAGGGGAAGTGCTGGAAGGAACAGGGTGACTGGGGCGATGTGGGATTAAGTTGGGGAGCCTTCCTGTCCTGAGGAGGAGGGCCAGGGGCTTAGAGGATTCCATTCTCATTATCTCTGACTTGATGTTTCTAATCACCGGGCAGTTCTGGCTCCACATGGGCTTTGAACCCCTGGAAGACCTGAACTAACCGAAAGGGCATTGCTGGCCAACACAGCTGAGGTCAAGTCAGTGGGGGTTTCCAATAGACTGTCATAGAATGGTCGGCCCACTCTCCGTCAAATGAGGCAACATTTATAAAGCACTGGCACGTGGCAAGGGCTTATTAATAAGGGCTTGCTCCCTTTCCTCCCTTCCCTCCCTTGCTCCCATCCCTGTCCTCTGCCCTAGTAATTCTTGACACTTCCCCCTCTCATTTCCCCTTCTGTGGGGGGAGGGAGGGAGGTTGGATCTAGCTTTCAAAGGCGTGGGCGATTGCAAGTTCATAGAACCCATAGACTTCTAGCCTGTAGCTAGAAAGCCCTATAGGCTAGACTAGCCCTTACAGATAACCTTGTCCAACCTCTTGGTATTACAGATACGGTCATCGAGGCCCAGAGAAAAGGCATTTCTTCCTTAGGGCCATATAGCAAATTAGTGGGATTACATTTAGTGTGAGGACTTCTCTAGCTAAAATGGGGCATGAACCTGGACTTTCTATCAGTTGATCAATCCATCCACCAACCAGTTTTTAGATAATGCTGTGGCAGAGACAGAGGATGGGAAGATCTGGGCCTATCCCTTGGGTAGAAATATTAGTCATTTTCCATTTTTTTGTTGGACATAGAACATCCCCCTAAGGTGGCAGGCACAGCTTTTCCAAGCAAGCCCTTTCTCACTGCCTATTTCCCTTCGCTCTTCTCTCCCCCACCTCCCATACCTCTTCTTCATCTCACAGTAATCTGGCTAGAATGACCACTCTGGATGAACCGTAAGGCATAGTAGCTAAGCTAGGTAGGTCTGTCAAGAGACTGGGTGCCCCACGTTGCCCTGTTACTTCTTGGTAGCTTAGTTATCACTTTGGGCCATTCTGGCTGTTCCTTTATGATCCCTCTCTTCTACTACATATCCAGATCTTTCTCTAGTGTCCCATGACCTCCATCATCTCTTTTACGTATGGTTTACATGTCATTGTCAGCAGCATGCTATGAACTACTTATACCAACCAGGCTTCTTTCCAGGGACCTTTAGGTTAGCCGTATTATTGATTCTTCTAAGATTCTGTTATACCATGATTTATAGCTATGTAATATCACCAGGTGAATATTGGTGTTTTATATTTTTAGTTTTTGGTTTTTTTAAAGATACGGTTTTGTATTAAGAAGCACCTTGGAATTTCTGAAAATTCTGCCTAGTTTTCTAAATGCAGTCCTTTTCTCCTCTTCCTGTTCAATTCTGGGCCTAGATCACTTTCTCTGTGCTATGTCCATCCAAGATACATATCCCGATGGCCCAGTTCAATGGGTTTCCTGTCTAACTGTAAGTCGTATTTCTAAACAACATGCATTCTTCATTCACTTGTTTTTTTCCAGTGTGAAATGGCAGGCCAGATCTCTTCTGAGTAACCAAGGATGTCAGGGATGAGGCCCTGTAGTGCCCTGGGGCTTGATGCAGAAAGCAAAATGTCATCCATAAAAAGGGGCACTTGGAAAACAGAACTGTATGTTACTAGGAAGATTAATCTGACAGCATGTGTAGGATGACTCAGAGTGAAGGAGAACCTGGGGGTGTGGAGAACAGTGAGGAGTAAAACAGGCTGAGATGATGAGGGCTTCTGCTGGGGTGGTGATTGTGGGGATGGATGGATAGATGGATGGATAGATAGATAGTTGGATGGATAAATGGATGGATAGGTAGAGAGATGAGTGGATGGACGGGTGGATAGGTGGGTGGATGGATGGATGATGATAATACAGAGGCAGCATGGTATAAGTGGATAGACAAGCAGTTTTAGAGTCAAGAAGATCTGGGTTCAAGACCTGCCTCTGCTACATGCTGGCTATATTGGTAAATCACTTAACTTTTCAGTTAACCCTGAGCAGCCCTAAGGTCACAGGTGGCAGAGAAGGTGCTCATCTGTATTGAGGAAGGGAGTTTTTTCATCCGAGGGTTACCTATACTAATGAAACCCCAGGTCTAGGGCCTATTGCTTAATAATAACAATAATAATACCTGACATTTATGAAGCACTTTAAGGTTTGAAATTTGATTTTCTGCATTATCTATATCAGGGGTTCTTAACCTTTTTTGTGTCAAAGACCCCCCTTTGGTCATTTGGTGAAACTATGGATCCCTTTTCAGAATGCTCCTTTAAAATGCATAAATTCTCACCATTCCCCCCCCCCCCTTTTTTTTTCTTTTTTGTTTTTGGGGTTTTTTTTGGTTCTGTTTCCTCTTTCTGATGATTCATTCCATTGGTCATAATTCTTCTTTGCAACTTGACTAGTGTGTTATACGTAGAAGATATATCGGATTCCATGCTGTCTTGGGGAGGGAGGGAGGGAAGAGGGGGAAGAAAACCTGGAACTCAAAATTGTGTAGAACTGAGTGTTGTAAACTAAAAATAAAAAATCTCAAAAAAATAAAATGCATAAATTACATAGGATTATAAAGGAAACCAATTTTGTTGAAATAAAATTAATCAAAATATTGAAAAATTCACAGACCCCCCAGGTTAAGAACCCCTGATCTTAATGCACAATGCCTGGCACCTAGTAAGTACTTAATAAATTATCCCTGTCTCTGTCTATCTGTCTGTCTATCATCTTTTGATCTTTACAACAATCCTTAGACATAAGAGACAGTAGATGTTGTTTCTATCTTATATCTGAGGAAAGTGTGGCTGAGAGAGGCTGTCACTAATCACAGAACTAGTAAGTTGTAGGGACAAGATTTCCCCCATGTCCCTTGTTATCCCAAGTCTGCCTTTCTTTCCCCTACACCACACTGCTCCTCTGGATCTAAGTGGTGGGTGTGAAAGGCATTATAGAGCAAGAGGGG
Organism: Trichosurus vulpecula; assembly: GCF_011100635.1. Classification (NCBI taxonomy): domain Eukaryota; kingdom Metazoa; phylum Chordata; class Mammalia; order Diprotodontia; family Phalangeridae; genus Trichosurus; species Trichosurus vulpecula. Next base: position 49,086,861 of record NC_050580.1, read on the forward strand.
GCTTGGATTGGTGATTGGATTGAGGGTGAGAGAAGCTTGAAGAAAGGGGGAAGAACCAAAAGGTATTGTTTGAGACTCAGCCTGTTAATACATAATCGAGATTGTTCCTTGATTAACCCCGGAGTGGGACTAGGGATGCCTGGGAGGGAATCCTAGAGGAAACAGCAGCTTTTCCTCCACCCTGTGGTGGTCCCTTGTCAGGCAGGATGTGGTGTCAGACAAGGAAACAGTCATGAATGGAGGAGAGTCCCCTGGCTTGAATGGTTCTGCAGCATCCGGCTTTTGAACAGGAGGTGTCCCGGGAGGAAGTGGACTAGAGATTAGGCCTTTCCGGCCTTGGACACCTGGACAGCGAGCTGGCCCCTCAGACTCCTAAGTTGATTCCAGTTGACTCAGCCACTCAGGCTCCCATGCCTGCATGATTAGTATTGATGGGTGCTTATCAGTATTGATCTCTGTTGATTGGCACCAGTCCCTAGGGATTTGTTTTCATTAGAAAAGGTATATTCCCACTTAGAACAAGAGCAGTTCCTGCCTGTTGTCATTTCATCCCTGCTCTGGGGGACTGAGACTAGCACTCAAATCCATGGCATCAGCAGCTAGGTGGGTGCAGTGGTTTGAGAGCTGGTCGTGGAGTTAGGATAGACCTGAATTCAAATCCAGCCTCTGACGCTTACTAGCTGTATGACCCTAGGCAAGTCACTTAATCTCTGTCTACCTCAGTTTCTTCATCTGTAAAATGTGGACAGCACCTACCTCCTAGGATTTATCACCCAAACACAGCATACAGCTCAGGGCTTGGGGCTAGGAAGCTGTATTCTCTTCCCAACTTTATCCTTAATTTGCTGTGTCACCTTGAGAAAAGATTTCCCCTCCCTATCTCTGAGCCCCTTGGGGGGGATGTGGTGGTGTTGGTGGGGGAGGGGAGGGGATGGTTTCTGTCCTCAGCCCTTAGCCTGGAGGTTCAGGTCAAACCAGATGGAACCTAGAACCCTCTGGAGGCAAGGTTCTGGGATCAGCTAATGACAGCGCTCAGATTCACTGAAACTAATCTAGTCTCAGAATGGCTGGTCTGTGATCCCATTTATCTGTCACAACCAATTCTTGACCAGGTTTCAGGGAAGTGGCTTTTAATATTCTTTTATTATTTCCCTTCTGGAGGAGAGCCGGATGTCATTAAAGCAGGGGAAATAGGTAGCTTCCTTTCCATCCAGCTCCGTTGGATAGCTTTGGAGGGGAACTGGAGGCTTTTCCTTCCTTCTCCTTCCTCCACCCCTAAGCCTCTCCCAGAAGCTGCTGCTGGTGTGTGTGTGTGTCCATTGTGGGGTTTCGTTACCTGGTTGTGTCGTGGAAAGAACACTCTACTTAAAGTTAGGAGACCTGGATTCTGTTGCCAGCCTTGTCACTTGTCACCACCTAACTGTGTGGCCTTGGGCAAATCCCTTTACCACTCAGAGCCTCAGTGTCTTCAAATATAAAATCAGGGAGTTGGATTGGATCACCTCTAAAGTCTCTTCCAGCCTTGACATTCTGTGATGGTGGATTGTTACTCTTGAAGGTCCTGATCGGTTACCACCACTCTCTGAAGCCTTCAATGATAGTCCCACCTAGAAAGGATCCCTCCTCCCACCCCTCACCTTTTTAAAATTGGCTTCATGATTCCCTTATTTTGGAATTGAGGAAACAGGCCCTGAGGAAGTTAAGTGATTCATTCGCCCAAGGTCACATAGGTGACTAAATAATAAAGGCTGGATTTGAACCTAGGCCCTCTGAACCTAGCCTCTCACTTCAGGATGAGCTTTCCTTTGGACTTAATGCCAATTTAACTCACATTTTAGTTATTTGTGCATATGACTTCTGGCAAGTCAGCTTACCCTCCCTCCCCTCAGGCTACTCATCTCTAAAACGAAGATAATAACCTCCCATTTTCCAGGCTTCTTGTCAGGCTCCAAGGAGATCATCTGTGTCATCTAAAGTTCTGTGGAACTGTCAACTATCATCATTAGAGTTCTTCTAGAATGAAAGCTTCCCGAGGGGAGACACAATGTTCTTTGTGTAGCACCAACACAGTGGATTCTTTAAAAAATTGTTTTAAAATCTTTTTTATAATGAACTTAACAAACACAAAACATTTTACTATAACAAAGCATGGAGACTCAACAGATGTTTGTTTTATTGTTGTAATTGTATTGGTCTGTGGTCTGTGTGAGAGGGTAGGATTATAAAATAATGAGTCTGTTTTGATAACAAATATAACAAAACTCATATGTTCAAATGAGTTGTCTCCACACATAGTCCCCCTGTCTGTCAGAAAACTAGTCTTGTTATTAAATTTTTATGCCTTGTAAGAATCTACTTGTGTTCTGGATGCCTAGTGTCTAGGGGTGTGTGTGTGTGTGTGTGTGTGTGTGAGTGAGTGATATCTGTCTTTGTTTATGACCTGACTGGGAGGTAATCTTTTCTAGTCTTTTCTTTGTTGAATCATTCACAGTTCACCTGAACATTTTAAATCTCAGGCCTATAAAGGAGATTACTATAAAGCTCCCTCTTTTAGGTCTCTCCCAAGTCTGCTACCCCACCTGGAAAATGCTAGCCCTGGAGCCTTTGGGACTCTCTTCTCCTATCCTCTGGCCCAAGCCCTTTAGAGTCTGCTGGGGAAGAAACTATATGCAATTCAGCAAAGTTATTAAGAATTAACTATAAGCAATAGCATGGCATAGTGTATAGAGAGGTGGCCTTGGAGCTAGGAAGACTTGGGTTTGAGTTCCACCTCTGACAGATTGGCTGTGTGACCCTAGATAAGTCATTTAACTTCTCAGTGCACTAGGCGTCTCTCTAAGAAGAGATGGAGGCCTGTAAGAGACTTCACAGACCATGAGCCCAACTTTTTGGTTGAGGAAACCCAGGCCTGGGGAAGTTAAGAGGCGTATCCAAGGTCACATGTCTAGTAGGGGTCAGAGGCAAAAGCAGTTGCTGATCTGCACCAAAAGAAGGTGTTTTCTCACTGGGAGTTACCATAAAATCCCAGGTCTCCCTTCCCTGCAAATGTACAAATTGCTATATTGGCACTGGAGATGCTAAGATGAAAAGGACATGGGTGCTGTCCTTGATGAGCTTACCATCTACTCTCTAATGGGTGAGGTTGGGAGTGGAAGCTTAATCTGCTGCAAGAGTAGGACATGAGGTGGACAGAGGAGAGATGGACGCATTTTTCTCTAGCTCGGGCTGGGGAACCAGTGCCCTTGAGGCCACATGTGGCCACATGCTCAAGGAAGATTTGAGGAGGAAAATCAGTGGACCATCGCAGTAGCCTTGTGATTCATCTCCTTACCTGCAGTGCTTCCCCAACTCCAATCTGTATTCTCAGCTGCCAGAGATCTTTGTAAAGCACAGGTCAGACCATGCCACCCACTACTCAATAAACTTCAGTGGCTCCCTATTACCTCCAGGTCAAATACAGAGTCCTCTGGGAAGGCTCCATCTTTAGGAGACTGTTCATTTCCGGCCACCACATTTCAGGGCAGACTTTGAAAGCATGGAGGAAACAGCTGAGCTTGGCCAAGATAATGTTCAGGTGTGCCACATGAGAATCATTTCAAGTAACCGGAGAAGGGAAGATACAAGGGAGACAAGAAAGCCATATTCAAGAAACTGATGGGCTGTCTGTCCTGAGGAAGAGGGTCCGACTGTATTGTGTGAAGTTTCTGAGATGTCGATTTTAGGCTTTGGGTACAGCTTCGTAATGATCTAATGCTGCACAAGAAAGGAACAGGCTGCTCCCAGAGGGGTGAGAGGGGTGGGGTCCTCTTTCACTGGGGGCTCTTTGAGCAGAGGCTGGATGGCCAGTTCTTATGGCCAGTAGGTTGGGGGTAGGGATTCCCGATGACCTCATTTAGAATTGGAAGTGGCTTTAGAAATCATCTAGTCCAATCCCCTTGTATAAAAAATAATTTAGAAATTTTTAAATTGAAAAAAACATTTTCAGTTCACAAGTATTTATTTTCTCTCTCATATGGAGTCAGTCATCTCTCTGTCAGGAGGTACAACCTATTCATTTTACCGATGTGGAAACTTTAGCCCAGAGTCGGGTAGTGACTTGCCCAAAGTCACACATCTGTGGGGTGAGTGGCAGATATGGAGGTGCTCTGACCCTGAATCCATGGCTTCTCTCTCCTCCTCTCTTCCCAAATTTGAAGTATAATCCATATAGTAAGCTCATTATAAACTCTGCCTTTGTCTCTCTTTCTCCCTCTCTTTTCCTTTCTGTCTTTCTGCTTCTGTTTCTTTCCCTCCACCCCCTCTCTCTGTCTGCCCCATTTCTGTTTCTTTTTGTCTCTTTCTCCCTCTTCTCTCCCTCCCTCTTTCTATTTCCCTCCTTTCCTCCTTCCTCCTCTCCTTCCCTCCCTTCTCTTCTTTTTCTAGTTCTTCTTTTCTCTCACTCTTTCCTTCCACCCCCTCTCTCTGTCTCTGTCTTTTGGTCTCCATCTCTCCTTCCCTCCTTGTTCTCTCCTCTGTCTTCCTCCCTTTCTCCTTCCTCTTATTCCTCCCTCTCTCCCTCTCCTTTCTCTCCCTTCTTTCTCTTCTCTCTCTCTGTCTCTGTCTCTCTTGCTCTCTCGCTGTCTTGCTCTCTCGCCCTCTTGCTCTGCCTACCCTCTGCCCTTTTTTCTCTGATATTCTAGAAGGAAATGTTTCTGGACTGGGGATGTTGGAGGGTTGGCTGGAGAGACAAACAGGTTGGGGAGGTGGATGGGGGGCAGACCCTTGCTCTGTTTGCCCCTATCCCCCATCCCAGCCCTGCACTTGCTCTCAGCCCCACTTCCTGTGTTCGCTCATGTGGAGTGCATTCTGTAGGGAAAGCCCTCTTCACTGCAGTGCCTCTGCCCCCTCCCTTACCCTGTCGTTGAGCTGGCGCATTGAAAGTGGGTCTCCATCCAAGCCAGGCTGCATCAAATGAGGCCTGCTTTACCTGGGCCCTCCTGTGTCACTAGAGACGGCAACAGGAGGAGGCGGAGAGTGATGGCTCCTGGGGAGCGTGCCAGCAACATCCAGGCTGCCTGCCTCCCCAGCAGAAGGTGCCAAGGCTCGGCCTCCTCCTCCCTCCTACCCCTCTCTCCCTGGAGGAGAGATGCCTGCACTGTCAGAATCCTGCATCTGCTCTGGCTCCTGACAGGCCCCACTTGGCTTTTCTCCTGTATGCCTTTGCCAGGCTCAGGGCCTGGGGATCCAGGGACTCATGCTGCAGAGTTCCCAGGGGTGGGGTGGCTTAAGGTGAGGAGCTACCTGCCTAAAAACTGGAGTGCTTTCCCCCAGAGTTCAGTCTGGGATCACTGACATTTAACTTTCCTTTTTGGACCTATGATTCCATGGGTGTATGAAGTACACTTCCAGTGAGGAAGTCCGTACACCAGCGTACCGTGTTTGACCTTAAGATAATAACAATTTCTGGGGGAGCTGGAAGGGACATGAGAGCCAGCCCTTTCATTTTACAGATGAGAAAGGTGAGGCACAGAGTGATTGACAGTTGCTTGGGGAACTTTAAGATTAATGCTAATAAGAGCCTACGTTTATGCTTTGTATATTTAGTCACAAAACTGTGAGGTAGGTGCTATTATCATCCTTGTTCTGTGGTTGAGCAAACTGATGCCGAGGGGCTTGTCCAGGTGAGCGGGTACCTGAGTCAGCATTTGAACTCGGGGTCTTCCTGATGCCAGTCAGATGACTTTCCCAGGGTCACACAGCCAGCATATGGCAGAGGCAGTACTCGAACCCGGGTCTTCTTGATTGTGAGACCAGCCCTCTATTGCATGTAGGCACAAGGACTTTGATCTCCTGGACAGCCCAGGCAGAGCCTCAGCCCGTTGGCTCCAACCTGCCTTGCAGGCCAGCTCCTCTGGGAGCCGGCCCTTTCCCAGCCTGATTTGGACCTCTGCTGCTTAGTCAGACCAGCCTCACCAAGCCAAGCTCCCTGGGCCCTTCTCTGCCTAGAGCCAGGAAGCTCTGCCTTGGAGGAGGAGGCCCCTGGGGGGCTGAGGGTTGGGATGCAACGTATGGGGAGAACAGCGGTCAGGGAAGTCCCAGGGATGGTGTGTGGAGCCCCGGGGGAGGGGGTGCTGATCGGCAGCCAGGTGACCCGGGGGGTAGAGTGCCAGGCCTGGAGTCAGGACGGCATGAGCCCTAGTCCTCCCCTGGACACTCACTACCTGTGTGACCCTGAACACGTCTCTTAATTCTTCTCTGCCTCAGTTTCCTTATCTATCAAATGGGGCCAGTAATATCCCCTGGCAGGTTGTTGTGAGGAGCATGTGAGATAACCTACGTAAACCTCTTTGCAAACCTTAAAGCACCCTACAACATGCTATAAAAGCTATTGTTGTCGTCATCATCCTCATCGTCACCATCATCATCATCGTCATTGTCATCACCATCATCGTCATCATCATCATCCCCGTTTCCACTGGGATGTCCCTGAGGAAAATCCTGTCCATTTCATTCAATGCATATTTATTAAATGCTTACTAGGGCCCTTCTAGATCTTGTGTACAAGGCAGCAGAGATAAAGAACAAGATGGTCCCTGCCCTCAAGGAGCTCATATCTTCTGGCTTATGGGGGTTTCTGGGGCCTGGAGCCATCAGTGCATTTCCTAGGCTGGGTGTTGGCAGTGGGGGAACGGGGGCTTGGGAGTGAAAGGTTGGGATTCCTGGCTTTGGAGAAGGTTGCAGTTTATAGGTTGTTGGAACATGTGTCGGGTGGTGATGGGTGTGTGTGTGTGTGTGGGTGTGTGTGTGTGTGTGTGTGTGTTTGTGTTTGTGTTGGGGAGGGGAAATTTGATGGGGATATTCAGTCTCCTGAGGCTGCTAGTTTCCCTTCTTCTTTCTCAGTCCAGGGTAGCTGGTAGAGGTGTGGATCCTGGCCTAGCCCAAACCTTGCCTGGCCCAGAAGATGCTGTGGCCATCTGTGCTGGGCCCGGGAATTGGAGTCTTGCTGCTACTTGGCCTGACAGGTAAGGCTGGCCAATGGGGGCAGGGGGGAGGGGGAAAAGAGAATCCTGGACCTTGGGGAGGATGGGGTGAGAATGAGAGATTGTGAGCTCCTGTGGGCCGGGGGGCTATGGCCTACAATACCGAATAGGAAGCCTTATACAAGCAGGTGCTTGTAAAGTGTTAGCCCAGCACAATGGTCACTTTGGACACGGAGTCCCGAAGATCTGGGTTCAGATCCTCCTGTACTTATTAGGTGCGTGACCCTGGGCAAATCACTTCCTTTCTCTCACCTGTTGGTAAGATGGGGATAATTATACCCTAGTAACCACCTACTGGGATTTTCCTAAGGATTAAACAAGGTAATATATGTAAAGAGTTTTGCAAATTTCAAAGTGTTCTCTATGTAAATGTCATGGTTGTGCTATATGAATGTCTTATTATGCTCATTAAAAGGCAGTTAGAAAAACGGGTAGCCAAGCCAGGGAAACTTGGGTTTGAGGCCTGCTTCTGACCCAAGCTGGCTCCTGGGGGGTGTGGGGGTGGGGGCAAGCCACTGCTTTCTCGGGGCTCTGGGCGTCCTCCACGTACAAGGTGCAGAGGGGTGTCGGCCTGTGTTGGGAGAAGGTGTTTCCTCCTGGAAGGTCCTGTGCCGATAACCTCATAGTCCTTGTACTAGCATTAGTGGCGTAGGATGGATTGCCTTGAATTGTGGGAGAAAAGACTCAGATGTGTAGCACTGTGAAGCCCATCCAGCCCCTTAACGAGCTCTGAGTGATTCACTGCAGACCTGTGGTTTTCCCTAAGCTTTTAGCGTCCCCTGGTGGTGCAAGAGGAAATGAGATAGTCCTGCAGCTTTCCCAGGGCCGCCTCCTCCTCCTTCCTACCCCTCCCTCCCTGGAGGAGAGATGCCTGTGCCGGCAGAATCTGCATCTGCTCTGCCTCCTGGTCTTGGCCGATGGGCTCCTGACAGGCCCCACTTGGCTTTTCTCCTATATGCTTCTGCCAGGCTCAGGGCCTGGGGATCCGGGGACCCAAGGGTCTGATTCCACATGGGACCCCTGAAGAATGTTTGTTAAATGTTTCTCCACGTTGGGGATGGGGAGAGTCCTTTCCCCTCTGAAGGGAGTGTCTGAAGAGCAGGAAATGGGGCTGGGGAATACTGGGAAAACCTTGAGGCTGCCCATACTTCTTTCCCTATTTCCTGCTTCTCTACCCTCTCCCCTAATTCTCAACCCCCAACCCCCTCCAGCCCCAGGCAGTGGGACTCATTCTCCATTTGTGGCATGATGGAAAGACCATTGGAGTCACAGAACACCACTTTTTTTGCTTACGATTCATTGACTTTGGGCAAGCCATTTCCCCACCCTGGGCCTAAGTTTCCACATCTATAAAGTGAAGTCGGATTTGAGGCCACTGAGGTCCCCTCCGGCTCTGAAGAAGAAATCTGGAAGAGCCCATTTGTGGGGGGAGGGAGTAGTAGGGGCTTGAACCTCTGGACCCTGTTGTCTCTGGCCTTCTTCCTAGAGAGGTCCTAAATCACAGCCCGAGTGGGCCAGTTCTGGGCTCTGGGTCATAGGGAAGGACCTTGGGCTGATGTGTTTCAGTCTCAGATACGGGTAAGATCCCAAGTGTTGGAGATAAGATCATAGGTTTAAAGCTGGGAAGGGCTTTAGAGGTCATGTGGTCCAACCCCTTCATTTTACAGTTACAGAAACTGAGGCACAAAGAGGTGATGCAATTTACCCAACACACCAGTAATAATTATGAGGCAGACTTTGAACCTGTCTTCATATCCATTGCTTTTTCTGTCACACTCTAATGCCTGTTAGGGAGATGGATAGGAGTTCGTCTGTTTTTAGAACAGAATGACAAGGGCAGAGGGATGCAGGAAGTGGGAACAGGGTGAGGGAGCAGGAGGAAAGGGCCTGCCTGGCGCAGAGACCATGCACTGATTCTTGTTCAGGCTCTGATGCCAGAGGGGTATTGGGGAGGGTCTCCAGGAAGAGCTCCAGGCTTGGTAGCCAGCCTTCTCATTTCCCCCCCTTCCTCTAGGTGCCGTGGAGATTGTGGTCCCTGATGACCCTGTGGTGGCCCTGGTGGGTTTGGATGCCACCTTGCCTTGCTCTTTCCTTCCTGGCCCCAACTTCACCCTGGCCCAGCTCAGCCTCATCTGGCAGCTGACAGATACCAAGCGGCTGGTGCATAGCTTCACTCAGGGCCAGGACCAGCTGGCCGACCAGGGCAGTGCCTATGCCAACCGGACCTCCCTCTTCTATGACCAGCTCGCCCAAGGCAACGTCTCCCTCCTGCTGCGCCGGGTACACATTGCTGATGAGGGCAGCTTCACCTGCTTCGTGCAGATTCAGCACTACAGCAGCGCTGCTGTCAGCCTGCAGGTGGCTGGTGAGACCAGGGGAAACATGGGAGGGAGGTGGGCTCCATCCTCACTGTCTCTAAAGCAGGGGTTCTTAATTCAGAGTCTGGGAAATTAAAAAAAATTCTTTAAAATATTTTGGTAACTATTTCAATATGATTGGGTTCTTCTGTAAGCCTCTGTATTTTTTTGTATGCTTTTAAGAAACATTCTGAGGAGTCTGGGGGCTTTAGTAGATTGCAAAAGGGCTGCAGGGCCAAACATGTTAAGAATTCTTATTTTAAAGTTTCTTCTCCCAATCTGCGCTGTCCTTACCCTCGGCTATCCCAACCTCCTGGTTGTGAATATGTAGGACCCCTCCCTGACCCCTAATCTGTGCCCTCTGTCCTCCCCCAGCATCCTACTCCAAGCCCAGCATGACCCTGGAGCCCAGTAAGGATCTGAAGCCAGGAGACACAGTGACCATCACCTGTTCCAGCTACGGCGGCTACCCAGAGGCTGAGGTGATCTGGCGGGACGGTCAGGGGGGCACCCTGGCTGGCAATGTGACGACCTCCCATCTGGCTAACTCAGAGGGGCTTTTTGATGTGCTCAGCGTGCTGAGGGTCACACTGGGGGCCAATGGCACCTACAGCTGCCTGGTGAGGAACACGGTATTGCAGGAAGAGGCCTCCGGCTTTGTCATTATCACAGGTCAGTGGACAGGCCTAGGGCTGGGGCAGGTCCCCTCGCCTCCTGGCACTTTTGACCAGATATCTCTAATTCTGACTCTCTGGGATGGGGTAGGGGTGGGGGCAGCTATTTTGAAACCTCAAACCTTCAGTCTAGTAGAGTGGACAGAGTGCCAGCCTCGGAATCAGGAAGCATGGTGTTTGAATCCTGCCTTGGGCACTCAGCCATGTGACCCTGGCTAACAACTCTCAGCCTGAGTCTCCTTATTTATAAAAGGAGAAGGTTGGGCATGGTTGCTTCTAAGATCCCTTTCAGTTCAAAATCTATGACACTTAAACATTTTTTTAATTTAATTAAAAAATTATACATTTTAAAAAATAAATAAAACTTTATTATTTGTTTATACCCAGTAATTGAACCAAGGAAGTGAGATAATGGCAACCCAGGCTGACCAGGCTTTAATGAGTAGATAAGATTATCTGTAATGATAGGGATGGGCCCTGTGATTTCATTGGTAGAGGGAATTCTCAGGTGAGGAAACTCTCTTTACCAATGTAGGCCACCCTCCTCTCTGAACTTACAGTCTTCTTAGAACCTAGGCAGCGGTCCGAAGTCACACAGCTAGAATATGTCAGAGGCGGCTCTTGAGTTCAGACCTTCCTGGCTTCAAGATCAGCCCTCTAGCCAGTAAACTCTAAATGAATCCTAGTGACTTCTAGGGCTCCTCCTCTGATACCTCAGCATAGTGTGGAGGTGAACCTCTCTAAGATCATGCCAGTGGAGCCCAGGACCCCCTCGGGCCTAACCAGGTGGAAGGTCTTTGAATTAGGCCCAGTGATGGAAGGTGTGTCTGCCAGGTTGGGAGATGATGAAGGGTGATGGGAAATTCCAGCTATAAGTGCTCTCCAGGATCATCTGCTAAGTCTGCTGAGAGGCTGTGACGTGTGCTGGTGGAGGAAGCCCCTGCCCTAGTGAAAGCCTTGGCCCTTCAAGCTCTGACCAAGACTCTGAATTCCCAGCTTTTATTTGAATCAGGCTCTTTCCTTCATCTCATTTATAAATAGAACATGAAGTGCCTACAGAAATGGGCTCTTCAAAAGTACTTGAGTAAATTTGACCTCTAGAGTAGGTCAAACACTTCCCTGCCCCAGCCCCACCCCCAAACAAATCTCTTTTTCATGGTTTATTGGCTCAGCAAACCCCTTCTTCACTGAGACAACAAAGGTGAATTTTAGCCTACTTTCCCCTTAGAATTATCACAAATTCCAAGCCATGCTGATGTCTAACCCTGCATTTGTCTCCTGTTCCCCCCCACTCCATGATGAAATGTCACTTTTATGCTGCCCTTTTCCATCGTCAATTAAATACTTTTGTAAGATTTTTAAAATTGACATCTTTGTTTTTACACTGCGCTCATTTCCAAATATATTCCTTCTCCACATACCCAGTGAGCCATCTCTTGTTAAAACGAGAGGGGGGTGGAGAGGGAGGGGGAGAGAGAGAGAGAGAGAAAGGGAGAGAGACAGGGAGGGAAATAGAGAGACAGAGACAGAGAGGAGAGAGAAAGTGACAGATAGACAAGGGGGGGAGGGAGAGAGAGAGAGAGAGAGAGAGAGAGAGAGAGAGAGGGAGGGAGAGAAGAGAGAGAGAGACAGAGAGAGAGAGGGAGAAAGAGGGAGAGAGAATGAAAAGAGAAAGAAAAAAAGGCAGTTGGGCAAAACCAACATGAACACATAAACTGAGTCTGACTGCATTGCCATATTCCATACCCGTAGTCCCACACCTCTGCAAAGAAGGGAAGGGGATTTTTGCTGATTGTCACTTCTTTGGTCAACACCCTCCTTGAGGGTTTAAGGCTCTTTCTTGGGGCTACAACCATGGGCTAGGTGCCCTTTTCCTCCATCCCCCCTCAAATGCAGCAATAAAAGCTCTACCCACTAAGGCTGGGCATCAGGAAGGTACCAGCTGCTTAGGCCTCCCTAGCCAGGCTCTCTCTCCAGGACACTGACCCAGAACCAGAGAAAGACCAAGTCCAGCCACGCCCAGCTGAGGAGACACATGTCTCTCTTAGATCCTTAAACCTGGGCACCTGTGTGTGACCCCCATCTTGTTCATGTCCCGTTCTCCTCTGGTTCCAAGCAGTCTAGATTTTCATTTGGGTTTTCTCCCCTCCCTCCCTATCCAAGGCCAAAGCTTCCCTGGCCCCTGGGGGAAGGGAGGTCTGTCTGTCTAGTGCTTGGGACTGAGCTTGGCTTAGCCTGCCTCAGACTCTAAGCTAGGTCTCTATTGATCTCTGCTGTCTCTACTTCTGCAGAAGTCTTATAAAGCTCCAATTCATTCTTGTCCTCTCCTTTTCTTTGCTGCTTTCTTCTTTCCCCCATCTGTAGTGCCTGGATCCTCCTTGGCCCTTTGTCTATTCTTCAGCTTGGACTAAGTGTCTTTTCTGCTCACGTGTCCTGTGGTTCTTTCATATGTCCACTTTCCTCTCTGGGGATGTTCCAGGTTCACTGCTCAGATGGAATATTGTTTACTTTTTGGAGGGGGATAGGTGCTGGGAAGGGAGGGGTGGTTTGTGACTCTTATCTTCCAGTCATTCCTTCCACTTGCTACTGGCCTGCCTCCTAATGCCAGCCTCAGCGAGTGCCCTGGGCCACTTCATTTGAGAGCAAATAGAGAGCCATTGAAGGTTGTTTGGTTCATTTTAGTTCATCGGATCTCCCATCTGGGGTGCCCTCCATACTAGCTGTACTCTCTGCAGGGCCATGCTTGGGTCTGAGGGGGTGGAAAGAGGCTATTGTGGTGGGAAGTGGACCTGGCTGCTGTGAACTCCCTGAAGTGGCTTCTGCTGGGTTCTGGTCAGCTCCCCTTGCTCCCCTCAGAGCGGTGAGTGCTATCTGCTCTTAAAGAATGTGGGTGGGTGGCTGGGGGAGTGTGGTGCCTGACAGGCTCTCCCTTCTCTGCCTCATCTGCCCTTCTTCCCACAGGCCAGGTGATGACATTCCCACCGGAGGCCCTTTGGGTGACTGTGGGGCTTTCCATCTGCCTCTTGGGGCTGCTGCTGGCCCTTGCCTATGTGTGCCGGAAGAAAATAAAGCAGAGCTGTGAGGAAGAGAATGCTGGTGAGAGTTTGGGGTGTGAGGGAAAGAGGGTGTGCGACTGAAGGAGGATGGGAATGAGTATGAGTGCAAGTGTGTGAGCATGCCTGAGTGTATGTGTGTGAGTGAAGGTACAAGTACACAAGGGTGTGAACATGCCTAAGTGGGTGTGAATGAGTACGTGTCTGAGTGTGCAAGTGTGTGAGCATGCCTGAGTGTATGTGTGTGAGCAAAGGTATAAGTACACAAGTGTGTGAGCATGCCTAAGTGGGTGTGAATGAGTGGGTGTATGTGTCTAAGTGTGCAAGTGTGTGAGCATGCCTGAGTGTGTGTGAGAGAATGTATTAGTGTACAAGTGTGTGAGCATGCCTGAGTGTGTGTGAGTGAATGTATTAGTGTACAAGTGTGTGAGCATGCCTGAGTGTGTGTGAGTGAATGTATTAGTGTACAAGTGTGTGAGCATGCCTGAGTGTTAGTGTGAATGAGTGGATGTATGTGTCTGAGTTAGGAAGTAGGTCCTGGGGGGTTCAGGATAATTAGCAGGTTGGGAGAGAGGCTGGACATTGGACATCAGAATGATCAAGGGCTGGCCTTAGAAGCAGTGAGAACCAGCCTTGAGGCCTGCAGCTGGATGGATCATGGGCGAGCTTCTCCACTCTTTCCTGGTCTTTACAATGAGGCCAGTCTAGGGCTGGATGAGACAGCTCCCAGACTCCCTTCTGCTTCTCAATGCTGTCTAAAATGCTTGGATCCAAATTCCACAAGCATTTATCCAGCTCCTATTACATATAAGTTGAGAAGTATTAGCGAGGGCCAGCCCTAGAGTAAAAACCTGGGTTCAACTTCTCCTTCTGAGCCATTGGCTCTGGGATCTTCGGCAGGTGATCACTTTTCCATGGCCCACATGTTCCTTTAAGACTTTAAGTAACAGATGAGTTGCTGTCTTCATTAGTGGGTGGAGTTTCCATACCAGAAATTCCTCACATGTAGGCTGTCACAGGTCTAGATCAAGCATGCTAGGGCAGGTGCAGGGAAGCAGAGAGAAGCTTGGCGCTCTTGGGAGCACAATGACTTCCTGCCTCAGAGAGTGGTGGTGGGGGCGAGCCAAAGCAGGGGCAGAGGTCAGGCCAGAAGAATGGCTTTGCATGAGTCCCCATAGGATACCTAGGAGCAGTGCTGCCCTTCATCTTTAACACCTCTTACATTTGATTTAATTAGCAAAAATTGGCTGCACATGCAGCTTGGGGGAGTTGGAGGAGGGTGTCTAACGCCAAGGTCAGGGACACTGCAGCACACCCTAACCCGGCTGCATCTTTTCATGTAAGCCCCCACACACCCTCAGAAATATGTGCCAGTCAACGAACAGGTCTTTGCGGAGGCTTCCGCTTTCAGTGTGCCCAGCTCTGAGCTTGCCACCAAAGAAAGGAAAACAGGGGAAGGTAAAACATCCCTTTTGTCCTCAGGAAGCCAGAATCTGCCTGGTGAAATGAGACTCAGGGAGGCACAAGGCAGAGCCAGACAGTTTGAGGACAAGTCCCTTAAGGAGTAGTAGAGGCCATGAGAGACCCAGGCCAAGGGGGGTGAGATCAAGTCTGGAGAGGGCAAAGCCCAGCCTTGATGGAAGCGGTGCCAGTGAGTCTCGAAGGGTGTGGTATGTGGCTCAGAACCAATCCCAATTTGTGTCCCACTCACTCTTATCCCCTCACATTTGTCTGCTTAGGATCATGGTTATCATGAGCGTGTCTGATGGAAGAACCTTGAGGTGCAAGAGCCCCAGAAGGAAAGCCTTTGGGCAGATGCTGGGGTGGGGAGAGGGGCAGCGGAAGCAGGGTGAGACCAACACCTTCACCTCAGTTGCCAGTGGGTGACTGGGAAGTAATTTATGGGTTCCTTGCAGCCTCATCAGCCAGCTGATGGGATGGACCATCATTTACTAATCCGCCAATCACTGGGCAAGCATTTCTTAAACACATACTTACATGTGTCAGACACTATGTTAAATTCTGGGATACAAAGAAAGCCAAAACAGCCCCTGTCCTCAAGGAGTTTACATTCTAATGGAAGAGACAACACATACATAAATAGGTATGCAGAATATCCGTGTGGGGCTGATGAAAAATAGCCTCAGGAGGGAAGGCTCTGGTAGCTGGGGGCAGGGGAGACACTGGGAAATGCTTGACTGTTTGAGCTGAGTCTGGAAGAGGCAGAGAGGTGTGGTAGGTGGGAGGACATTGGGTATGGGGGACAGCCAGTGCTGCCTTTCAGAGTCACTGTCCAGGGCCAGCTTCGGAGATTCTCAAAGTCCTAGGATGGCACTCCTCTGACTTCGGTATGGCTTAAGGTCACTGTCGATCTCTGGCCCTGTCCAGTGCTTTCTGCTGCCTGGTTATGGTCTGGTCTACAACTCACCCATCGGACCAGGGCCCCTTGGGGACAAGCAATAGGCTTTCTGCAGTAGAGTATGGGAGAAAGGATATCTCTATCTCTACCTATACCCACACTTATATATACATACACATATATATGTATATGCACATGTATGTATATGCATGCATACACATACATGTGTATATATTTTTGTCACTCAAGAAATTTTTTTCCCTTAATAACTCCATCATGTATTTTTAACATTCAGTTTTTTAAAATTTGAGTTCTGAATTCTCTTCCTCCTTCTAGTCCCTCCCCAGCCCATTGAGAAGGCAAGCAATGTGATATCAATTATACACGTGAAATCATGCAAAACATTTCTCTATTACAGGCTAAATATGTAATGAAGGAATGAATCGTGGATGAATGAATGAAGGCTGGCTGGCTGGCTGGATGAATGGATAAGTGAATTAATGGATATAAAGGAGAGAGAAAAGGAAAAGAGTGGGTAGGCAGGCTAAGTAGATGGACAATTGAATAAGCGTTTCGTGGCTGGGCGAATGAATGAATGAATGAATAAAGCTTGAATGAATGGATGAATTAATGAAAGGGTGGGCAGATGGATGACCGTGCCCATCCACAGGACTCTGGACACTGGTCACAAGGAATAGAATCCTTCAAAGCTCCAGTCTGCCTTCAGAGCTGACTTTTAGACAAGAAATTGACCCCCTTGACCCTTCTTCCCACGTGGGGAAGTTCGGTGGTCCCAGAGGGGCTGAGGATGAGAAGAACCTCTGAGCACTGTTGTTTTTCAGGGGCTGAGGACCAGGATGGGGATGGAGAAGGATCCAAGACAGGTAGGTCTAATCCTGTTCTTCCTGAGAGATTGAGAGGGGAGAAACAACGTAAGGGACAAATATTGAAGCAAAGTTTCCAATGTTGGCTTGAGGTAAAACTGCAATGTTTAGAGGAGTCTAACTGATCGGAACACTCGCTTGTGCCCCTCTACCCCGCCCATGTCTCTCCCAGTCTGATATAAGCAGTAACGCTCAGAGGTTGTCATGTCTGCTAGACTATGAGATATACCTGTGCTTTGGGGTGGCAAATTTGAGTTAATATAATTAAACTGAAAATCAACCAAAGCAATCGATACTAATTGATTTCCTTTTCATCTCTAATCTGTGAGCCACCAATTTGGATCTAACTGGTGGGACAGTTGAGGGGCTCTGAGCCCCCCCCCCCCCCGCCCCCTCCAAGTCAGGAAGACCTGAGTTCAAATCCAGCCTCCAACACTTATTAGCCGTAGGACACTGTCAGCTTTAATTCCCTCAACTGTAAAATAACAAGTTCAGATAGGATGAGCCTCTTAGCTCTAAAAGTCTGTGAACGCACAGTGTGGCATCCTAGCCTAGGGATCAGGAAACCTGGCTTTTTGTCCTGTCTCTTCTGTGAATTTCCTGAATGACCTTGGGCGGGTCACTTAACATCCATGCCCCAGTTTTCCCATTGTTTAAAATGGGAATAATAAAACACCTCTTGCGCCTGTCTCCTAGGACTACCTTGAGGATAAAGTGAGACCTCATTAAAAGGGACAAAACACGTAGAATGAAATAAAAGATAGTAATGATGAGGATAATCCATTCTTTGACATTCACGTGAAATTTTCAGCTTTGTAAAGCATGTTACTTACATTCCTTCATTTGGCCCTCACAGCGTCCCTGGGGAGGGCAGTCCACACTCTGGGGATTATTCTCATCCCTTTTTGCAGGGAGGTTAACTAGGGAGTGACTGAGATGGGCTGGGACTTGTGCCCTCCCGAATCCAAGAACCGCTTCCCTTAGGTTTCATATAAGCCGGGTTTAGAAGGATTCATGTGGCACTAATTTCCATTTTGCTTGGACTAGACAGTCTGTCAGTTGCCCCACGTCTGCGATCCTTCCCATTGTTGGTGGTCTTTCTCCAGTTTGCCTTAGTTCATGTTACATTTGCACAGTAGGATTGCTCCTTGAGGACAAGGCCTGTCTCATTTTTGTCTCCATCCCTAATAATAATAGCTAATACTCATATAGCACCTACTATGCGCCAGGCACCACACTAAGCACTTGGCAGTTATCATCTCATTGGATCCTCTCAACAACCCCAGTTAAGGAGCATCTGAGGCCAGATTTGAACTCAGCTCTTCCTGTTCCAGGCCCAGTGCTCTATCCACTGTACTATCTCATATACAGAGCAGGCCTGGGACCTAGGGTCAGGGACTGGACCTGTGATTTTGGTATAGGGAGCTCCCAGGTAAGGAAACTCCCCCTACTAAAGCAAGCTGGCCCCTTCTCTGCAACTCAGAGCCTTCAAGAGTTGCCTAGCTCACTGAGAGTTTCCATTATATGCCAGCGTGTGAAAAAGGCAATACTTGAATCCAGCCCTTCCTGTCTCCAAGGCCAGCTCTTAATTCACTCTGCCATGCCTTGGGACATAGTAGGTGCCTTTTTATTGAATTGAATGGATGCAAAAATCCTTTGTCAAAAACAGAGGCAGAGATGGGTTGCCCCTGCTCATCAGCTGATTTCCTGATGGCTTGTCATGAACACCTTAGCTTCCCAGGTGTCTCCTGGGAGGAGCCAGGCAGTGGTCTTGCCCCTGTCTCCTTCACGGGGACCAAAAGGCTGGGGCTCTCAGGCTCATATGTCTTCACTTATTTGAGATCAGGGAACAGCCTCAGCCCCTGGACGGCTAATGTTCTCTCCTGCACCATTGCAAAGACAGGATGGGAGAAGATTGATTTTGCAGGACTGCTGCAAATGAGACCCATTAATTTTCTCAGGCCCTTAGCACCAGGGTGTGGCAGCTGCAGAGACAGCCCCATTCATGGGGGAGTAGGCCTCATTTTTCATGTTGCTCAGGCAGATGTCGTAGGAGGCTCAGAAGGGCGGGAGAGAGAAGGAATGCTAAAAGCATGGATGCTTTTAGCAAAGGATGTTTGCCCAGAGAGAAGGGATTGAGGCAAACACGGCTCATCTTACGGAGCTAGCCAGTTCTCAGTCATCCGTGGGCCTGAGGTTCAGACGGAGAGATTAGATTGTTGAAATCCATCCGTGACTCCATACTCATTCATTTCACTCATGCTGTATACACACAGCACTGTGTGCCTTCCATGCCCCAGAAGGTACATCTTTGTGAGACAGGGAGGACAGGGGTTATTATCCTGATCCTACAGACGATGAGACAGCCCCCAAGCAGCTAAGTGCTACATCCAAAAAAAGATACGCTGGCTGCTAGGGGCAGAAGTGAGACGGAGCTGGTCTCCTGGCTGTCTTGGGAAGACCTGGGTTCAAATCTCAAGTCTGCCACTAACTGACCTTTACCTCTCTGGGCCTCAGTTTGGACTAGATGATCTCTAGGTCTTTGATTCTTAACCAGGAGGTTTGCCCACTGTCCCAGGGCGCCTGTACCTTCTCCCACCCCCCGCTCTTTCCCCTTGCCCCATCTCCACCCACAAAAGTCCCCTTTCATCTCTTCCTGCCTTTCTATTCAAACCTTCTCCTCTATGTCCTCCTGAACCTCATTTTTCTTCTCTGTAAACAGTGTGATATTGGAGAGGCAGAATGTTCCTGTGGCTAGAACATTGGGCCTGGAGTCAGAAGGCCTAGTTTTGAATCAAGATTCTTAAAATCATTAGCTATATGACTATTGCTAAGGGCAAATCAGTTAGTCTTTGCGCCTCAGTTTTCTCATCTGTAAAACAGGGATAAAAACACTCATGCTATAAACCTTACAAGGTGAGTGTGAGGAAAGGCCCCTGGGAACCCTAAAATGTTATAGAAATGTGATTTGTTATTAATAAAATGAGGAAATTGGGCTAGATAATCTCTGGAGTCCTTTCCTGCTCTGACTCTGTTTTATGGTTCTCTTTTGCAGCTCTGCAGCCTCTGAAACATGTGGACAATCCGGAAGGTAACGTCATCAGGAATTTGGGACTGGGGCAGGGCTGCTCGCTGGCTTGTGTCCTTTCTAGTGTCCAGGATGCCCCTGAAGCAGGCTGATCATCAGACTTGGGAGCTTTGGGAAACACATTGATTCTGGGCATGTTTGGGGTTGGGGCAGGGCTTGGGGAGGTATGAACAGGAAGCGTTGAACGTGGATTATTCTTTCTAGGAGTTTGACAGGAGGAAAAAATAGGGAGATAGCTTGAAGGGGGTGACAGGGTTAAGTATGGTACACTGGAAAGGAGGTCCTGAGTTTGAATCCTGGCCTGGCCACTTACTGCTTGTGTGACATCAGGCACGACCTAATTGGTCGTGTGCCTGGCTTTGGTTTCCTCATCTATAAAATAGCGGCTTGAAAATAGATGATTGCTAAGGTCCCTAAATCTATGATCTCAAGATACTCCGGACCCGGTGTCTTGCCTCATTCCCTCTACTGCTGCCTCATTCTCTAGTCCTGCTTCTACCTCCTATCCATGGGCCTGAGGTAAAACTGTAGAGTTGGAAAAATCCTTGTGTGAGACCCCCATTCCCACTTTGTCTCCCATGCATCTGGTGCTGTTCCGACTAGTGATTCCCAGTCAGCTAGTTCAGGCTAGAGCAAGAAACATGGGAGCTCTCATGATATATGATGGTAATAAGACCAAGCTCTATTGGGGAGTGGGAGAATTGGGAGTCCAACTCTGAGCCCTTGGTGGAGGGTCCCTTCTACAATCTGGTCCACTTCAGTACCTTTACTCTGTCCCCACCTTGCCCAGAGTGAACCCGGGATGGATAGGATTGCCGTTGGCCATGCAATTGTTACAATGGGGAAGTATGAAGGTCTCCCCATGGCGAGCTGGGAGCCCAGCAGTTTGGGGTATCTGGCCTGTGTCCAGGCCCATTCCGCTGGTCTGTCACCGTGCTGGCTCACTGGGCACACATTTTGTCTAGTCCATCTCCCCCGCCCCAGCCCCCCACCTCTCTGATCTTTCCTGACATGCCGCTTTGCCTTGACTCTCAGACACTTATCCCTCTCTTCCGTTCCAGACCTGCCGCCTTGAGGTTCTCAAGAGGAGGGGGTCTGAGGAGAAGAGAGTAGTTTCACTTACAAGGAAATAGTCAAGTTTATAGTGTGTCCACAAGGAATATGAAAGAGCATGAAAAATTACCCGATGGCTGACTTTTATGGAGTATTTTATTTGACCCTGATAGGAATTCTGTATTATCATCCCCATTTTACAGGTGACCAAACTGAGGCCCTCAGAGGGTCAGTGACTTGTCCAAGGTCACAGCCAGGAAGTAGCAGAGTTGGGATTAGAAGCCAACATCAGCGGCTCTAAGATGATTTCAAGACTATCTCATTCTGATGAATGCTGTATCTGGTGAAGTTGCTGAAGGGCTGTGGGGGAGGGTGGCAATGTAGATCCTTGTGTTGGCTGATATGTAATTGGGGATCACTCTGGCTCTCATTGATTGGCCAACAACAGGTCTCAGGCTGAGCCCCACTTGGTCACTGTTTGGGCCCTGATTCGCAATTGTTTCTGTTTTGGCCAGAAACCCTGAGGCTCTTCCCCTCTCAGATTGTTTTTTTTTTTTTTTTTTGACTAGGTAAAGGGGCCTTTCTCTGCCTCATTTCTCACCTAGTCTTAATCACTGAGTGGGCATTGGCCTCAGTCAAAATGAAGCCTGTTAAAGACCTTACCTTAAAAAGGGCCAAAGTCTCCCACTACTTCCAGGGCCATCTCCAGTCATCCTGATCTATATCTTGCCATGGGACCCAGGTGGCTCCGGTGGAGAAAGTTAGACTGGTCACTTTGCACAGCCCTGCCTCACTCAAATCCAATCCACTTGCATCACCTTCCTGATGTGGTCCTCTGAGAATGTAGGACAAACAACAACAACCAGAAAGGAAGCCTTTCCCAGCATGTCTGCCTCTGGGTTTCATCATGCCTATCTTCGAGTTCATTTCATAGGTTTATTAGTTTTTATCAGTTCATAGGTTTATTAGCCATTGGTTGGCTTATAATCCACGTCAGCCAATCAGGAGAAATGGCTCATGTCTCTTAACATTTTACGGTGTTGAGACAGGTAGTTCAGGGGTTATTTTCCTCATTTTTCAGAGAGGAAACTGAGGCCGACAGTCATTGCTAGTGACAGAACAATTATTCCACCTCATGGTCACTGACATTCAGACCAGTAACCTTTCCACTATCTCAACTCTCCTCTGTCTTGGTCTCTGTCTGTTTCTATCTCCCCTGGTCCCCTGCCCCCTGCCCATAACTGGCTGGTCCCTAAAACTCTTCCTACAGTGTACCATGTGACCTTTAAGCCACCTCAGATATGCGCAGGACACAGACCCGGTAGGGGTCACACTCTTTTCAACCCTGAAAGTTCACAACGAAACTCTCATTTATTTACAGCTCTCTCCCCACCCCACCTTTTTGTTTCTCTCTCCCCTGAGCAGATGAAGGGCAAGAAATAGCCTGACCTTGGAGGATGGACGGTGCATGTGGGGGAGGCACATCGTCGAATCGGATGCTGAGCTCCTCTAGCAATGGATGCCGGCTCCGCCTCTCACACCGCAGAAAGCTGGAGGTGGGACCTGGGACCGTCCTCTCGCTGTGATCCTTTGGGCTCACACATCTCGAACCTGCCACCCTGCTGCCTCGTTTATCCAATGGGTACAATACACAGTCAACCCTGCTGCCTTATTTCTGTGGTGGACATGATAAACAGACCATCTCATGACCTTATTTCTCCAGTAGAAATGATACCTAGACCGCCCTGCTGTCTTATTTCTCTGGTGGATGTGATAATAATAGTTCCTATTCCTATAAGTGCTTTAAAGTTTACAAAGTACTTTCCTCCCAACCAGCCTGGGAGGTTGTGCAAATATCATCCCCACTTTAGAGATGAGGAAACTGAGTCTCCGAGCTGTCCTCCTGTGTGCTCGGGTCACCGCTCGACTGCGTTGTTTCTCCAAGGGACCCGATACACTGACTACCTTCTGCCTTGACTGTCTCACTTCAAGCCTTGGTTTTTACCTCCCCCGCCCTCCACCAGGACAGTCGTCTGGTAGCTTCTCCCTATCAGTGGAGAAGTCTTCACTGTTTCCCTAAGACGTGTATGCACACGCCACATGTATGCACACAGCACCATTGATCATGTGTGTGCATGTACATGCAACATGCAGACACGACATAATAAACAATGTGCATTTGATATATGCACACAGATGTAGCACAACACAGCCCGCCTTACACATTTGTGTGTGAGTGGGAAGCATGCATATGTAGAGTATATGGGTAGGAAGGAAATGAGTGCACGCCACATACACACACACACACACACACACACACACACACACACACAGCATGTGCTTATCCGTATAGAAGCCGTCCCCACAGCCTGCCGTGAGAGCTTGCCTCTGGATCCCTTCTGTCTGTCCTCAGAGTCCTCCCCCATCTAGGGAGCTGCATGCTGGTCATGCTGTTTCTCTAGGAATGCTGGGGCAGAACAGGAACCCTCAGAGTGGGTACAGCCTGAATGCTGGGGTGAGAGGTGCCCGTGACGAATCAGTACCTCTACCCTGACAGCTTGGAATAAATATTTCCCTTCCCAGGAGGACAGCCTTGGGACTTCCCTACTCCTACCTTGACTAATACTGTACATGCCACAACTTTTGGATCCAATGCCCTGACATTTTCCTAGACTCCATGCTCCCTCCAGGGTAGGCACTCCCCACACTTTGGGGGCCACATTTAGGGGTGGTGGTATGGATGGGGTGTGGCACCAACCCATTCTCTCCCCAATGCCTTGGGGAACAAACTGGTTAGGATCCAAGCCTTCTTCCCAAGATGGCAATGCCAGTCTTGGGCAGCAGGTGTCAGCCATAGACCCTGCATAGACCTTGAGCAAGAGCTAGAAGCCACACCTCTGGTACAGATCTTAGGCAGTGACATCAGCTGTGGCTGATTCCATCTTTCCTGGGAGCTGAAGGTCAGTGCCTTATACCCTCGCCAATGCGAGGAGCCCAGGAAAGTAAATCTCAGAGAGCCAAACCCTTGCAGCTCAGGCATCTAGAGAGACTGTGCCTGGTCTGACTCTTTTCATTGTTTGCCTTAAGTACAATGGGGGAAGGATGGGGGTGGGCATTGCCTCCAGTGGTGCTGGCGTGGGGGGCATGGGACATGGGGGTGGTTGCTTCCTGGAGAAACAGCCATGAGTAGGAGGCATCACTCTCCGGCTTCAGCCTCCCAGTCCTCTTTTCTCCAAGGTTTTCCCTTCTCCTGTCCATGAGTGTCTGGAGGCAATGGTCTGATCTTTTCTCCAGCTGGGCAGGATGAACCTTTGCTCAGGCCTACCCCAGACTAGGGGAGCAGGGGTTTTTCTAATTTAAATGCTGGAATCCAGGACATTTTGTACCTTGGTTGTGTGTTTTAGGAAAAATAAATGCTTCGTGTTTTGTTGAAAGACTGTCTAATGTGTGGTTGGGGCAGGGTTTGGCAGGGAGAGCCCGGTTTGGCATGAAGGTTTCCTTATGCCAGAAGTTCTTAACCTTTTGTATGCTATGTGCCCCTGTGGTGGTCTGGAGAAACCTATGAACACCTCTGAATCATGTTTTTAAATAATTGAAGGAAATCCTAGATTTCAGCTAGAGTAAAAAGAGATGAACATTTTTTTCCTAACCAAATTCACGGACCCCCTGAATCCCTCCATGGTCTACAGGTCCCAGGTTAAGAATACTGAAACTTTGCTCTGGGAATCAGGCTGTGTGAATCCTATTCCTAACCCCAGGCTCTTTGTGGAAGCAGTGGTAGTTGTGTAGAGAGAACTCCCTCCAGAGCTTTGAACTTCAAAGATATCCTTAATTTATGAACCATTTGCAGGCAACCTTGATCCAATCCAGTTATTAAGAGCATACTCTGCACAAGGCACTGGGGATGCAAAGACAAAATAAAAACCAATTCCTTCCCTCAAGGGCCTTCCATTTGATTGGGGGCTGCAATATAGACACATCATTTAAATGGGGAGGAAGCAATGATAGTGAGAGGGATCAGGGAAGGCTTCATGGAGGAGGTAGTGGGGCCGACCTTTGAAGGAAACAGGATTCTAAGAGGTTGAGAGTGAGAAGTTAGAGTATTTTGGGCATGAGAATTGTGAAGATGCCAAAGTGAGATGGAATGCTGATTTTAGGGATCCACAAGGAGGCCAGTTTGGCTGGAACATCAAGTACAAGGAGGGAAATTGTGGGGGAGGGGAAAGGTAGACTGGAAGCCAGAAGCCAGACTGACGATGGCTTTAAATGCCTAGTACAAGCCTTGGTATTTTTGCCTGGAGAGAACGGGACACCATTGAAGATTCTTGAGTGCAGGAGTGATGTGATAAGATTTAAGCTTTGGGAAGGTAATTTCGGCAGTTATTTGGAGGGTAGAATGGGGAGGGGAAGAGACTGAAAGCCAGGAGGTCAACAAATAGATTTGCGATTATCCAATATATAGTGATGCTGCATCTTCTGGCTCCTTATGTTTTCATTGTCTGCCCCTCTCCCCACAACCCCACCCCCAAACCCAAATTCTCTCTCTTCCCATCTCTCCCACTTGGCTTCCTCAACTTCCTTCCAGTCTCAGCTAAAATCTGACTTTCTGTAAGGAGCTTTTCCCAATCCCCCATGTTGCTAGTTCCTTCCCTCTATTAATCATTTCCAGTTTATCTTGTATATATCTTGTTTGAATAATTGTTTGCATGTTCTCTGTCTCTCCCTCATTAAACAGTGGGCTCCTTGAGATGAAGGACTGTCTTTTGCCTTCCTTTGTAACCCCAGTGCTTAGCACAATGCCTGGCATGTAGTGGGCGCCTAATAAATGCTTGTTGACTTGGGCCAGGTGAGAAGAGATGAAGGTCTGAAGTAGAGTAGTGGCCAGTACAGTGAAGGGGACAGATTCAAGAGAAGAAAAAGCAGGCAGCTGGTTAGATATGAGGGCGGAAGAAGAAGGAAGACTCCAGGATAACTTCAACACTGTGAATCTGAGTGACTGGAAGGATAATAGAATGGACAAAGAGTGGGGTGGAAGAGAGATGATGAGTTCCAACCTTCCATCCGTGTCACTCTTTCTTGTGAGGCTTCTTCCCAGGGGAATGCAAGCAAGGCTGGGAATCAGGGGGACAGGGTTCAAGGGCCATTTCAACAATGTGACCTTGGACAAGTCAACTCTCTGGCTTCAGTTTTCAATTTTGTATTTATTTGTATGTATGCATGTTGCTTCCTCCAATAGATTGTTAGGTCCTTTGAAGGCAAGGACTGTTTCATTTTTGTCTTTATCCCTAGTGCCCAGCATAGTGCCTGGCAAACAATAGTTCCTTAATAAACACTTGCTAAATGAATCAAAAGAAACAGATGTAGACATGGTATCGTAGTGAGAAGTATATTACTTAATGCTCCATCAGAAGGAAGAAATGGGCAGTGTGTTCTGGAAGTGGGTGATAAGAGTTGGGACAAAGCCAGAGGAGGGTAGTGGTTGAAGACTTCAACCATCCAGATAGCTGCTGGGGCTCTTTCCCTGCTATAAATATGGCCGCTGAGAAATTCTTGACTTGCTTTCCAGAGAATTCCATTCTTCAGAAGTTAGAAGGGATATGGGGATCTGATGTTCTTGACTTGATTCTAACCAGAAGGAAAAGAATTGGTTGACCAGGTAGATCTGATGGGAACCTTGGGGCAGAGCTTAAATTCTGCCATAGATAAGGGCATGATGCTGGGCATAGTTTGATGTGTATCCTAGGCTTGGGGAGAAGAGATTTCAGAATTTGGAGAAAGGAAAGGTAGGATCCCAGGACCTAAGGTTCTACAGAGAAGCCAGCTCAAGAGAGACAGAGAGGAAGCTCTCAAGTAAAATTCTGATGGCGCAAGCACAAATCATTCTGACAAGAAAGAAAATGGGGAAATGATTGAGAGACCGATGTAACTGCACCCTGTGAGGCAGGTAATGCAACTATCATTATCAGTCTTTTATGGAGGAAGAAACTCAAATGATTAATAAAGAATCCTAGCCCAACCCAAGTGACAAGAAGGAAAGAATATACCAGGCTGTCTTTAATGGGTTCAAGTCATCAAACTCAGCTTGGTTAAGCAACTGGCCCATGTTTGCACATCGAATTGTTGGAGCTAGGGTTCAAACTCCAGAGCCAGTATGATTTCCACCATCCCATGCCACCTTGACAAGAGACAGCCACGATGTCAGGGAACTAAGGATCGTGACAGCACAGTGGCACGGCACCAGGAGAGCCTCAGTTTGTGACAAATGGTGAGAACAACAAAAAGGCTTTTTAAGAACTAGGTTGGGGGCAAGAGGAAGATCAAAGAAGGAATGGGACCACTGATCAGGTGCACAGAAGATGGAGCTACTTCCTTCTTCATTTGTTTATTTTTTGTTGCCAAGGAGTAACGATCTCCAATTTGAGACCAAAGGCAGTTAGAGCAGGTGAGCGGTTGGTAAGATACACCTTGCTGCCCTCAATGAGTTCAAATTGGCAAAGGTGGATAGACAATATTCAAGGGGATTCAGAGAACTTACATATGTGGTTGCTGACTCTGACTGGCAAGACTAGAAACGGTTTCCAGAGAGGCGGAGGAGGTAGGACGTCCAACAGTTGTGTATGTTGTGCGAGGTGCCCAGCAGAACTGTGTGGGTTGGGGTACCCAGCAGTCATGTGTCTGTGATGGGCATATAAGAATAGCTGACATGGCTTTAGTGCTTGAAGGTGAAGGATATGTAGCAGTTGGACATGTTTCATGGGGTACTCAGCCGACCCATAGCAGGTGGGAATGTATCCTTGGTGAGGGTACAAAGAAATTGTAAATGTGTTAGAGGTAACAGAACTTCTGTGTTTAAGTGGAGGTACACAGCAGTGTATATGTGGGTGGCACACATCATTTGTGTAAGTATATGGGAGTACATAAAAATTGGGTGTGTATGGGGGGTACACAGTAGGTTCATATATGTGTGGGGGTACAAAGAAATTGTATATGGAAGTTTACACAGCAGTCATGTACATGAGTATATGCATAGGGATAAATACAGTCATATATACACATCTGTGTATATGTACATAACTCTGTGTGTGTGTGTGCGTGTATGTATACAAAGCAGTTAAGGGGCACTTGGGGCAGCTAGGTGATGCAGTGGATAGAGGAGTCAAGACAGCCTGAGTTCAAATATGACCTCAGGCACTTCCTAGCTGTGTGATCCTGGGCAAGTCACTTAACCTTGTTTGCCTCAGTTTCCTCGTCTGTAAAATGAGCTGCAGAAGGAAAGAAAATCCCAAGAGTCAAACCCAACGGGCAAATGACTAACCAACAACAACATAGCAGTTATGTATTGTATAGAAGGTCCATAGCAGCTGTGTGTTTATTGGGGAGTATGCCGTAGAAGGTTTTATGATATACAGCAGGTGAGTGTGTGTGTGTGTGTGACATGATTGAGTGTATTGGGGAACACAACAGCTACATATATTTGCATTTAGAATATGCAGTAATTGTATGTATGTATTTGGAGTATTCATTAGGTATATTGTGTGGGAAGTACCTAGCAGTTATATGTGTCTATCTGTGTATGCTGGAGTAATATATGTTGGGGTACCCAATAATGATACATATATGTGTTGGGAATATGTAAGCAGTTGTGTGTGTGTGTGTGTGATAGGCAATAATTGTTTATAGGTGTTGGGAGGTATAGGGCAGTTGTATGTATACATGGTAGCAGTTGTATATGTGTGTGTGTGCGTAAGCTGGTGTGTGTTGGGGCTTGCACTATCTTTGAGAAGCTGGCCCCCAAGATGGAGCAGCCATCGGTAGCAGGATCACCAGGAAATCATTATGTTTAGGTACCCTTCCTGGGCAAGATTCCAGCTCGTGCATTTTAATAGACAAATATTTCTCAGAGTGAGATAAGCTAAAGCCTGCAGGTATCAAATCCATATTAAAGAGAGGACACAGGGTTATTTCATTTGCAGGACTTGATCTATGATAGGCATTAGGCTTCGGTGCCATTTGCAAAAATGGCCATGCAACCTCATTAATGTAATTTACCACTCAGGTGTCTGGCCCAGGGGAAGAGGCAAGATAGAGGAACCCTTCTTACAAGCCATCCTGGAGTCTAGAGTTGGGGCGGGGGAAGGGGAAAGGGGGATTTACTGAGGAATGGGGGATGAGTTCAGATGTTTTATATCATCTTTTGTCCCCCCACCCCCACCCCAGCACCTCTCTGACATTCCTGGCTCCAGGGATCTGAAGAGGATGTCCCTGGTTGCTTACAGAAACATATACTTGCTGGACCCAATTAAGACATGACTCCCTTAAATTTCCTCCACATTAAATTAGAGCTTGATTTAAATAGATCAGCCCCATCTCTCTAGCTCTGTAATCAAACAAAGCCTGATGCAAAGTGCTTGCCTGTGAGAGACACTGTAAATCCTCCTTTCCTATGCTGACCTTTATGTGTTTCATTTTGTTTTTTTAAAGAGAGAGTAGAACATCACCATTATCTGTTAGCCTAATCAGGGAGGCAGGGCGGATGAGCCGTGGGAGCAGGAAGGCAGCAGCCACTGACAATAATCCAGAGTGGGTGACAGCCTCTCCCACTTCTAGGCTGCCTGGATATACATAAAGCAGAGGGACCTTGGACCTCTGCACTAGTGTCCACAAGGTGGCCCTTATACTGTGGCTGCACAGTTCCTCTTAGATGCTCCACCATTTAAGGAAGGCGCCCAGGGAAACCACCTCATCGTTCCCCGCCTGGCTGCTCTCCTGGGCTTCAGGAACTCCAGAAACTCATCATCCCACAGGAAGAAATCAACCCTGTAACTTACACATCCTAAGATCATTTCCTCCCCTGGCTGCGGGACCAGTGCCTGGTACAGAGTAGCCATTTAGTAACTGTTTATTGAATTCTAATAGGAAGGAGAGCAACAGAACCAGATGAGTCTTCTTGGAGGCGGAGTAGCGTGGCTCTGGGGGAGCTGGATTACCTTGACGACTCTCGTTTTATCTGTATTTATGTCCTCCAATATTCTATGTATCTCCGGGAAAGTAATATGTATCGGGCTGAGCTGAAAGCTATCAGAAGTATTGAGCACAGAAAACCTAAAGGGTTTAGGAGCTGATCCTTCTTCACCCTTACTCCCCGGCATGTATGTGTAAGAGGTCTTAGTGTCTTGGCATGGCCACCACTGCCATCATCAATGCTTTTACCACCACTGCTACCACCATGACTAACATTACCTCTTCCCCTGCTGCCATTCATTGGGAGACAGGTGTGTTACCAGTGAAGCAGTAGCGTGTCTTGCATGAGTGGGCACATGGCAGCATACAGTTTTTAACTTTCTTGTTGGACTGTGAATTAAAGAACTGACCTCTCTGGAGACATTTCTTTCCAGCTGCTGACTCAGGGACTTCGTCAGTATTTTTGTTGTTCAGTTGTTTTAGTTGTATTCAATTCTTTGCAACCCCATTTAGGGTTTTCTTGGCAGAGGTACTAGAGTGGTTTCCCGTTGCCTTCTCTGGCTCCTTTTACAGATGAGGAAACTGAGGCAAACAGGGTTAAGTGACTTGCCCAGGGTCACATAGCTAGTAAGTGTCTGACACTTCATTTGAATTCAGATCTTCCTGATTTGAGGTCCAGTGCTCCATCCACTGTATCCAGCTGCCCCTTTGTCAGTATAATTACCTCCTTTTCCCATTAGTCTTCACTTTCCAGCCTTGCTACTCCACAGGGAGGAGAGTACTCTGAGGACCCTGAGTGCCCCAGCACAGGGGAAGAGTGGTACTCTGAAAAAAGGCCTCCAGACAGGAAGGCTATCATTCACAGCCAGCTTTGTCTGGAGAGATGCTCTAGGAGGCAGAGCCGGGATGCTGCCTCTCTGTGCCCTGGGCAGGATCTGCGCCATGGTTGTTCACTGGAGACTTTGAACTCTCCCTGCAACAAATCCACCTCGCCAATGAAATACCCATAGGCCACAGGGAACAGACTCTCCTACCATGAAAAATATGTACATATATAAACACATCATATGAGAGAGGGTCCTTTGTTGTACACTCCTGTATCCTTAGCCTAAGGCAACTGCCTCCTTGGCCTGCTCTGGTGTGGGGGGGAGGAGGGATGGTGGAAGGCAAACTTCATGGATTTGGGAGACTCTGAGTCAAGGGCACAGACAGGATGGATGGAACACTGCAGTGCTGGTCTTTGCCCACCAGATGGAGTCCACTCTCTGGAAGAGGAGGCTTGGATGCTCGTGCCTCCACATCATTAACATCTTCCTTCTTAGTATCCTAGAAACCCAGAATTGGTTCATGGAGTCATCAGAGCTTGAAGGGTACTTAAGAGGTCATCTGGTACAACCCCTGATTTTACAGATGTGGAAACTGAGACTCAGAGAGAGTGATTTAGGATCATGGGATTATAGATTTAGACTGGGAAGGGATTTTACAGATCACCTGATTCAACTTCTTCATTTTATAGATGAAGAAACTGAGGCCCCGAGAATTTAAGTGACTTGTCCAAGGTCACACAGATAGAAAGTGGCAGTGCCTACATTTAAACCCAATCCAGAGTTTAGAGCCCTTTCCAAATCTTAGAGTCAGAAGATATCTTTAGATATCACCTAAATATCATCTAATGTCTCCTCTTCCCTTCTCACTATAAAGATAAGGACATTGAGTCTAAGAGAGTAAAAGTGCTTTACCCAAGTGTCAGTCAGTCAGCAGCAGGTTCAGGATTCTAACACAAATTATCCAGCATTCTGTCCAGCATGCTGACATGTTGGTTTGTAATACTTACCTTTTCCCTCTCCCTATATGTTTGTTAGATAAGTGAACTGTGGCGGAGGCGAAGGTCTGGGGTAGGCGGTTGTTGAGACGGTCATGTGGTAAGTAAAAGGTGCCCCAGGCTTTGGAATATGGACCTAAGAGTTTCTATCCCAGCTCTGAAGCTTTCTACCTGGATGTCCTATGGGGACTATGGGACTAATGCTTCTACCACTAACCTCACAGGGTTGTTATAAAGACAGTTCTCTGTCACCCCCTTAAAATGCGATAGATAGGTGAGCTGCTGCCCTTACTACCAGTGTTATTGTCTCTATTTTTCAACTAATTAGGCAGAAGTACCTTAGTAGAGCATACCCAGTCTGAGGTCCTGAAATTGAACCTCATCTCTGCCAATTATCACCCATCTTATGATTTTACCTGTGTGATGTTGGGAAATTCATGGATCCTCTCTGGGCCTCAGTTTCCTCATCTGTAAAATGAAAGCATTGGCTTAGATGGACTTTAGGGATCCTTCTAAGTCAAAATCCATGACTTTTTGATGATGTAATCAAAAAGCCCTGAATTTGGAATTGGAGGACCAGGGTTCAAATCTAGTTTCTACCACTTACTCCTTGGCCAAACTGTCTTTCTTCTCTGAGCCCACCATGTTCTCCAGTATAATGGCCTTAACCTCAATTTGTTATCTGTGAAATGGGAACCCCAGCCCTCCCTCCTCTAGGAAGCTGGTGAAGAGGCATGAGGGAAAGGGGATTTGGAAAGCACTTTGAACATTTAGGAAGAAGAAGGAGGGGGTGGTGGAGGAGACAGTATGGCTGCCTGATTAGAACAGGGCTCCAGGAACTTTTTGGAAAGTGGGTAGAGAACTGGCTTGAAAGGAGGACCTGAATTCAAGTTCAGTCTCTGACACATGGTGGCCATGTGGCTCTGGATGTTACTTAACCTTTTAGTGTCTTAGGCGATTGTCTAAAACAGAGGTATTAAACACTGTCCACCTCAGCACTGTAGTCTGCAATACTTCCCAGCACTGCCTGAACCAGATTAAAATGTAATTGGGAAATATTTAACAAATAATATTACAATAGATCATAATGTTAACATGTGGTTTTCTTTTTTTCTTTTTTAAATTTCTTTTTTATTTTTAGTTTATAATACTCAGTTCCACAAGTTTTTGAGTTTCAAATTTTCTCCCCCTCCCTTTTCTCTACCCTCCCCACCAAGATGCATGTAATCTGACATAGGTTCTACATATACCTTCACATTAAATTTATTTACATAATAGTCAAGTTGTAAAGAAGAATCATAACCAATGGAATCAATCATGACAAAGAAGAAATGAAACCAAAAAAGAAGGGGGAAAGAGAGAGCAAATAGTTTGCCTCAATCTGTATTCAGACTCTGTAATTCTTTCTCTGGATGTTCATAGTTTTTTTCCTTCATGAGGCTTCTGGAGCTGTCTTTGAACCTTGCATTTATGAGAGGAACCAAGTCTATCAAAGTTATCATCACAGATGCCATGTGTCTGTAATCAAGTATAATGTTCTCCTGGTTCTGCTCTCCTCACTCCACATCAGTTCATATCAGTCTTTCCAAGTTATAATGAAGTCCGTCTGCTCCTCATTTCTTATAGCACAGTTAATATGTGGTTTTCTAAGTCAATATATGGCAGGCAATGATCCTTGTATCTGGTATAGTATGACTTTTGTCTATTGAGTTTGACACCCCTGCTCTAAGACAAGTTTTGTAGGTTGTAGAGAAGGTACTGTCTTGCCTTGGCAGAGGCAATACCCTCATCCAAGAGAGAATGAAACCACAGGTTCTGTCCTCAATCCCTTGATCCTCATAACAACGCTTTGGGGTCTATGCTCTTATTATCCTCATTTTACAAATGAAAGAATTGAGGCTCAGAAAGGTTAAGTGCCTTGCCCAGGTTAACACAGCTAGTCAGGGTTTGAAGCACGATTTGAACCCAGGCCTTCCCAGATAAAAAGAACTGCAAAGATTTTTATAGCAAACTTTTCCCCACTCTCAAGGACAATGCAACTCTCAGACTTGGACTGTATCATCGCAGACCTGTGTGTATTTATAGGAGAGGCAGAAATTATACTAAAGAGAACAAAGACTGGAAAAAAATCAAGTATACATGGATAAGATCCATGCTGGATGCAACACTATTGTTAGGGAGCAATTCAGAAGGTGTCTGAAGGAGAGAGAGATAACAAAGGCAAAGCAAAAACCAACCAACCAACCAACCAAACTTTGGACCTTATTAATGCTGAAAAAGAGGCAATCGAGAGAACATCAAGAAGTTGCTGTATATTTGCTGTCACTTTTATATAAAATTTTTGTGAGAATAATCTACCCCCAGATTTAGGGCATTTTGATAAGGGTGTCAGTAGAGAACAGAGAAGCTCACACAAACTATATTCCACAGTAGACCACATCATTACCATCACAGAACTGACTGAAAGATGTAGAGAATAGAAAACCCCACTGTACTTGTATGATTATTAAAAAACAATTGGATTTGATGGAGCAAATGCTATCTTAAAGACTCTTTTAACAGGGCGTATCTCATTAATACATTAAAGTTATTTAATTCCTTAAAAGGCATAACAGTAGAGATGACCTCATTTCATGATCCTCTAACCAATGATATCAGGAGAGGCATACAAATGGAGACTTGACAAAGGTGCTCTCCACTGGGATAGAGCAGATATAGTACAAAGTTCAAAGTTGCAAAGGTATTTCCTATGGATAGAAAGGTCTTCCAGGTGTTCCTGTTTATGGATCACACTGTATTGCTTGCGACCAAGCAGAAACACTTCAGTCTCCTTGAAGAGATACACAAACATTCAAGAGTTTGGTCTAACCATCCATATGGGAAAAACCAAGTGGATGAAGAATGGCTCTTTCTCCCACCAACCTCATTATGTAATACAATTAGATAGACAATGGAGACCATTCATTAGTCCATATATCTTGAACAGACACTGCAAAGAGATAATGAAGTAGTCCCAGAGCTAAATGTGAGAAGAGTGGGTTAGCTTAACTTTGGGAAATACCCCAGATTCTTTAATGACCCCTAAATTATCCCAGAAAAGAAGATGTATCTTTTTAAAAAGAGATTTTTATCTTTTGTTTTATATCCTCTGCACTCCCCCACCACCTGTATCCTTCTTCTACCACCTCTCACAGAGCCATTTTTTATAATAAAGAATTTTTAAAAGGGGGAATAAGCAAAAAATTGGTAGAAGTAATGAACATGTTGAAAACACTTTGATATTAGTTGAACTATCTTAGATGCCAATATTCTATTGTGTTCTTATATCGCTACCAATGATGGAATATGACTGCTTCTCAGGAATGAAAAATGAGTATGACTCAGAGGGCAATGGAGAGGGATATTGAAGTCTTCAACACATCATAAATAAGAATCAGACAAAAGGATGTCAGCAGAGAAATGCATGGTCAAAAAGATGATAGACTGGTCACATGGAAAGAATTAGAGGGAACTAGTGGATGGCTCATGTACTCTACTGATATCCTTCTAAAGTGAAGAGAAAGTGAGGGTGGTGGTGACCTAGCGGGAGGATGTTGACAAGAGTTTTACACAGTGGAATGGATGGGGATGATTTACCTACTTGATGAGCTCATAGATGCATTTAGAATTTGATTAAGAGCCTCTTTTTATGTTTTTTAAAAAATATTTTTACTGATGCTTTCTGTTTCTTACATCATCATAGTTATCCTAAGTATCCCTCCCCTATTCTTCCAACTCATTCCATATAACAAATAGTATTTTTTAGAAAAGAAAACAAACTACATAACTGATTGATGCACCAAAAAAGTCCCCAAGTCTTCCTCCCACCTCTGTAGGTTAGTGGTGTCTTCTCATTTCTCGAGTCCTGCTTGAGCTTTATAATCTTTTACATTCACTTTTGATTTTTTAGTGCATGGTTGTTCTTTCCATGTACGTTGTTGTCGTCATTGTGTTTACTGTTTTCTTGGCTTTGCTTGCTTTACTTTGTATCAGTTCATGTAGATCTTTCCAGACTTCTCTGTATTCATTGCATACATCATTTTCCAATCTACCACCCCACATCAAACTGTCCCTTGTTAACAAGGAAAAACAATTCAATGTAACTGACCCACAAAGCCAGTAAGACTGACAGCATACCCTCCATTTTGTACTCCTAATCCCCTACCTATGAGAAGAGGGTTTTAGTTACATCTTCTGTTCTCTGGAACTAAGATTGTCATAAATCATCTGAGTTCAGGGGTCTTTTAGGGCTATTTTCTTTTACATTATTATAGTCATTACACAGATCATTCTCTTGGTTCTACTTTCTTCATTCTGCACCATTTCATGCAAGTCTTCCTATGCTTTTCCTAATTCTTCAGATTATGTCCTAGAGTACCACAATAATCTGATGAGACAAGAAGTTATTGCAGAGAAGTAAGGGAAGGAACTGACTCTCTGGTCTCCTACTCGGATTAGTCTTTAGCTGCACCATGCCAGGAAACTGAGTCACTTCCATTTGAATTGTATTAGGATAAGGTACCAGACACTGAAGTCCTTACTCAAACTAAACTGCCAAGCATTCGAACTCTGCTTCAGAAAGCATAACTCCAACGGGCTGGCCGTATTGTTCGAACAGAAAATATATGCTTACCAAAAAGGCTATTTTATGGAGAACTCACACAGGGCAAGCATTCACGTGGTTGTCAGAAGAAGGGATAGAAGGACACTCTCAAGGTCTCTCTCAAGAACTTCAGAACTGTGTGACATGGCAGACACTGGCACAGGGTGGCCCAGCAGGGGTGCCCACATCAGAGAAGGTGCTGTGTTCCATGAGCAAAGCAGAATTGAAACAGTTCGAAGGAAACACTGGATGCACAAATTTAGAGTATCCACCCCAAATGTTCACATGGACTATATGTGCCTGATTCATGGCAGAGCATTCCAAGCTTGTACTGGTCTTAGCAGCCACAGTTGGACGCGTTGAAACTTGACTCAAGCACAGTGATGTCATTTTGGTCCTCTTCAAGAACAAAGGACAACAGCCACCTCCATAATAATACATCGTATTTATTTAGTCTTTTCCCAATTGATGAGCACTGTCATTTTGTCTTAGGTTTTTTTGTTTGTTTTTGTTTGTCTTTTTTTTTGCTACCAAGAAAGTGCTGCTAGGATTATTTTGGTATAGACTTGTTCAGTCATTTCAGTAATGTCTGATTCTTCATGACCTCATTTCGGGTTTTCTTGGCAAAGATACTAGAATGGTTTGCCATTTCCTTCTTCAGCTCATTTTTAGTTATGTCCGACTTTTCATGACCCCATTTGGGGTTTTCTTGGCAAAGATTCCGTAGTAATTTGCGTTTCTTTCTTCAGCTCATTTTACAGATGAGGAAACTGAGGCAAACAGGGTGAAGTGACTTGCCCAGGATCACCTGGGCTATGTGGTCAGATTTGAACTCAGGTGTTCCTGACTCCAAGTCTGGCACTCTATCTATTGTGCCCCCTAGCTGCCCCTTTTGGTATAGATGGAGCCTTCCCATTTTCAGTACCCTGGGGTTCTGTGCTGAGTCAGGGGATCACTGAATTAAAGAGTATGAGCTGCCTGATGATTCTTTTCTCATACTTTCTCATCCCTTTCAAGAACCCAGTATCCCACCAGTGTATTTGTGCACTTGCCTTCTCGCATTCCCTCAATGAGCGATCACATAATTCCCCCAACACCAACCTCACTTTTCTTTGTTTTTGTGCAGTTCTTTTCTCTCAGTGGAACGTAGGTTCCTTGGGAACAGGAATGATTCTGTTGGGTTTTTTCCTCCTTTGTATTCTCAATACCAAGCACAGTACGGTTTCCTAGTTAATGAATTGAATTGAATTGATTTGAAATGTAAGTAAAAGATGGACATGGACCGGTGACATACACCTGTGCTTCCTTATTTCTCTAGGGGATGCATTGTATAGGATCTTCTGCTTCCTCTTCAGTGTTGTGTTCAGTGAATGCAATACACCGACATAACTTCTTCCTTATTTCTCTATTGAAAACATCACATAGATCGCTTCAGTAGAATGTAACCTCCTCAAGGGCAGGAAAATTACATTTTTTTCATCTTTGTATCCTTAGTGCCTAGCACACTGCCTAGTGCCTAGTAAGCATTTAATAAATATTTATGGTCATTTCTTTCAGCTCCAGCCCTACTTTTAAAAGAGCACTGGCTTGGGAGTCAGAGGATCTAGGTTCAAATCTTGCTTCTGATACTTACCCTATGTGACCTTGGGAAAATCATGCCACCTCCTTTTTGAAGTGAGGAGCTCAGTGTCCACACCAAATAGGGGAGGGGTGGACCAGATGACCTCTGAGTTCCCTCGCAGCTCCAGACATATGGTCTTATGATACTGGTCTGCCTCTGTTTCCTTTTTGCTCTCTGCACACATACTCTTGTCATGTTCTCCCCTAGAAAAAGAACTGCAGAGTTCAAATGATGCTTCTGTGTGGATGCCAGAGGGCAAAGATTTCTGAAAACCTGGCAAGTGAATTGAAGTCTGGCCTTAGTTGCCAAGATAATTGAGTGTAATTTGCTGCTAATGAATCAATGCACCACTTCTTGTTCATTATAGGTTTCTTAAACGGATTGAATTTTAAATTCTTACTAACTTCATTGCTAGGAAATATTAATGAAATGAAGCTGGTCTGAACAGGGGCCTCCCTCTTACTGGAGAAATAAAATAATAATGTATGAGAGGACCTCCATGACCTGAGAAATATACCGAATGACTCTTACTAGGTAGCCAAATGCACTGCTCTATTCAGAGGTCATCTATGGACTGCAGTTAGAAGGATGAGGGTAAATGCAAAGACAAATTCATGGAGAGACAGGGATTTCAGACACCTTGGGAACTTCTAAAACTGCTTCTTTTTGGAAGGCTTAGGGGAAAAAATCTGTTCTGTATGACCCAGTATACAAAGTATATACATATTCTGTATGACCTAGTGTAAAAATGAAAGGAAGATATTGGAAATATGAAAGAGGCAATGAGGGTAGTGGGGATAGAGACAGGGGGCTAAGTGGGGAGACAGAGACAGACAGATGGACACAGACCCAGAGACACCAAGGCAGATGGGTGAATGACAATATCATAGGATCATAGATTGAGAGAGAATTTAGTCCAAATCCTTCATTTTCCAGATGAGAAGTTGAGGCCCAGAGAGGTTAAGGCATTTGTGTAGGTCATTCAGTAGCTGATAGGTGGATGAGACCAGCTCAGGCCTTAGACCTTGCTTCTCTCAGTTTCTAGAGGCCAGAGTCCTTTCTCAGAACTAGTTCCAGAGTTCTTTGCCTTTGGCCTTGGGGCTTTCATCTTTCACCCATTTGTTAACCATCACTGATCTCTAAATCTCCATCGTGAATGCTCAACTTTTCCTCTTTCTTTTTGATAACCTCTTGCCGTATATCCCAGAGCATCAATGGGCTTTTAAGGACTTTCTGTATAAGGCAACACATGTAAAGGGCCGGGGTCGGGGGGAGTCAGACAATTGAAATTGTGAAACCTCAGTTAAAGAATAGATATGATTAAGTTTTAAAAAATACATAAACAAGATTTTGTACACTCTGTGATTTCTTTATCAAGTTTGAACTCTGAGTCAAGAAGGAAAGAGCTAGGCAAATTGGCTAGGCAAAAAAAACTAACCACACCCCATGGGGGCTTTAAAAAGTGGAAGAAATTATTTAGAGGATTCCAGCTGGGCTCTTTGAATAATTCTGTATGTGTGTGTGTGTGTGTGTGTGTGTGTGCGCGCGATTAGGCATGGTTTGGTTTAGACACGACATGGTTTTCTTCTCTCCTCCCCGCCCCCCACCTCCTCCATTGACCATGTCATTGGAGACTATGCAGTAGCAGACAATGAACCCAGGAGACACGGTGAAGATAGGGACACTGATAGCTAGATATAGATATAGATATAGATATAGATATAAAGATATATTCGCTGAACCAGAGAAGCAGGCCAGCTATAAATTCAAGAAAGGCTTTCCTGTAACCATGAGTTAAATTAACCCTTTGGTCACATAGATTCTTTACACCCATGTTTCAACAGGATGCTACTCTAAATTTAAGCTCTT
Organism: Trichosurus vulpecula; assembly: GCF_011100635.1. Classification (NCBI taxonomy): domain Eukaryota; kingdom Metazoa; phylum Chordata; class Mammalia; order Diprotodontia; family Phalangeridae; genus Trichosurus; species Trichosurus vulpecula. The sequence continues at coordinate 49,126,263 of NC_050580.1, forward strand.
TATTCCCCAGGACCCAGTGTTTACAAAGGGAGAGTGTGCCCTTGGTTTGGGGGGAATGATTGTACCAACAGTCCTTCCCATCTTACCCTGGTTAATACTATTTTCTAAAAGGTAATTGAAATTTTGACAACTGGTAGTAATGGGAAACACACTGGTGGGGGCTTGTGAGTGAAGTACTAAAATCCAGACCTTAAAGGTTAACCCTGTAATGCAGAAAGTAAGTGGCTGGCATACCCTCTGGGGACCTCAAACTGTAAGTACAAGTACAAGTTGGGGGAGTAAGCCAGGAGAGGAGCTTTACTGTATAAGCTTCATCCAGGATAATTTTTGGGCCTTTTCATTTGCAAGAGAGATACTCCACTAGAGAGATTCGTCATTCAGGACTTTTATTTTGCCAGGTGGTGCAGCAGATAGAGCACTGAACTTGGAGTCAGGAAGATCTGAGTCCAAATCCAGCCCCAGACACTTACTAGCTGTGTGACCTTGGATAAGTCATTTAACCTATATCTGCCTCTGTTATCTCAAATGTAAATTGAAGATAATAATAACACCTACTTCTCAGAATTATGAGAATAAAATGGGGTAATATCTGTGAATTTCTTTGCAAACCTTAATGAGCTATATAAATGTTAGCTATTATTATTATCTACTATAGAAAAATTAGCATTTTTCTCTTTGGACAGTTTATCTGTTCTGTTTTCTCACAGTCAGATAATGATAATGAGCTTGATGCATGAATTGCCAGAGCTAGCTCAGTGTTTAGGAGGCTCTGAAGGAAAATATGGGAGAGAAGACTTATTAGACTGATTATCAAACTGGAGATCTACAGAGCTGTGGTGCTGACTTCATTGTTGTATGCCTGTGAAACCTGGACAGTCTACCAGTGTCATGCCAGGACACTGAATCGCTTCCATTGCAATTGTCTTAGAAAGATTCTGAAGATCACCTGGCAGGATAAGGTACCAGACACTGAGGTCCTTACTCAAACTAAACTGCCAAGCATTCAAACTCTGCTTCAGAGAGCACAACTCCGATGGGCTGGCCACATTGTTCAAATGCAAAATATATGCTTGCCAAAAAGACTATTTTATAGAGATCCCACGCAGGGCAAGCAGTCACATGGTGCTCAGAAGAAGCAATACAAGGACACTCTCAAGGTCTCTCTTAGGAACTTTGGAACTGTGTGACATGGGAGATACTGCCACAGGGTGGCTCAGCATGGGGTGCCCACATCAGAGAAAGTGCTGTGCTCTATCAGCAAAGCAGAATTGAAACAGCTCAAAGGAAATGCAGGATGTGCAAATTTAGAGAATTGACCCCAAATGTTCACACAAAGTATTTGTGCCCGACCTGTGGTAGAGCATTCTGATGTTGTATTGGTCTGATCAGCCACAGTCAGACACATTGAAACTTGACTCTCGCACAGTGATGTCATTTTGGTCCTCTTCAAGGATGAAGGATAACAACAAACCAAACAGCCAAACAACCAACCAACCAACCAGCCAACCAACCAATCTGTTGTGTGTTCTCACAGTCAGACCAGTTCCTTTGGAGGGAACTTATGCTTGTTTGAATACTTGGATACTTCTACCTGATGCACTACTGTACCCAATTGTTCTAGCTTGTCCAGCTATTCAGTCACACATGGTTCATAAATATTAATTTTTTTCTTTCAGACAGACCTAGATTGTTGTCTTTATTATGCTATGAGTCCCTACAGCTTGTTTGAGATCCTTATAGACTGTAGATTCATAAGATAAGGTGTCTTGGTCTAGAAATCCAGAGTTATCAGCCCCAAGTGCTTAAACCCTTTTGGGAGCTCTACACCTCTTTGGGTCTTTCTAAGTATGTTTTATTTTTAAATTAGTCTCCTTGCTCTAGGGAAGGATGAGCTTGGACCTACAGTTAGCTTATGTGTTTCAGAGATCCCTGGAGAATATTTGATTGCTTTGTGTTTCAAGGACCCAGAGGAATTTTCTATGATTAGATCTAGCCTGTGTGTTTAGGTCTAGAGCAGAGGAGGGCCCTTTAGAAAGAAAAGGAAAAGGCAAATGCCCTAGGCTCCCTTGGTTTCAATGCTGGTTTTGTTGTAGCCCTTTGTGTCCGACTGAGCCTGGGGTTATCCTTCCTTTACATACATATTCAGAAAGAATACATGATATCAAGATAATTAGGAAGGCAAACAAAAGTAAAGTATCCAAGTAGCTCTTGCACTTCTCAAGTTCTATTTAACTCCAGTTCCTCAGTTCTGCTTTGGCCCATGAGCTTTTCTAGGTTGGAAGACTCATGCTTGATCTCTAGCTCCCTTACATCCCCTGAAAAGAATGGCCTTTCTTGCATAAGAAGATTTGCTGATCTAATAGAGAATAAGAGATAAGTGATGGACAGCTCATATGGTTGGCATCCTCCCAACGTCATAAGAATTTGAGGAAGACCCCCACCATGTTTAATAGACCCCCACTAGCATGAACTTATGGGAATATATGGAAGAGAGTTGATCAAGATTGGCAGGCATGAAGAGATTGTAAGCAGCATCATTGCTGGTATTGAGGTGGGAATGCCCCCTTCAATGATATTACAGATTCATTGGACTCCAAGGTTACTTCCTACCATGTTGGAATTGGCCCATTTGAGACTCTTGCTTCAACTTATAGTACAAATACAAAACAGCAATGATTCCCAATGACTTCTACAGCAAATTCCTCCTCTTTCTGACATTTACAGCCCTTCCTACTCCATCTTCAACCTACCTTTTCATGCCTATTACATAGCATTCTTCCCACACAGAATGATACAGACCATAGCAAGAACAAATTCTGTTGCCTTAATAAGATAGTTTGTCAATTCAGCATAACTGACAATATAGTGAGAATAGGTTTTATTACCCTAATAAGATAGTTTGTCCACATAGCATAACTGATTCCATTTTGTTTTAAATCTTTATTTTGTGATTGTGCTGCCTTGAATAAGCTGCTTTTTAGGATTTTTTTGGAGGGGGGAAGGCAGGGCAATTGGGGTTAAGTGACTTGCCCAAGGTCACACAGCCAGTAAGTGTGTCAAGCATCTGAGGTCGGATTTGAACTCAGGTCCTCCTGACTCCAGGGCTGGTGCTCCACTCACTGCACCATCTAGCTGCCCCATGAGTTGCTTTTTTATAAGTTTGTTTTCAACAATAAGATAAGAACCTGTGTGGTATAATGTCATATACATTTGTGGATCCTTAGAAATAACTGAGAAACACACGTAGACCCTCTGATAAGATAGACCACCAATGAGAAAATCTAAAAAACAACTCTATCAGTAATTTTTAACATAAATTACCTATCAAATGATGTGACAAACAACTTCAGCTAAGAGTATAAAAATTCACCTGAGATGCCAGCCATCAACCTGTTTCTGAGGAGGGCTAGCTCTTACATTTCCCATTTTTTCCCCCAGATTTGAGACCAGAGTAAGGCTGTGTAGCTCCAGAGCAGTGCTCACTGGTTGACTGAGATTTGTAGGTCTGCTGGAAGACCACCCCTGAGGGAGACATGTGGCTGGCTGGGTAGAGAGGGGACCTAGTGTCGTCTGGTAAGAAAGAAGTCTATGGGAACCTCTAAAATGCCAGGATGATAGGGGACTGTTTTTTACAGGGTATTGTTTGCTCTTTTTGATTAATAAAGTTTGATTGAATCAATTAAAAAGCATCAGTCTAATGAATGTTTAAAACATCAGGGTAATGGGGAGGGAATCTCCTTTTATAGAGTATTGTTTGCTTTTTTTGATTAATAAAGTTTGATTGAATGAATTGAGAAAGTATAAGTCTAATGAATATTTAAAACATCAGGGTGATGGGGGGTATCTCTTCTTAGAGAGTATTGTTTGTTCTTTTTGATTAATAAAGTTTGATTGCATGAATTGAGAAGTATAAGTCTAATGAGTGTTTCTATCCTGTAGTTAGCATAAGTAAAGGTAATCTGAGAGACGGGTACACTTACACGGTACATGCCACAGATAAACTGGCCTATTTGCTGATCCTCACACACACTGTTCATCTCTTATCTCTGTATTTTTACATTGGCTGTTTCCCCATGTCTGAAATGTCCTTTTTCCTTACTGCCAGCTCTTAGAATTTTTTTCAAAGTTCAGCTTAAATGCTTCTTCCTGCATGAGGTTTTTACTGATTCCTGCTAATGCCTCCCTTCATCCTGAAATTGCTTCATATTTGCTTCTTTGTATTTTGGCCTAACAATTAACACCAAGAAAACACAGGTGCTCCATCAGCCACCACCACACCATCCATACGTGGAATCATCAGTTACAGCAAATGGAGAAGTGTTGAATGCTGTGGATAAGTTCACTTACCTTGGCAGGTACTTTCCAGAGATGTACACAATGATAAGGAGGTTGACACACACATTGCCAGAGTTAGCTCAGTGTTTGGGAGGCTCCGAAGGAAAGTATAGGAGAGAAGAGGTATTAGACTGACTACCAACTGAAGGTCTACAGAGCCGGGGTGCTGACCTCATTGTTGTATGCCAGTGAAACCTGGCCAGTCTGCCAGCACCATGCCAGGACACTGAATCACTTCCATTTCAATTGTCTTAGGAAGATTCTGAAGATCACTTGGCAGGATAACATACCAGACACTGAAGTCCTTACTTGAACTAAACTGCCAAGTATTCAAACTCTGCTTCAGAGAGCACAACTCTGATGGGCTGGCCACGTTGTTTGAATGCAAAATGTACGCTTGCCAAAGAGACTATTTTATAGAGAATTCACACAGGGCAAGCGTTCACATGGTGGTCAGAAGAAGTGATACAAGGACACTCTCAAGGTCTCTCTCAAGAACTTTGGAATTGATTATGTGACATGGGAGACATTGGCACAGGACCACCCAGCATGGCATACCCACATCAGAGAAGGTGCTGTGCTCTATGAGCAAAGCAGAATTGAAACAGCTCAAAGAAAACACGTAGGATACACAAGTTTGGAATATCCACCCCAAATGTTCACATGGATTATTTGTGCCCGACCTGTGGTAGAATATTCTGAGCTCATATCGGCCTGATCAGCCACAGTTGGACACATTGAATCTTGACTCAAGCATAGTGATGTCATTTTGGTCCTCTTTATACATATGTATAAAGGTGCACATGTACATGCCTGGCACAGATGAGGTGCTTAATGAAGGCTTGTTGATGGATTCCACATCCTCAGCCTTCTTTTCAGATAATTAGGAAGCTGCCTGATTAAGCTTTTGATACTACACAGCTCCCAGCACAGTGCTGGCTACTTAAGAAATGCTTATTGATTGAGTGATACCTACATTATTACCAGGTAATCGTTCTTTCTGCCCAAAGGTTTTTTTTTTTTTGGCAAAGAATGTATACGAAAAACCTTGACACACAATGCTCTCAAGAATAGAATCTAACTCTTGAAAATACCAAAAAGTGAGCTCTCCTATGCCACTCTGTCCAGTTCTGTACATCCATCCAAACCCTCTCTTCTCTTCCAGCCAGAAGCTTTCCCTGATCTCTTGGACCCACACTAACCTCCCCTTCCCTGACTTCTAGGATGCCATCCATACTCCACACTAGGCATTTAATCCTTCCATTCAATTCAATTAGATTAAACAAACATTTATTCAGCACTTTCTAGGTAGTAGGCCATGGGATAGGCCCTGGGAACACAAGGACAAGAACTAAACTGTCCCTGCCTTCAAAGAGCTAATATTTTACTGGTTACTGAGGCGAGGGGAGAAGGAGAGAGAGGCAAAGGCTGATGAGGATATAGGTGATAATCTAAAGACACTTGAACCCTTCCCAGTTTGGTAGGACCTGTTGGAGTTTAGGAAAGTTGGAATAACTTCCAGGAACCCAGGACCACCTCCAAGTGGTGGGGTGATGTCAGAACTCAGTGAAATAAATGCTTCTTCTCTCCTCCATCTGTCAGAATGAGGGAAGGTTGATTGTAGATAAGAAATAGGATTCAGACCTGCAAAGGACCTTTGACAGGATCTAATCCAACTCCTTCATTTTACAGATGAGAAAACTGAGGCTGAAGAATTTTAGGTGATTTGCTCAGGTGACATAATGAATAAATGATGGATCAGCTGACAGATCTAGAAGACACTTGGCTGAGTGGGTATGCCCTTAGATGGAGAAATACCGTCCAGACAAGATTAATGATTATTTGGGGGAAGTGGAGAAGGTATTGTGGAGGGCACCGCTGTGCTTGGTGCCAGTCCCTTGGATTTATGTAACTACTCTTCCAGGAAGCCCTCAACTGGCAGATCAATTCCATTTTCCAAAAGAGTTTAATAGTGTTGTTGGATTTTTATTGGCAAACAAAAAAAAAAAAGGAAAAGAAAAAAACTGACTTGCAAGCATAGGAGCCAGACCAAAAAAAAAAAAGCCAAATATCTCATCTCTGTTTCTTCCAGCTCCAGAGCAGAGGGGGAACTCAACCCAAGCTTTTTGGAGGCCTAACACTGACTATATGTGAGAGAAGAGACTTTTTCACTGAGCAATGTTAGCATTTCAAAAGGAGAGGCTAAGGAACTGCTATCCCTGTCAGCCTTGGGTTTCTACTGCCTAGTTTTCCTCATAAATAACCTATAAAAATTATTAAAAAATACTTCAGTGGAGGCAACAGAGCCTTGATTTGTATCATTTTTAGTCTCAAAAAAGAATGTTTGTTCTTTCATATTGTTACAAGAATAAAGGTAAGGGCAATGCTATGCTGGGAGGTATTCTGCAGATTACAGAAGGTGCGGTGGGAAGGGTAGGGGGACATCCTTTGAATGTTCCCTTTAATCCTTTCAATCAGGCTGATTCCCTGGCAAGATTTAAAGGAAAGGCAAGCATTTGACTGCCATTGATGGGAAGAAAAGGAAGTAAGGGAGGAACAAAATTATGAATGAAAAGACTGTCTGGTGGCAAGAAGGGTCAGCTGACCCCCAGATGGGGCCCACTTTATCCCCAGGTGGAAGAGGTGGAGGGTGGGAAGGAGGGCAGAGGGCTGAGTAACTAGCAATTTTTGTACCCTGATCGAATATCAAAAAGCTAGTCCGGGGTAAGTGAGGAGAATGGTTCCCATCCAACGAGGTGGGGTAGGGGCAGGGACCACTGAGTAGCTTTCTATTTTAATTAGTCATTCCTTCTAACCAGGAACTAAACCCGGTTGTCTCTGTGCTCCTGGAAAGACTAAAAATGTTTCAATTGCTCTCTAAATCCCTGAGGAAAAGCCCCAGTGGTCCTGCTTGAACAAGGAGGGTGGTCTGTGAAGGTGGAAATGGTGCAGATGGCTGAGCATGTGCATGGACGTTGCTGACACAAATAAACTCTGGTAAATTAGTCGTCTTAGCCAAGATCTAGCCCTGACAGGAGCTTTCCTTGTTTTGATACTACCACCAACAAAATGGGGCTATCATGTGCCATTGGAGACCATGCTCTGGGGTAGTTAATCTACTCACTTTTGGAACTCCTGCTCTAGAACTGAGCTATCCTGACTGGTGGGTGAATGAGTATAAGTTGATCTAGCTTAGGGGTGAGGAACCTGAGGCCTCGAGGCCACACATGGTCTAGCTCATTACACTCCATTGCCTCAGACCAGCTCGAGCTTCACATCCAACCACTCACCCCCATCACATCCCTGCCGTCTGCCCTGCCCCGTGTAACACAGTCACCCCGCTTTGGGAAAGAATAATTAAATCAAAGCCGCCACTGCTTCTGCAAAGGGCACATTCAATTGCTTTGTGACTCCAGACTCCATCTCTGACTTTCCCAAGCCAAACCTTATTCCCCTCTATGTGTTCTCTCTCTTATCAGAATGTAATTCAGCACAGTTCTTGGTACATATAGTAAGCACTTAATAGATGCTTTTCACTCATTCACTGGAAGGCTTGAGATAAAAGTTGCTATAGGAAAGCAGAGTTGTTGACTTTAGTCCAGTTGAACGCTGGTCTAATTTTGAGTCTAAGTGATCCTCATTCTTCTCCCCTGTGGAGAATTCTTTCCCTGGGGAAATGTCAGTATGTGTATAAAATTACTAAAATTACTAAAATCATGTGTGGATTTGCATCTTATTTTCATATCCCTACCTTGGACATACTTCCAGCTCAAATGTCAGTGAAGCTGTTCACCCTGTCTCAACATTGAGACTATGGAGCACAACCTGTCTCTCACTCCCTTCCCTTGGCATTATCAATATTTCAGAGAATGTTCCCTTCAAGGCCTTGGCCTTGAGCCTCCTGCTTAGTTAGCACCTCACTTTGTCTAAGGATCTCCCGATTCTAAATCATCCCTGTCACTGGGTCCACATATTCTCACCAGCTGTTCCTCACCAGGCTTCAGGAAAAGCCTGCTTCCAAGGCTCATGATGCCCAGTACCTTCACCTTCAGCAGCCAGGTCACCAGGTCAGTAGCCTAGTAGAGTGGACCTAATAATAACTGACATCTTAATGTCTGCAAAGTGCTTTACATATGGGATCTCACTGGAGCTTCACAAAAGCCGTGCATAGTGGCTACCGTGGAAATTGTCTTCATTCTTCAAGCCCAAGTCTCTATCCACATTATGAGATGGCATACTAATGTCCCGTGCCCCCATGTGGCGTGAGAAAGCCTGTGTACAAATTCTCCCTCTGCTATGGTTAGCCTTATAACCTTGGTTGAAGTCCTCTTCCTCTCTGGGCTTCAGTTCCCTATCTTCAAAATGAGGAGGTTGGAGTAGATGATGATTAAGGTTACCCTGCTCCCTCCACCCTGCCCTCAAGCCAAACTTAAGAGTCTGATAGTCTAGAAGGATTGCTAGCAGTTTTATTTATCACTCCACTGTACCTGATATTAAAGGTACAAGTGTACAATACCTTGAATTATACATTTATTTATTATAATAAATAAGTATTCTATATACACACATAGTATAATGTGTATAACGAATTATACATTCATTTACTCTTCCATTCCCGAGACTGTTTAAGGACCAGCCAAAATATGTCCAATATAGGCCCACATAAATCTGTACTTTTGTGTCCTGCCTTCTTTGGGGTAACCAGGAGATTCTGCTGCCACTCTATCAATTACCTGCAGAAAGGGAACCATATTTGGTGGCCCCAGGGGCTGCTCTGAGCCAGGTTAGATGACAGCTGTTCCACTCTGGTGTTTACAATGCCTTTCCTTAGACTCTTCCAGTCTCTGGAAGCTGCACTAGTTATGGATTCTTCACTCTTCTCAGGGACAGCTAGGTGGTACAGTGGCTAGAGCACCAGCCCTGGAATTGGGAGTACCTGAGTTCAAATCTGGCCTCAGACCTGAGGTAAGTTGCTTAACCCTCTTTGCCTCAGTTTCCTCATCTGTAAAATGAGCTGGAGAAGAAAATGGCAAATCCCTCCAGTATCTCTGCCAAGAAAACCCCAAATGGGGTCATGAAGAGTCAGACAGGACTAAACAAAAACTCTTGGTGGAGTTTCCTCCCAACCTTTTAGACCCTTTCTCCAGAAAGACTCATTATAAGATCACAGATCTAGAAGAGATCTTAGTGATCATCTCTTCCAGAGGTTATATGACATACCCAGGATCGCATGACTAATTAATGGCACTGTCAGAATTTGAACCCAGGTCCTCTAACTCTATATCTGGAAGTCTGGATTCCACTGGTGATCATTCCCTCTCTCCTTTGATCTCATATCACACAGTACTTAGCTAGAGCATGGAATGGTAAAGCTAAAAGGGACTTCAGAGGTGACCAGTCAAACCTAATTTTATGCTGGGGGAAACTGAGGCCCAGAAAACAGAAATAACTCACCCGGAGTCATAGCACAAGTGTGCAGCGAAGTTAGGCCTAGAGCCCTGGTCCCCTGACTTACAGTCCAGAGTACTTTCCACTCAATGATTACATCTGTGTCTTTTCCATCCCTCCTCATAGGATTGAAATATAAATAGCTCTGGAAAGGGGAACACTTGAAACTGTTATCCATCATTAAAGCTCAATGAAAATGAGCCCACTGGGATTTTTCAGTGGCACAGCAGTTTATTTGAAAAAGATCTGGGGGTTTTAGTTGACTGCAGGCTCTGTATGAGTCAACAGTGGGATGTAGCAGCCAAGAAGCGAATGCAGTCTTGGGCTGAATGAAGAGAGGCACGGGACCTGGGACTTGGGAAGACATCATTTCTGTATGCTCATTGCCGCTATGCTCCACCTACAGCTGAGGAGCTGTGTTCAGTTGTGGTCGCTACATTCTGAGAAGGACTTTGACAAGCTGGAGAGGGTCCATAGAAAGGCAGACAGGATGGGGATGGGCCTTAAGTCCTTTCCCTGGGAGAATGAGCCGAAGGGACTGGGGATATTTAATCCGGAGAAGAAGACTCGGCATGTCATGATAGCAGCATTCAAGTGTTTGAAGGGCTTCTCCAAGTTTAGAGTCGTCTTCCCGCCAGGACCAGGGATGATGGGTAGAAATTACAAAGAGGCAGATTTAGGCTCCATGTTGGGAAAGGTTTCCTAGCAACTGAAGCCATCCTAGAACGGAATGGGCAGCCTCCAGAAGTGGTGGGTTCCTCTAAATGGAGATCTCCAAGCAGAGGATGTATGACCACCTGTCACAGATGTTGTGGAGGGAAGGCTGAACTATGTGGACCCAGAGATTCCTCCCAACTTTCTGATTCCTGAAGAATAAGGCCAATGATAGTTGGGGAGGAGGGAGGGAAACACAGCCCAAGATATGGCACATAAGAGGGCTGGGTGATAGGACTGCCTCTCCAAGACTCGAAGGCCTCCCAAGTTAACTTTGCAGTTTTGCAGGGTGCTACAGAGGCACCCCGGTATGTAATGTAATCCACAGCATTTTAATTTTTTCAAAGTGCTTTCCACTTTGTAAAGTGGAAGCTCATTGTAGCTTCCTAAGAACCCTATGAAATTAATACTGCAGGCATAATTATGCTCATCTTAAATACTTTGAGGCAGTCAGGTGGTACAGTGGATAGAGCACCAGGCCTGAAATTAAAAAGACCCAAGTTTATATCTTGCCTCAAATACTTCCTAGCTGTGCGACCCTGGGTAAATCACTTAACCTTTTCTTGCCTCAGTTTCTCCATCTGTAAAATGGGGATAATAATAGCACCTACCTCTCAGGGTGGTTGTGAGGATCAATGAGATTATTTTTTATTTCTATTTTATTTATCTGCAAAGCTTTAAGCACAGGACCTAGCACTTAGAAAGCTCTATATAATTTCTAGCTATGATTATTACTATGTCCCCAAGATCTATAAACTCCAACAACGGGCTCTGTTGTTCCTTCAGACCAGCATTTCCCGCATAAATAGATCATCCTGTCATCTGAAGGACAGAAAAATATAAAGAATGAGATTTTTCAATAATGTCTCAGCCGTGTACAGCGTTTTTTTCAATGTCTCAGCCGTGTACAGGGCACCCTATTCGTGAAATCACAGAAGCTCCGAGCTGGAAGGGAACTCAAAGGTCAGATTTTCTAACCTGGAAGACCTCAGCAGAGCATGCCCAATACACAGTTCCAGTTCCCACTTCATGACCTCCCTCCAGCGATGTGGCTCTACCAGCCCCTTTGGCACCTACTCACCTGGATGAAATCACCAAGCTGTTGACATATAGAAAGAAGTCGATCTATTATGCGGCATTTGACACTGTTGATCCCTGTCTCCCGGATACTATCGTCACTCACTCTGGGTTTTTGTGACACTCCTCTCGTAGGTGTGTACCCCATGACTTTGCCTGGGCCCTCTTCTCTCTTTTATCTACCATCTCTGGGCTACCTCACAAACTCCCACGGGTTCAATTATCATCTCCATGCAGATGATTTCCAGATATATTTATCCAGCCCTAGTCTCCTGAGCTCCAGTCTTACATCATTAGCTGCCTTTTGGACACTTCAGACTGGATGCCCTAAAGGCATCTCAAATTCAGTGCATCCAAACAGACCTCATTATCTTCCCCGGAACCATCCCTCTTCCAAACTTCCTTATTACTATGAAGGGAACCCCCATCTTCCCATTGCTGAGGTTTGCAAGCCAAGAGTCCTCCTCAATCCCTCACTCTTTCCCATCACACGTATCTGGGGAATGGCCAGATTTTGCTGATTCATCCTCCACAATGTCTCTCCCATCCTTCCTCCTCACCCCAGCTGCCTATGTGACTTTCCTAAAGCACAGGTGTGATCACGTCATTCCTCTCCTCAGTAAACTCCTGCGGCTCCCTATTATTCTCAGATCAAAAAGAAGCTCTTCTCTTTGGTATTTAAAGCAGTCACAAATGGATCTTCCCAGCCTTATTATACATAACTTTCCTTCACAAACTCTACACTCTAGCAAAACTGGCCTGTTTGCTATTCCTCACACATGACACCACATCTCTTGCCTTGCTACTTTGTAAAGCTTTCCCATTGCCTGGAATGCATTCTGTCCTCACTTCTTCATCTGAAAATCCTTAGTTTTCTTGAGAATGGGCCTGTCTTTTTGCCTTTCTTTGTATCTCCAGTAATTAGCACGGTGTCTGGTATATAGTAGGCCTTAATACATTCTATGGGACTGACTGGAAGGCTTGATCCTGCATGGAACCTGATTTCTGTCCCCCGACTTCTAGCACCTCTCCTCTGAAATTTTTGTTGTTCAGTTAGGTCTGTCTCTTTGTGACTCCATTTGGGGTTTTCTTGGCAAAGATACTGGAAAGGTTTGCCATTTCCTTCCCCAGCTCATTTTGCAGATGAGGAAACTGAGGCAAACAGGGTTCAGTGACTTGCCCAGGGTCACACAGCTAGTAAGTGTCTAAGGCCAGATTTGAATGCGTAAAGATGAATGTCCTTGACTCCAAACCCAGCACTCTATCCACTGCACCACCTAGCTGCCCTTCCTCCAAAATTACCTTATATTTCTTTGGTTCATATTTTGCATACAAAATAGATGTAGGTATTATCGCCTTCAATAGAATGCAAACTCCTTGAGGACAGAAACAATTATTTTTGGTCCTTATGTCCCCAGGGTCTCCCACAGTGGTTCCATAGCAGGCATTTAATATTCTTGTTGGTTGATTGACACATAAATACATATACAATGTGATATAAATGAGCTATTATACATGACAGTGGAAAGAAAGTTGAATTAGGAAATAAAGGGCTTGAGTTTGAATTCTGTTTTCTTCATAACAACTTTGGGAGGCAATTGCTTTTATCATCCTCATGTTTTTGTGAAGGAAACAGGCATGGAGAACTTACACAACAGTAAGTGAATGAGGCTAGATCTGAACTAGGTCTTCCTGATTCCAGGTCCAGTACTCCGTTGGATGTGCTACCTAGCTGGGTAATCTGGGGTCAGAGATACTCCAGGAGGAATTGGGAAAGACTCATACAGGACTGGCAGGGCTTGAGCTGAACTTTGAAAGAAGCTAGGCATTATATTTAAACTTTTTCAAAATTGTATTTAGTATTTTGTTTTTCCCAATTACATATAAAAACAATTTTAACATTCATTTTTTTTTTAAATTTGAGTTTTGAAGTCTCTCTCTCTCTTCCCCTCATTGGGAGGGCAAGCAAGGTTGTATATGTGCAGTCTCGCAAAACTTATTTTCATATTAGTCATATTGTGAAAGAAAACAGACAAAAACCCCAAGAAAAATAAAGAAGTAAAAAAAAAATTGCGCTTCAATCTGCATTCAGACTCCATCAGTTCTTTCTCTGGGAACGGATAGTACTTTTCATCCTAAGTCCTTCAGAATTGTCTTGGATCATTGTATTGCTCAGAACAGCTAAGTCATTCACGGTTGGTCATCATACAATATCGCTGTTACTGTGTACAATGTTCTCCTGGTTCTGTTCATTTCACTCTGCATCAGTTCATGTAAATCTTTCCAGGTTTTTCTGAGGTGTGCCTGCTCATCATTTCTTACAGCACAATAGTATTCCATCACAATCATGTGCCATAACTTCTTTAACTATTTCCCAACTGATGGAAGTCCCCTGAACTGCCAAAAAAAATTGCCATAAATATTTTGTACACATAAGTCCTTTTCCTTTTTGTTTTTTTAATGTCTTTGGAATACAGACCTAGTAGTGGTATTGCTGGGTCAAAGGGTATGCATGGTTTTATGGTCCTTCAGGCATGGTTCCAAATAGAAGCCAGGTATTATAAGAGGTAGAGATGGTTCCAGACAGAGGCATTTCTGTATCTTACTGTCGAGCCATTTGGGAACATCTAGACCTTTTTCAGCAGGGGAGTGACATGGACTTTTAAAAGCCCAGACCTGGGCTTTAGGAAAATCAATTCAGCCTTTGAGTGGAAGATGGAATGGGGTGGGGAGAGCCTTGAGGCAAGCAGACAAATTTGGAGGTTATGGTAGTGTCCCAGGTTAGAGGTTCTGAGGGCCTGGACTAATACGGTGGCTGTGTAAGAGTGAGGGAAGGGTTCCAGAGATATTGTGTATCTCTTCTCAGGGCCTTAGTTTCCTTCTCTATGAGTTGCTTCAATGATCTCCGAGGGCCCCTTCACATCTAAATCCTTTGATCCTAGAAAGAACAGGGGCTAGGTGGAGATGCCCATCCTTTGTCTAGAAAGGGTTAAATCTTTACTTCGCCTTCCCATCCCCATCTCTTTCATCCCCTGACCCCAGCCCTAGAAGGACACTCTCCCTGGCCATCCATCCTTCTTTGGAGCCAATTTGGTATCTGGAGGATTTGCAGGGTGCCTCTCCATGGTATTGGCTGGTCCGATATCTCTCTCCTCCCTCCTGCCCCTCCACAACATGAGCAGCCAGCCAACCCAGTCCTTCACCATGGAAACCCACTGCTCCTCAGGCTCCCACCTCCTCCGGACAGAGTTCCTCTTCTCTCTCCCAGACTCTGAGCAAGGAAGCTGCAAAAGAAGGAGGGCCCTCCCCCACCCCTCTCTCACCCCTCTTCCCACTTTGAGCAGCCATCCTGCCCAGTATGAGGGCCCGATATTTTGGGAGGCTCCCCCTGACCAATTATAAACAAGAGGGGAGAAATCTCCATCCAGCAGCAGGTCTAGAGCTGGGCTAATTAACTGCCAGGGCTGAGTCTAAAAAGAAATGTTTTAATTATTTATTTGAAGTGTGATTAATGTTGGTTCAGAAGTCTGTTGGCTACAGGAGCTCCATTACTGTCTTGTATATCAGATCTTATTAAAGACTGCCATGAAGCATGTAATTCTTAGCACTGGGGACCCAGGCGCCTCCACCAAAGGGCTCACCCCTCCTACCTTCCACTTCGCTGGAGCCGTTGTTTTCTTCCTGCCTGCCCCTCCCCCACCTTTTTTTCTTGGTGCTCCTTCTCAATTCTTTAATTTGATTAATTCTTTATGCCTTTCAGTCTTTTCTCATCCTTTGTTTCACTGGATCCTTGAAATATCCCTGTGAGTTAGACCTGAGAGGGATAAAGACCAGATCTGTGATTTTATTGGCATTGGGAATTACTATCCCCATTTGATATCTAGGAAGACCAAGGTCTAGAGAAGTGACTCATTTAAGGCCTGTGTATGTTATTTGGTAAAAAAGGAAATGAATGTCAATGGAGCATCTGTTATGTGTCAGGCACTGTGCTAAGGCCTTTGCAAATATTATCTCATTTAATCTATACTATTCCTACTTTTCTTATTTTACAGATTAGGAAATAGAGACAAACAGGGCTAAGTGACTCACCCAGGGTCACACAGCTGGTAAGTGTTGGAGGCTGGGTTTAAACTCAGGTTTTCCTGACTCCAGGCCCAGTGTTCTATCCACTGCACTAGCAGCTGCTCCTGAGTAGGGCTATAATGGAAAGAAGCCTGGATTTGGACTCAGAGGTCCTGGGTTTGAATACCAGCTTTGTCCATCTATTTCTATGTGATCATCTTTGCTGAATCTTTTCATGTCTCTGGGCCTCATTTTTCTCCCTTATAAAATGAGAGTTTTGGACTAAATGGCCCCTGAGGTCATCTGTGATCCAGCGATCTTCTCTTCCTCTGTGGCTAGTGGGATCAGCCAGGGTTAGGAGTGGGTTGGCTTCTGGCCAGAGTATGAAGACAGTGAATCCTTCCCACCTCTCTTGTGTGCATCTTCCCATTACAACTCCCTCTTCCTTGGCCTTGTTCCCAGGGAGATGTCAGGAAGAAAGAACCTGATAAGCTAATTCATGCTCAAGTGGGAATCCCATTCACATGAGTTATTGGTAACAGCTCAATATGTTACCCATTCTAGGTATTTGCATTTGACAGAAGGACTTTGAGCTTCTAAAGTAATAACCCTCTCTTATGGGGGGAAGCTCAAGCCCTGGGGACAGAAGATAAGGAAAATATTTTTGGGAGATAACCTTCCAAGCGCCTCTCAAATCATGACATGTGGCTAGAGGCCTGGAGAGGCCTGAACTAGGGTAGGAGCAGTGTGAGTGGGGAAGAGGGGGTAGACACACACACACTATAAATATATATATATATATATTATATACACACACATATATATACATGCTCATGCAAGACACATATATACACATACATATATATTACATATATATATGTATATATGAAGAGAGAGAAAGAGAAGATTGAGAGAGAGAGAGAGAGAGAAAGAACTCAGTTGAGAGACCAACCACATTCAGAATACAAGGGCTAGATCTAGGATTGAAGGGTTTGGTGTCTATCATTGCTTATGGGCAATCGTGTCTCAGTTGTGTGCAACTCTTTGTGACCCCATTTGGGGTTATCTTGGCAAAGATACTGGAGTCTTTTGCTATTTCCTTCTCCAGCTCATTTTACAGATACGAAACCAAAGCAAATAAGGTTAAGTGACTTGCCCAGGGTCACACAACTAGTAGGTGTCTGAAGCTAGATTTGAACTCATGCAGATAAGTCTTTTGAATGCCACCTGTTTATTTCTCCCTACTTCTTTCCATTTGATTTCATTTATTTTAATTCATTTCAGCTGAAATCAGTTTCAGCTCCTACTGTTTGCAAGGGAATGAGCTAAGTGCCAGAGATCTTTGATGACATGAGATTTTGTCTAGTCTAAGAGCTTATAATTCAATGGAAGGAGATGCCATGTATACAGATATGACATAAGGTGGCACAGGTGAAGGAATGATCCAGACAAATTTCTATGAAAGATCTGAGGAGAGAATGGATGCATTCGCCTGGGATGAAGAGGGAAGGTTTCACAAAGGAGGTGGGAATTGAGTTGGGTCATGAAGGAAGGAAAGGATAACATAGAGCTAGAAGAGTTCTTAGAAATCACCTGGCCCAAACTCATCATTTTACAGATGAGGAAACTGAGGCCCAGAGAGGTGAAGAGACAGGTCATTTGCCCAAGATCAGGAACCAAAGTAGAACCCAGGTCTTCTAGCTCCAAAGCCAGTGCACCATAGAGTTCCTTTCAAAGATGGCGGATGTACAAATTAGTGAAAAGGCAGGATGGTTAGGGTACTATTCAATTTGGCAGGATTTTAGAAAGACAATATAGTGTGGTGGCAGGAGCACAGGATTTGCAGGCAGAGGAACTGAGTTTGAACCCCTGCTCTGTCCTTTGCCAGCTGTATGACTAGTTATGTGACTGTAGACAAGTCACTGGGATTTTCTGGGCTTCCGTTTCCTTAACTGTTCCATATAGATACTGCCTACCTTTCCAGGTCATTGTGAGAATTATGCTTTGTGAATATTAAAGTCATCCATAAATAGAAGTTACTTTATTGGAGTACAGGAGAGAGAATATTACAAGATAGGACAGGGAAAGAAGCTGACTCCTGGTTAGTGGAAAGCCTTAAATTGGCAGCTAAGGAGAATATATTTTATGTTAGAGGTAATAGGGATCCACCAAAGACTTTCGAGCTAGAGAATGATGTGGTCAGACTTGTGCCTTAGGAAGATTATCTTGGTAGCGGTATGAAGAATGGATAAGGGAGGAGCAGAGGTGAGAAGATAAGCCATTTCGGAGGTTTTAATAATTGTCTAGGTAATGGAAGATGGCCCTGAACTAGGGTAGGGGCAGTGTGAGTGGGGAAGAGGGGGTAGACACACACACACACCCACCATATATATATATATATATATATATATATATATATATATATATATATATATATATATATATATATATACACACACACACATATATATACAATTATATATTATACACACATATGTATACATGCTCATGAAATACACATATATACACATACATATACAGCATATGCATGTATATATATACACATATAAATGTGAAGAGAGAGAGAGAGAGAGAGAGAGAGAGAGAGAGAGGGAGAGAGAGAGAGAGGGAGGGAGGGAGGGAGGGGGAGAAAAGGAGGGAGAACTCAGTAACTTACTGGATATTGAAGGTTTGGGAGAGAGATGAGGCAAAGATGACCCTAAAATTTCAAGCTTGGGTAATGAAGAGGATGGCGGTAGTATTGATTGAAGTGGGGAAGCTGGGAGAAGCAGTGGATTCAGGGGGAAAGATGATGAGTTCACTTTTGGACCTGTTGAGTGTAAGGTTCCAGGATATCATCTAGGTGGAGACACCCAGTAGTCAGAAAAGCAGGATTCAGGGCAGGCCATTTAGTATTTTAACCTCCCTGAATTAACGGGGACACTAATATAACAACAGGCAGCTAGGTGGCTCAGTGGATAGTGTCAGGCCTGAAGTCAGGAAGACTCATATTCTTTTTTTTTTAGTAATAAATTTATTTTTTGTTTTTAGTTTACAACACTCAGTTCCATAATTCCAAATTTTCTCTCCCTCCCTCTCCTTCCCCTCCCCACCAAGATGGCATGTAATCCGATGTAGGTTCTACATATACCTTCACATTGAAATTATTTACATAATGGTCCAGTTGTAAAGACAAATTGTAACCAATGGAATGAATTGTGAGAAAGGAGAAACAAAAACCAAAAAGAAGGATAAAAAGAGAGCAAAAAGTTTGCCTCAATCTGCATTCAGACTCCATAACTTTTTTTCTGGATGTGTATAGCCTTTTCCATCATGGAGACTCATATTCTCAATGCCTCAGATACTTAGCAGCTGTGTGACCCTGAGCAAGTCACTTAACCCTGTTTGCCTCAGTTTCCTCATCTGTAAAATGCTCTGGAGAAAGAAATGACAAACTACTCAAGTATCTCTGCCAAGGAAACCCCAGATGGGGTTACGAAGAGTCAGATATCACTGAAACCACTGAACAACAACAATATAACAAGAAAAATATAGCTAGCATTTATATAAGTGCTTTAAGGTTTATAAAGTGTTTCATAATTAAGATCTCATTTGATCCTTACAACAACTCTGTAAGGTAGGTGCTATTATTATCCCTTTTTCGGATGAGGAAACTGAGGCTGAGACAAGTTAAGTGACTTGCCCAGGGTCACACAGTCAGTAAGTGTCTGAGGCAAGATTCAAACCCAGGTCTAGGTCTAACAAACTCTCCACTGTGCCTCCTGGCTTATGACCTGCCTGGCTTATTTGGGGAATGTTTTCCTTGCTCTCTCTTGAGGAGGATTTAATTTTGTTTTACCCTTGGCTTTCTGGGTTTCAACCTTGTAGGCTCTGACTATGCCTTAGCACATTCTGGCTTTGTAACTTGTCCTAGTTGGTTTGGAGCCATAAGTCCCAGTACTGGGGCAATCTTATTTGGGCTGCTTAATGCTCCAGGTTTTCCCTGGTGCTGCCCTGCTTTTGGTTCTTAAAATATCATTTGCTTTGCTTTTTTTTAAAGTTTTCTGAAGGGTGGGGTATTAACAAGGTAGAGATTGTCACCCAAATGACCCTGCCTATTGTGCGCCTTCCTAGTTCCATCTGACATAGCATCCCTGACTCAGCTGTCCACATCTCACTCACCCACACCAGCCCCCATCCCTAATCCCATGGCATCTCTAGAGTACCACTTCCATCTTCCCCTGATGGTCCAACCTGAGAAGTCAATCTTAGGTTTGTGGGGCTTTCTAGTAATCAGACAGACAGACCTCACTAGAGGGCAGACCTGCGGATAGAGATCCCTCAAGGACATGTTCAAGAAAAGGCCTCTTGCCCTTGACCTCAGCATGGTCTAGTGGGAAGGACCTTGACCTTGAAGTGGCAGAACTGTCTGACAGTTTCCTAGCCCTGGGACTGTAGGCAATGGGATTGTATAAAAAGAGAAGACCTCTCAGAGTCAAAAGACCAGGGTTTGATATTTTATTTGCTGTGTATTTTATTTGCATCGTAAGTGAATCACTCAACCCTCAGGAGCCTTGATTTCCTCATTTGTGAAATGGGAAGAGAACCATGCTCATGAGCTCCCCAGGTCATTGGGAGGAAGATGCTGTGTAAGCTAAACACCCTCCCCAACTCTGTGTTATCTGAAAACTTGATAAGCATGCCATCAAATGCCTTGAATGTAAGTAATTACTAGTCTATGACGGTGAACTATTGCAAATTAATCCCAAGGTCTCATTATCTTTTGGGAGTAGCCGTTGCATGCAAAAACCTCAGATCTTTCTCAGCTGAACTGTTCTCTAGATGCTACTCCCTCTCTTATGCAGGTGAAGTTGACTTTTCTTTATTCAAATTTAAAATATCACTTTCATTTCCATTGAATTTAATAGGATTTCAGCCCAGTGTTCTAGCCTGTCAAGACAGTTTTGAGGCTCGACTTTGTCATCTAACATGTTTGTTATACTTCCAACTATGTGTCATCAGCAAATTGGATAGGCATGCTTGCCTTCTATGCCTTTCTCCAAGTCACTGATAAAAATAGTGAACAAAATTGGGCCAAGCTCAGATCCCTGGCACTTTCTACTGGAAAGCCCCTTCTGAATGAACAGTGCCCCATCAATGACTAACTTTTTGGTACTATTATTAAACCACTTCTATCTAACTCTTCCATCATTTAGTGCCACATATTTCCATTTTGTCCACAAGGATGATATAAAATATTGCTACTGGGTAGCAGAAGAACAAAGAAAGAGAAAATGGATTTATATATATGAAAATATTTATAGCAGCCCTTTCTGTAGTAGCCCCAAACTGGAAAATAAAAGGCTACCCATCAATTCAGGAATGGCTCCACAAATGATGGTACATAAATGGAATGCAATATTATTGGTTCATAAGAAATGACAAAATAGACAGTTTTAGAGGAAAGTGTGAAGAACTCTATGAGGTGATTCTGAGTGAACTGAGCAGAACCAGAACAATTTATGCAATGATAACAACATTCTAGAGAAAAATAGTCTGGAAAGAGTTTAGCATTCTGATCAATGCAGTGATGAAGCACAAGTCTAAAAGACTGAAGATTGAGATATGCCACCTATCTCCTGTCAGAGAGGTGGTGAACTTAAAATTTGGAATATCTATCTACCTATCTGCATATCTGTCTGTCTGTCCGTCTATCTGTCTGTCTGTCTGTCTATCTATTGATTGATCAGCATGTCTGTTTATCTATCCATCCATCCATCTGCCTATCTTTCTGTCTGTCTCTCTGTCCATCCATCAGTCCATCTGCCTATCTATCTATCTGTCTATCTATTGATCGATCAGTGTGTCTGTCTGTCTATCTATCCATCCATCCATCTGCCTATCTTTCTGTCTGTCTCTCTGTCCATCCATCAGTCCATCTGCCTATCTATCTATCTGTCTATCTATTGATCGATCAGTGTGTCTGTCTGTCTATCTATCCATCCATCCATCTGCCTTATCTGTCTGTCTGTCTGTCTCTCTGTCCATCCATCAGTCCATCTGTCTATCTATCTATCTATCTATCTATCTATCTATCTATCTATCTATCTATCTGTCTGTCTATCTATTGATCGATCAGTATGTCTGTCTATCTATCCATCCATCCATCCATCTGCCTGTCTATCTCTCTATCCATCCATCAGTCCATCTGTCTATCTATCTATTGATCGATCAGTATGTCTGTCTATCTATCCATCCATCCATCTGCCTATCTGCCTGTCTATCTATCCATCCATCAGTCCATCCATCCATCTGCCTATCTACCTATTGATCTATTGATCGATTGGTTGGTCTGATAATCCATCCATCCATCCATCTGCCTATCTGTCTGTCTGTCTATCTATCCATCCATCAGTCCATCTGCCTATCGATTGATCGATTGGTCAGTCTATCTGTCTGTCTATCCACTTGCCTGTCTCTCAGGTATGGGATTTGTTTTGCTGGACTATGCATGTTTATGATGAGGGTTTTGTTTTCTTCTTTTCATTTTGGTTCATTTTGGAGGGACAGATTATAAATACATGTAAAATAAATGATTTTTTTAAAAAAAGGAAATTATAAGAGATTTTTCTAAAAGCTTAGCTGAAATCTAGGTAAACTTCATCTACAGCATTCTCCTAATTTGCCTGTCTAATGATACTGTCAAAAAGGAAAACGAGGTTAGTCTGGTACTTATGTAACTTGAGAGGAAGATGAGGTGGAATGAGGAGCTTTGAGCTTTGGGGACCAAATACTTGTTAACTCAGATTCCTTGCTTTGAGACCTTCAAATTCTTTCCCTGATCAATTCATGAAGAAATTGTGTTTTTTATGTCCCTTCTTAGTTCAAAGACTTTCTGTTGGACTTGGCATTAGCAAGACCTGAATTCAAACCCCACCTCTTAAATTTTCTGGTTGTATAACCCTAGATAAATTACTTATCCCCTCTGAGCCTCAGTTTAATCATCTGTAAAATGGGCATACAAAGAATAGACTGTACCATTCAGGGTTCTGATAATCAAATTAGATAATATATGCAAAGACAAATTTAAATTACTATGTAAACCTTGTCTACTATTATGCTTTACAGATGAGGAAACAGAAAGTAAGAGGCGGAAGGAGTTGGCCAAGGTCAAAGTCTAGTAAGGAGCAAAGCTAGTTCCCAAATCCAGGACCTTTACCTTTAGAGTCAGCGCTCTTTCCATAATATTGCTGTTGTTCAGTCATTTCAGTCCTGTCTGACTCTCCATGAACCCATTGGAGATTTTCTTGGCAGAGATACTGGAGTGGTTTGCCACTTCTTTCTCTCGCTTGTTTTCTCGAGGAGGAAACTGAGGCAAGCAAGGTTAAGTGACTCAGCCAGGGTCACATGGCTACTGTGTCTGAGGTCAGATTTGAACTCCGGAAGATGAATCTTCCCGACTCCAGGGCCTGTACTCTATCTACTGGACCACCTGACTGTTCTCTTTCTATTATATACACTTTCATTAACTAGTCGTCAGGGGCCTTTTCTGCCTTGCTCTACTTTCTTTGCTCAAATACTTCTCCAATTAAATGGGAGAAGGAAATGAAAACTTAACTGCATAATGGTGCTGGTTGTAGATCAATTTATAGATGACCAGGGACTTCTAATTCAGAGGTTCAGGGGAATGACCTCTTGGGCCTCCGGAAGCAGGAGAGGCCTCTTTCGGCACATCCTAGGAGCTGGGTAATTAGCTAAGGCAGCACAAAGTGGTGCCAGTCTTCTCCCCTCGCCCTTTTAATACACACACTCACACCACCTCTCTATTTACACACTTATACGCACCCCTCTTCATTTACACAGTCACACTGCCCCAAACTCTGGCATACTTGTCTCTTCACTTCAGTGTTTAAATTGACACACACTCTTATGTGTCTATACCTCAGCCCCCTCCCCCGTCCCCTACCTGATTATCCAAAGTATCAATAATTTAGAGCTGGAAGATACCTGAGAGAGGTCATCTATGCCAGCTGCCCCATTTTACAGATGAGAAAGCTAAGGACCAGAGCAAGTTTAAGTGATTTGCCCAAGGTCATAGAAAATAGTACAAGAATCAGGATTTGAACCCTGGTCCTGCGACTCCAAGATCAGCACTTTTCTATTCAGCAAATATTAAGTGCCTACTCTGTCCTAAGCACTTTGCTAAGCATACAGGTGCTTTTATATGCTACGGGGTGGGGGGGGGATACAACCAGTATATAGATAGGTAGATACAAAATATATCATCAACAAATATTTATACAGTATCTATTATGTACCAGTCACTGGCTGGGAATATGGTGGCAGACATAGAGTTTTAGAGTTTAGACCCCTTTAGAGTTTTTCCTAACTCCTTTTTGCAGTCAGGTGGTGCAGTAAATATATTGTTGGGGTCAGGAGGGCCTGAGTTCAAATCCAGCCTCAGACACTTACAAGTTTTGTGGCCCTAGGCAAGTCATTTTATCTCCATTTGCCTCAGTTTTTTCATCTGTAAAAGGGGATAATAACAACACCTACTTCCTAGGGTTGTTGTGAGGACAAAGGAGATAATTGTAAAAGGCTTAGCACAGTGTCTGGCACATAGTAAATGCTGTAAAAATATTACTATTGGCAGGTTGAACACCCAGAGTGTAATGACTATTAAAACCCTTGGGGTTTTAGGAATAAAACTGAGGGATTGGGTTTAGATTTTAATGCTATTGTTCATGAACTAGCTTCCAATATGCTCCAATATCAATTAACCAGTTAATATCTCCCCGATATTAATTAACCATTTAGCATCAATTAGTTACAAGGGGATATATACTGAGAAGTTATACTGAGGACTGAAGGACCTTCCTCCAAAAAACTGAGATATACCCTCCCACCAATAAATACAGAATCTAGGGGGAAATGGGTTCAAACTTAGCTCATGTGGTCAAAGGACAAATTCATGCTGCTGATGATGCGAAGTCTTTTTCTCCCCTTCGTGGAGTCCTCAGGAAATTCCCCTTTGGTTCAATGGCAAGGTGAAAAGTCCAGATCTGCTGATCCTTTGAAGGTCATGTGGTTTTCCTTTGGCCAAAGTGGGGAGAGAAGATGGAGAGGAAATTAAGATTCTCTCCTTCCTTCTCCTGTTTAGTCCTTTCAGTTGTGTCTTTCTCTTCATGACTCCTTTTGAGGTTTTCTTGGCAAAGATACTGGAGTGGTTTGCCATTTCCTTCTCCAGCTCATTTTACAGATGAGGAAACTGAGGCAAACAGGGTTAAGTGACTTGTGCAGGGTCACACAGCTGGTAAGTGTCTGAGGCTCGATTTGAACTCATGAAGATGACTCCACACCTGGTACTGCATCCACTGTGCCATGTAGCCACCCTCCCCCCAAGTAATTCCCTCTCAAGGGTTTGGCTGGAATTTCTCTAGCACTAGGCTGGCTTGCTATTAGCACATGGAATTGAACTAGTGAGCTCTCAAATTGATTCTCTTCAGATAATCTCAATAGACTTCCTGCATAGTCATCTCATTTTATCCCAATGGCCTGAAACATTTTACTCCTTCCAGCCTGATTAAGAATTTCTTCTTTGCCTAGCTTATGGCTTTGCTTGCTTGCTTGATTCAAAGACGTATCTTGGAATCGTTTAAGTTTTTATATTTTATCAGTATATAAAATACATCTGCTTTATATCTTTTCATTTTAGTCTATAAATGGGAGTCATTCCTGCCTGATAAAGATATCAGAGCCTATAGCATCTGGTTAGTTATATTAATTGGGGTTAGTCTGTGTGTGTGTGTGTGTGTGTGTGTGTGTGTGTGTGTGTGTGTGTGTGTCTAAGATGCCTCTTACACAGAAATGAAACAATCCCTGTCTTCAAGTAGTTTGTGTTCTATCGGGGGAACAACAGTAAATGCAAAGTAATTTTAGGAAGGAAAAAAGGGCTGAGAAGGAGAAGAGATCAGAGTCTCTGGATGGAGGTGGTGGCTGAGCTCATTCCAGAAAGGGAACTAGAGATTCCAAGAGAGAGATTTCATTGTGGACCTCCCATGTGCAGCTGTGAACATGGGAGATGGGATGTTTGGGAGCAAGTTGATCAGTTTGGTTGGGTTGTAGATGATTACCATGATAAAGAATAATGGGAAATCAGTCTAGAAGGAGCTAGATTGTGATGGGGTGGGGTAGGGTGGGCATCCTAGAGGTAATAGGGAGCCATTGTAACTCCTTGAGCAGGGAAATGGCCTCATCAGATCTGGGCTTTAGGAACATGAATTTGGCAGCTGTATGAAGAATGGATTGGAGAGAGGAGACCCTAGATACATAAGGGGAGATCTATTAAGAGGTTGTTGAGATAGCTCAGACAAGAGGTAATGATCTCCATTAGAGTTGAGGAAACTGAGTCAGACAGAGGCTAAGTGACTTGCCCAGGCTGACATAGTCTGAAGCCGTATTTGAACTCAGGTCTTCCTGATTTCAGGTCTAGCACTCATTTCACTCCACTGAAATGGCTGGAGAAAGGTAGAACATTTGCATAATGCCATTTGACCCAAACATAGCCCCGTTTTGTCTATGAGTGGACAGAGTTTCTAGAAGTAAAAAATTTAGCTCTTGTAGCTTCTTTATAGCTCCCAGGACACTGCAGACTCTCAATAAATATGTCTAATTAATGGGACTGGCGAACTCAGTGGCCAATGCGTGGTGGTAATGGGGTCATAGTCATGGGTTAGAACACAACTCATCAAAAGGTCAGTCTAATCTTTTCTCTCATGTTGTTCAGAAACCAAATAAAACAAAACTGTTCTCTGGTCCTAGATTGGCCTCAACCCTAGGCTTGTTCTAATTCTGAATCTATTATTAGCTAACAACCTAGGGCAGGCACTTTTGGCCTTCAGTTTCTTCACCTATTAAATGCTTGTCAAGTCAAGTCAAGAAAAAATTTTTAAAATGCCTACTAAGTTCCGGGCATTGTGCTGGGAATACAAAGAAAGTCAAAAGACAGACCCTGTTCTTGGGCTCACAATTAAATGGGGGAGACAACCTGCAAACAACTATGTACAAACAAGATACATACAGAATAAAATGGAGATATTTAAAGAAGGAAGGCCCTAGCAATGGGGGAAATCAAGAAACGCTTCTTGTAGGAGGAATGATTTTAACTGGGATTTGAAGGAAGCAAATGAAGCCAGGAGGTAGAGAAGAGAAGGGAGAGAACCAGTGAAATTGCATTGAGTTGGGAAGTTGGAAGGTCTTGTCTGAGGAAAAGCAACGCGGCCACTGTCACTGGATTATGGAGTATGCGGGGGCAGTAAGGTGTGAGAAGACTGGAAATATAAGAAGGGACAGGTTACAAAAGGTTTGAGTGCATAACAGAGGATTTTGTATTTGATCCTGAAGGTGATAAGGAACTACTGCAGTTGGCTGAATAGAGGGGTGACATGGTCAGAACCATGCTTTGGGAAGATTGATTTGACAGGTGAATGGAGGATGTACTGGAGTGGGAAGATGTTTGTGGCAGGGAGACCAACCAGCAGGCTGTCAAAATAGTCTAGGTGTGAGGTGATGAAGGCTCATACCAATGTAATAGTAGTGTCAGAGAAGAGAAGGGAGGGCATAGGAAAGATGTTGTGAAGTTAAAATGGACAGGACTTGGGAACTGATTGGAATGGGGGCAGTTGGTAACAGAATGATGAGTCGAGGATGCCATTTAGCTTATGAGCCTGAGTAACCCAGAGGATGGTGGTGCCCTCCACATTAACAGGGCAGATAAGAAGGAAGGAAGAAGGCTTGGGGGTGAGGTGGGGAAGGATAATGACTTCAGTTTAAATGGTGTTGAATTTAAGATGTCTATGTGACAGCTAGTTAGAAATGTCCAATAATAGATATGAGACAGGAGATTAGGAAAGAAATGGATAAGTAGATTTGAGGAATCATTGGCATAGAGATGATAATTGAATCCACAAGAGCTGATGAGATCACCAAGCAAAATGGTATGGAGGGAGAATGGAAGTGGCCCTAGGGCCGAGCATTGAGGAAAACCATCATTATCTAGCCCACTATAACCATGTACTAGACAAAGATTCAGCAAAGGAGATGGAGGATTGATTAGACAAGTAGGAGAAGAACCAGGATCCAGCAGTGTCATGGAAACCTAGAGAAAAGAGTTTTCAGAAGGAGGGTTGCTGACAGTGTCTAAGGCTACAGAGAGGTCAAGAGGGATGAGAATTGAGAAAAGGCCTTTGGATTTGGCAATGCAGAGGTCAGTGGTAACCTTGGAGATAGCATTTTTGTTTAAATGATGAAGTTGGAAGCCAGACTGCAGAAAGTTAAGAGGAGAATGAATGGTAAGGAAATGAAGGTGCTATCTGTAGAAAGCTTTCTCAAAAGAGTTTTCTCATGAAAGGGAGAAGAGATATAGAATGATAGATAGCAGGGATAGATAGATCAAGTGAGGGGTTTTTGAAGATGGGTGAGGCAAGGGAGAAGAGATATAGAATGATAGATAGCAGGGATAGATAGATCAAGTGAGGGGTTTTTGAAGATGGGTGAGGCATGGATATGCTTGTGGACAGTAGTCAGGGAGAGATCAGAAACAGGCGAGAGAACAGGGATGCTAGAGGGGTAAATCTGCTGGAGAAAATGGGATGGAATGGGCTAACTTGTACATGGTATAAGGGTTTGCCTTGGCAAAGAGAAGGAGCACTTCATTATGTGAGTCAGGGGTGAAGGAGGAGACAGTAGCAGAAAGCATCTGGGTGATATGAGATGAGGAATGATTGGCCTCAATTTTTTCAGTGAAATATGAGGCAATGCTTGAACAGGGTTTTGAAGAGACTGCGAATCTCTTACTTGAAGGAAGCTGGGGATTTGGCAGCTAGATGTGAGGAGGGAGAGCATGGCAAGCTGTCTAGGGTGTCCAGGAATGTCCAGGGTGAAAGCAAGGAGTTGGGAGATAGAAGGCAGTGTGTGAAGAATAACAAAAAGCTCAGTTTGGCTAGAATAGGGTAAGTGAAGGGGAGAGATATGTAACATGGTTGGAAAGGTGGATTGGGACCACATGATTGGAAGTAGTGGCGTGTCAAGCTTGGATTCAAATCCCATCTTTAATACTCACTGTCTGGGTGACCATGGGCAATTCAGTGAACTTCTCTGAACCCTGGCTTCCTCATCTGTCAAATGGTGATAAAATACCTGTAGCAGCTACCTCAAAGGGTGTGGTGGCTTGGGGATATATCAGCCTGTAAGCCACAGACTGTAGTCTTCTTTTCCTCACTTCCATCTCCATAACCACCATGCTAGTTCAGGCTCTTATCACCTCATCTGGATTATAGATTCCCGTTTGGTCTCTGTGTTTTCTCACCTTTCTAATACATCGAATGCACAGCTCTGACAATATCACTCCCCTGCTCTGGAAGCTTCATTCACTGCTGTTTGCCTCCAGAATGAAGTATGAAAGTCCCCTGCTATTTAAAGTCCTTCATAATCGGGCTCCAACAGATATTTCTAGACTGGTTTGAAATTACTCTTGACCATTCATTCTGCATTCTAGACAAAAGGGCTGACTGCCATGACTGTGGCCATCTCTGACTGCCAGATCTTTTCGCATTCCATCTCTCAGCTGCACACCTGGAACAGATTCCATTCTGGCTTCTGCCTCTCCAGACCTATAGCTCCCTTCAGAACTCACCTAAGTGCTACTTCTTTCTTGAGGTCTTTCAGGATTCCATACTTGTACCCTTTCTTTTTCTCCTCAGCAGCGCCCCTCTCCCCCCCCCATTACACTATATTTACTTGGTTTATATTTAATTTTTATTTTCTTATCTGTGTACAGATTGTTCCTCCCAGTAAAATGTAAGCCTCTTGTTTTATTATTTAATTTTTGTTTCTGTATCCCAGGCGCTGAGCACAAAGCTGGCACACATGCAGTAGGTACTCGATAAATGCTCGTTAATAAAGGCTTGTTAAAATTGATTGGAACAAAACTGGCTGATCTCCATTTTGTCAAATATTCCATTTTCTTGCCAAATCTGAGGGCGGCCACTCTGGGCTTTTTCTCTTACCCACTAGGCTGAGGGAGAGTTCAGGCGGGCCAGCCCTATACTGTCAGAATTTAGTTAGAGTTCAGAGAAGGGAAGAAACCTTCCATGAGACCAATCTATTACTCACCGGGATTCAGCTGTGGAGCAACAACAGAACCAGGATGACAAGATGCTGCACATTAGCGGAGCCAACAGCCAGAACGGGCCCTTCGAAAACAACCCATTTGTCTTCTGACAGTGGGTGCGATGATGGGCCCTGAACATTAAGGAGGGGCCCAAGGGACTCGGAGACATCAGACATTTCCAAAAGCTGCCTGGCCTCTTCCTGCCCCTCCCCCCGTCCCCCCACCAGCCTCAGCTTCCCCAACTCCTGTGGTGTTTCCGTTTTATTTCCCTTTATTCTCCTCCCTCCTCTTGGCCATCTCCCTCCCCCCTTCCTCCCCTTCTGCTTTCCATTCCCTTTCCCTCTCTTTTAAACTCTTTGTCTAACTCTACTCGTCCATTTTCTTTATCTGTTTCTCTCCTCATATAACACATTTCATGTCTATGCAGCAGATGGCAATTTGCCCCATAGGGCAAGGTCAGTCAGCACCTTCCAAAAGACTAAGGCAGAGTACCTCGGGTCAGAGAGCTTTCTCCAAGGGATGAAGTCTTTCAGGCAACTTTACTATTTCCTTCTCAGGCAAGGAAGCCAGTGTAGTCCTGGGGGAATATGACTTGGTTATCAGAGATGTAGAGATTTAACCCTCTCCCTCCCCTTCCCCCTTTCTCTCTCCTCCTTCTTCTCTCTCTTCTCTTCTCCTCTCTCTCCTTCCCCTTCCCATCCCCTTCCTGTCTCCCTCCCTTTTGCCTTTCCCTTACCCTTTTCCTTTCCCTTTCCCCTCCACTTCCTGGACCTTTAGTGACATGTGGATGAAGAAGGTATCCATACTTCGGTAGCCATTGTGGTACCAAGGGTACTTGGGAACCCCAGGGCATTAAGGTTATCTCCCCAGAGATCAATTGATATCTTCCGCTATAATTAGGCCGCATTGCTTCATCAACTCTGGTCTCCTTCTCTACAACATGTTTTAGAGGAACTCTCACCCTGAATGCTGCCTTCCTGGCTGGTGACTTCTCCCACAGTTGCATTTTAGGACAGCGCCAGGCAATCTTCACTTCCCTATCTCTCCTCTGACCACCTCCTCCACCACCTCACTCGGTGCCTTGCCTCCAACACTAGAGATTATGCCCCGAGGAACTCCTGTGCCGGGCAAGATCAAAGACGAAATTCTGACTTGATCAAATACACTTTGCCATTGTTTCTGGATGAGGCATGCCACTCTACTGCCATATGGAGCCGCTGACCACCCCTGTGACTTCTCACCACTGTCTTATTTGTATTGTCTCCCCAATTAGAATATAAGCTCTTTGAGATCCACACTACATTTGGTCATAGTTCAGTTGTTTTCAGTTGTGTCCAAATCTTCATACTGGGATGGGACAGCTGGGATTTTCTGGGCAAAGACATTGGACTGTTTTGTCATTTCCTTCTCTAGCCCATTTTAAAGGTGAGGAAACTGAAGCAAACAGGGTTAAGTGACTTGTCCAGGATCACACACTTAGCGTTTGAACACAACTTCCTGACTCAAGGCTCAGTGATAGCGCCACCTAGCCTCAGTGATGGGCAGTTCACTATCTTTGAAGACATCCCACTCCACTCTGGATTGTTTGAATTGTTAGGAAGATTTCTCCTTATACACAGCTGAAATCTGCTTTCTTCTGCTCTCTGGGGCTAAGCAGAAGATGGCCAATTATTCTTCCATATGTGACAGCTCTTCACATGCTGTCTTGCCTCATGGAGGGTTATGAGGATCAGACGAAGTCAAGTGTGTTAATTGCTTTCTAACAACACACCCATAGAAAGGTAAACTGTAAAGGTTAAATTGAAGCTCCAAGTGAGGGGGCCCAGGGGGCCAGGGGAGGGCAGGTTATCGGGCTGTTTGCTTAGGGCCCCCCCAGAGCAGGACCCGAATTTTGCTTTGAATTACAAATACCTTCTCAGTAATGTTTTCAGCAAGATCTACCTCAAGGGGTTAGGGGAGAAACAAACACAGGCTCAGAGAGTTTGTGTGCCAACAAAGAACATTTTAGCTTGGTAAATTTAATTCCCACTTAAATATTGTACATAATGCAAGTTCATGGTTTCCTGTGCTTTTTTTTTAATAGATGAGGAAGGAAACTGGGGCTGACAGTTTAAGTAAAAAGATCAGGGTGAAAGAGCTTACAGGTACCAGATGCTGGTCTTCTGACTCTAAGTCCAGATTTTTAGCCAGACTATGATCCCAAATCCAGGGCCCATTCCGCTACTTGTTGCTGTCTAGCCTGGAAAGAATTCCTTCCCATTTCTGTCCTCAAAGCCATAGTGAAGCCATTTTGTTGGCCCTCAAGACTCCTGGTTTGACAGGGTGCTGGATGTGTCTGACAACTTGCCGGGGGATGGGGAGGTATGTTTCTTCACATAGGGACATGACTGCTGTCTTCGAATATTTGAAGGGTTGTCATATGGAAAAAGAATGAAACTTGTTTCCTTTGGGCCCTAGAGGGTAGAGCTAGAAATAGTGGGGAGTAGTACAGAGAGACAGATTGAATTTCAGTCCAAGGAGAAACTAAGCAGCACTTAGATCTGCCCCCAACATGGAATTTGTTGCTTCGGAAGGTAACACATTCCCCATTATGGAGGGTTTTTAAGCAGACTTTGAGTGACTGCTTGTCAAGGATTTTGAAGAGGGGGATCCAAGAAAGGTACAGACTAAAGAAGATAACCTCTGAAATTCTGCGAAGTCCTGTCCAAAGGTCATATCCTTGTCCCCTTCCCACCTTCCTTGATCACTCCCAAGCATCTGGCTCCCTTTGAGGAAGTAGACACACCATTTGAGGGACAATCTCTGAGTTGGAGTTTCCTTAAGAGGAAAGCCCACCACCTTGGGACTTTCCTGCCTCATCGAACATTGGAAAGGTCACTGAGCTTATAGTCACAAGAATCTTCTGTAAATCAATATTAGCAGGTTTGCTCTCCAAGCAGCGGGCTGGAGGGAGATTGAAGTAGGTACCCAAGACCATAAGATTTAGAGTTTGAAAGGTGTCTTAGAAGGTCTCAGCTCACTGAGACCTTCTTCCACTCCACTTCCATTTTGCAGATAAGAAAACGGATGCTTAGGAAGGTGAGCAATTGTTCAAGGTCACACAGGTAGTTAGTAGCAAAAATGAGGATTCAAACTGAGGTCCTTTTACTCCAGAATGACTGTTCTTTTTTGTACTCTACCTGCCTCTTTAGGTGTGTGCCTAGTGAGGCGCCTAGGCCCTTGAAGGTCAGAGACTACTCTAGGAGCCACTTGGTTATATTCCTGTTCTGCTGCTCAACAACTACCCCAAACTGTTGTAAGCTTATAACCTCTCTACGGTGTCCCAATTTGGCAAAGGTGTGTGTGTGTGTGTGTGTGTGTGTGTGTGTGTGTGTGTATTAGAAGGAAAACTCCTTGAGGGCAGGGACAGTGTTTTTACTTTTCTTTGTACCTCTAGCACTTAACACAAAGCTTTGCCAGTAGTAAGTACTTAATACAGTTATCCCTTCCACAGTGGGGTGGTGGGTCAGGGTCATGGCACCCCCATGTACAATTTTTTGGTCCTCCCTTCATACCAGAGAAGAAGACTGATTTTTTTCTTTTTTTATGGGGTGTTTACAGCACCTTATTGTAAAATTTGCATTAGGTCATTTGCTCTGTGTTATCTGTTGGCCTTTGCACGTAAGCTGTGGCTTCCACAAAACTCCCCCCAAATTCGTGTTTAATTTCTCATGCCGGTGCATGATATATCAAAACTATGATGCAGAAAGTCATGCTGTGGAAGGGATAACTGTATGTGTTTGTTGACTGACTCCATGTGTATGTTGGGGATGGGGGCACAGGGAGGAGATGGAGAGTCAGGGAAGAAGGCTAGAGGCCCTGGTAGGCAATGTCAGAATCCCTAATGCTCCCTATGTGCTGCTCGTGGAAGGGGACAGCTCTGGCCTGAAGCTCCATCACACTGCCTGGCTGCCACCTCACTGCTGTCTTCTCCTCAGCTCGTGTCACACTGGACAGATTGAATGGTAGAGAGCATTGCTAGCCCTCCTGGACTCTAACCCTTGTGGAATTAGCTCTGCTGGGGAGGCTGTACCCTTATCGCTAAATCTCATAACAAGAGCAACAGTGAATGTTTATATAGTGCTTTAAGATTTGCAGAGGGCTTTCTATGCATTATTTCACCCAGTCCATGGTGTGAAGAGGGCACTATAGGGATCATCATCCCCATTTTACAGATGGGAAAACAGAGGTTTTGAGAAGTTAAATAACTTGCTCATTTTCACACAGCTGGCAAATGTTTGAGGTGGGATTTGAACTGAGAGCTTCCAGGCTCTCATTCTAACACCTACTCCACTAACTTACGCAGGCTCTTCATGTGGGGAAAGAGCATAAAATTCAGAATCTGAAGACTTTAATTCAAAACTCAACCTTGCTACTTACTTAGCTATGCAATATTGCCTCAGTTTCTTCATCTGTGACAGGGAGCTGGACTAGGTAATCTCTAAAGGTCCTTTCCATCTCTGAATTCTTGTTTCTAAGAACTTATTAGGGGTTTGGAGTAATGGGGGGATGATGTTCAACCTATATTATGTAATATGTAATTTTTCTTTCTAAAAATGTTTTTATTGTTGTTATCTCCGTCTGTCTGTCTCTCTCATCACCATAGTTTTGCCCAGTGTCCCTCCCTCTCCATCTCCCGGGAGAGCATATTATTTTCAAGGGCTTAGCAGCCTATTTATCTATCAACATTGAATGTGCTAATTATTCACCCCCTCATTCATTAAAGTAGGACTTAAAAGACCTTTAGCTGGCCACACATACATGATCTCCCCCTTTTGTTGCTCTCTGACCTATTCCACTCAAATCTGCTATCATTTGGTATCTCTGTAGTTGGGAGGAAGTAGAGTAGAGGGCCTCTCCACTGATCTGAGGGAGGCCTTTAGGACCGTAAGCCATCCCTGGAGGAAGCAGTGATGATACATACCTTCTTCATTCACATACTCTCTTGCACCTCAACATGGATGCCCCCACCAGGCCAAGTTCCTTCTTATCCCACAAATAGTCCAAGCTCATTACCATCTATGTGTTTTAGCTCATACCATGATGCTGTCCAACCTTCCTCATCTCCTCAAGGTCTGATGCCAGCCCCACCTCTCCAGGAGGTCTTTGCTGTTATGGTTGGTCAAGGAACTGGGAGTATTTAGCCTGGAGAAGAGAAGACAGTGGAGGATATTATATCCATCTCCACATATTTAAACAGCTGTCTTAATAATAGCTAATAGCTGGCATTTATAGAGAGCTTTAAGGTTTGTAAAGCATTTTACATCTGTTATCTCATCTGATCTGTCTTGTGGAAAAGACATTAAATTGGTTTTGCTTGGTCTTAGAGAGCAGAGCTCGAAATCACAGACAAAAGCTGTCGAGAAGCAGTTTTAAGTGTGATATCAGGTTAGACTTCTTGCTCTTTTTAAAAATAAGTTTTATTGACATTTTCTGTTCTTACCTCACCATAGTTATCCCTAGTATCCCTCTCCCAGAAAGTCATCCCACATGACACATATTATTTTTTAGAGACAAAAAGTCAGTACAACTGATGGATATGTTGAAAAATTCTGAAAACGTGCAATGAGTAACACCTGTGGACCTACCACGTACACGAAGGGGTAGGCTGGGGGGCAGTCCTTTCATGTCTCTCCAGGTGAATCCTGCTTGATCTTGTAATTTTGTTATATTTTCTTTTGATTCTTTGGTATCTCATGGTTTTTCCCATTTACATTGTCGTAGTTAATGTTTATATTTGCTAAAGCTTTCCTTCCTCCACTCTGCATCAATTTCTATAGATCTTTCCATTTGTCTCTGTATTCATTACGCTTTATTTCTTATAGCATGCTAATATTCCATTACCTTCATGTACCACAGTTTGTCTAGCCATTCCCCAGTTGATGGGCATCGACTTTGTTTCCAGTTCTTCATTATCACAAAATGTACTGCTATAAATATTTTGGAGTATATAGGGACTCTCCTCTTATTGAAAACTTCCTTGAGACATAAGCCTAGTAATGGAGTCTCTCATTCAGAGGCTATGGGCATGTTAGTCGCTTTATTTGCATAATTCCAAATTGCTTTCCGAAGTGGTTGTACCATTTCACAGTTCCTCAAACAATATATTAGTGTGCCCATCATTCCACAATCCCTCCAACATTGACTGTTGTCAATTTTTGTCATATTTGCAAATTTGAAGCATGTGAGGTGAAACCTCAGTTGTTTTGATTTGCATTTCTTTTATTATTCATGATTTAGAGCATTCTAGGATAAATTTAAGCAATGAAGGCTGTTCAAAAGTGGGATGGGCTGACTCAGGAGGTAGTAGGTTCTTATTGATGGAGGTCTTTACGTGGAAAGCTTCCTCCTTTCCATGCTTCCCCTACTCTGACTATCATCC
Organism: Trichosurus vulpecula; assembly: GCF_011100635.1. Classification (NCBI taxonomy): domain Eukaryota; kingdom Metazoa; phylum Chordata; class Mammalia; order Diprotodontia; family Phalangeridae; genus Trichosurus; species Trichosurus vulpecula. The sequence continues at coordinate 49,162,490 of NC_050580.1, forward strand.
CCATCTCCTTCCCGTGGGAACCTTGGCCTCTATGCCTAAAATCAGCCTGGTCTCTTATAAGTATGGTTTTGACTTATCTTACCTGGAACCAGGCCTCCAGCACATGTACTTCCTGGCCATCTCTAAACATGGGCTATATGGTCTGCTTTTCAACTCCCCTTTAACATATTTCTATTGTCTCATCCTGTCAGAATGGTAGCTTCTGGAAGGTAGGGAAGTCCCGTTTAGATTTGTATCTCCAGGCTTACCACAGCACCAGTGCCTGGCTTATGCTAAGGGCTTAGTAACTGTTTTCTTTCTTTTTCTTTCTTTCTTTCTTTCTTTCTTTCTTTCTTTCTTTCTTTCTTTCTTTCTTTCTTTCTTTCTTTCTTTCTTTCTTTCTTTCTTTCTTTCCTTTCTTTCTTTCTTTCTTTCTTTCTTTCTTTCTTTCTTCCTTCCTTCCTTCCTTCCTTCCTTTCTTTCTTTCTTTTTCTTTCTTTCTTTCCTTCCTTCCTTCTCTCCTCTCCTCTCCTTCCTTTCTTCTTTCTTTCTTTCTTTCTTTCTTTCTTTCTTTCTTTCTTTCTTTCTTTCTTTCTTTCTTTCTTTCTTTCCCTTCCTTCCTTCCTTCCTTCCTTCCTTCCTTCCTTCCTATCTCTGTCATGGTCTCTCATTCTCTGCTTTCTCAGTCTTGGTCTCTCTGTCTATCTCTGCTCATCTCTATGTATCTGTCTTTAAGTTCTGTCTCTGAGTATCTCTCTATGTGTATACACACATATATGTATATATATATATATACACATACACATACATACATACATACACACATACACACATATTCTTGTTCAAATAGGGGCTGGAGTAGAATTAACCTCTAAGATCTCTTCCAAAGCCGAGACTCTATAATTCTAGTCCTCATCGATCTCCCTCTTGTCTTAACTCCTCTATCCTTGTATCACTCACTCAATTATGGCATCTCAGAGTCTCAGCATTGGAAGGGACCTCAGAGGCCATCTAATCCAATCCCTTAACCTCTACTACTTTCAGGAGGGTATTTGGACCCTTTCAACACTTATCAGAAACTGTCTTGTATCTGATGAGAAAAGACTCAAACTTTTCTTTCCACTATCCTTTCATCTCACCCCAGCATTTCCTGCAAGAGACTGAGAACATAGGAGATGGCCAATATAAGTTGTTGACAATGTGGTGATCCTTAAGGTCCCTTTCAGTTCCATCACATTGAAATTCTATGGATGACTCTCTCTGACTCCAAATGAGATTTTTTTTTTAGTGTAGTGTAGTGTGGTGTGGTGTGGTGTGGTGTGGTGTGCATGCATGCGTGCGTGTATGCGTGTGTGCATGTGTGTCTGTGTGTCTGTGTGAAATAGGTGGAAGAATTGGTAGTGGTGGGTGGGATAGGGGTTGTATGCTCTTAATGGAAAAGAAAGGCTAAGATGTTAACTTGGAGTGTTCCCCAGGGTGGACTTCTTGGAAGGGATCTCAGAGGGCAGGTGATCTAACTTTCATTCTGTAGTCCTTGAATATCCAGGCTTTTCCAACTGCAAGTGTCAAAGTCCCCTCCCCTCCTTGGTTTGCTCAGGATTTTTCTCAGTAAGGTTTCTTTTAGTCTTCAAAAGCAGGGCTCCTCTGTAACTCATCACAGAGCTCTGACTCCTCTCCCTGTCTTTCAAGTCTTCCTTAGCTTAGTCCTTTCATCCACGTAGCTTCTTCCTGTCTCCCCCCCCACCCCCTTCCTTCCAGACCCAGCAGAACCAATCACTCAGGCTGGAATCACTGCAAGCAGCCTTCCTATCCCCCTCGATTCCACCCCCAACCCCTACCATTTCTGGCTTCTGTCAGTACACAGTCACAGTCAGACCAAAGATACTCCCCCTCAGGAATAATCATAGGTTCACATGGCTGGGTAGGGATTTCTTGTTTCAAGGTGTGCTTCTGAATATTCTCCCCAGCTGAGGGCAGCCTAGGATTTCCCTGTCACAGTCCTTCTCTGCCAAGTAGGCATTTTTCAAATTTAAATTTTTTGTGTCCTAAGAAATTTGTTTTTTCAGCATCTCCCAAGACCACAAGAGACCTCTGGAAATGGGTCAGGGGGAAAGGGAGGCACAGAAGTCTCACTAAACTAATGAAGTCTGCAAATCATTGATTCATATAGTCACTTGCAGAAAGGCATAAACGACCAGGATGGATGACCTAAAAGGATTATCGGATTTAGAGCTGGGAGAGAGCTTGGAGATCGTTTAGCCCATCATCCTCCTTTTAAGGGATCATTTTCAGCTCTAAGACTCTGAAATTCAAAGTTCTCACTTGATTCCCCACCCTTAATCTTAAGCTACCTAAACAGAAGATGGTGTCCAGGGTCACAGATACAGGGAAGGATCTTTTAAAAAACCATCTAGCTCTTCTCTTATTTTACAAATGGGAAAGATGAGGTGTCTCCTCTAAGGTCATGTGTGGCAAAGCCAAGATTTGAACTCCGTTCCTGGGACTCCAAATTCAGCATTCTTTTCACTGCACTATGCTAGGAGTTCATAATCTTAGTGCATTCTGCCCTGGTCAGACAATACCTGGTAGGGTGTTCAGTTCTGGGGGCCCCATTTTAAGGGGGATGGCATTGACAGATAGCATATATAGAGGACGGTGACCAGGATGATGAAAGGAGTAGACGTTATGCTACATAAGAATGGGTTGAAAGATCAAAGGTTGTTTAGGTTGGAAAAACAAAGACTGAAGGGAAAATTATGGCTCACTTTAACTGTCTGAAGGCTTGCCTTGTGTACAGGGGATTATGGCTTTGCTCTTTCCGGCTCCAGAAGGCAGAACAAAGAGTAATAGATAGACGGGAGGCAGATGTTGGATCAGCAATATGGGCTCATTTCCTTGAAATTAGAGCTAGTTGTCCAAAAATGGGATGGGCTGTTCTGAGGGGTTAGTGGGTTCACCCTCTAAGGGGTTCTTCTAGGAGAGAGAGTGGTAGAATTATAAAAAATAAAAGGAAGAGAGTCAGAGCATTTAAACACACACACACAAGAACAGAAGGCTAGAAAGAGACATAGGCAAGCAGAAGAGCTTTGAAAGTTAAATGTTGAATTTATCATATTCTTAAAAGGTAAAACAAACTGTATACAATACTCAGTTTCATGTACAATTCTCCTTTTTTCTATTCTACCCTATACATGGAAATGCTATTTTTTTTCTTTTTGGTGCTTAAGTTCAGAATTAAGAAAAAAAATTTTAGAAATACTTGTTGAGGGTTTGCTGGAGAACATGGGGCCTCGCTTGAGTCTTGAAGGATGGGTAAATTTTGGATAGGCAGAGGAGGAGAAGGGCATTCCAGGTTTAGAAGAAGAAATGAGCATTGAGTGTGTAGACAGAGTTGATCAGGGAAGCTCCATAATTAACTTGATGAAGTTTCAGGGAAGGACATCTCTCAGTGGAGAGGGGACTTACCCACTGGTACCACTTTGAGGGGGACAGAAGACATTTGCTTAAGTCTCAGTGATTGGGGAAAGATGATTGGCCCTGATAATTCCTATGGGATTGTGCATCAGAGTGGAAAGGAGGCCAACGAGGTGGGGTCAGTGAAGAGCTCAATCTGGCTAGAAAGGTACACTGAAGAAGGAGGGGCCAGAAGTTTGTAGAGGTGCACGTAATGTCAGACTGTGAAAAGACTTGAATGCTTTCTCCTTGTAGAAATTTGGTCCCCATTTTCTTTCTCGTTGATCAAAGCCTTCTAGCACCTCACAAATTCCCCCAGCATAGAAGCATTATTGGGTCATACCAGTCCTTACCTCGTGCCTGGAAGGATTTACTTCCAGTTAGCTCTGCTTTTCCTGGGATACTCTTAGCTAGCTCCTTTATCATTACCACGCTTCCAAGGTCTCTCTTGTTTCCTCAGAGGGTTTTAGCTGGGCAGAAGCGCTCTATTTGAAATCATTAGCCCTGAGTTCTTATCCCAGCTACCTTTTTGACCTCAGAGACTCAGTTCCCTTTTCTGTAATGACAGTAACATTAATGGCTACGATCAATAGAGTGCCTGTTCTATGCCCGGCTCTGTACTAAGTGCTTTACAATTATATCTCATTTGCTTCTCACATCAACCCTGCAGGGCAGGTGTTGTTTCTATCCCCATTTTATAGGTGAGGAAACTGATGAAAACAGTGGTTGAGTGGCTTGACCAGAAGAAATGCTCTCTAGGGTTTAATCCAGGTCTCTAAATCTATAATTTGATTTTTTTCATTGTGAACTTAGCAATAATCACAAAGAATTAAAAAGAGGGTTCTATATGAAATTGTGAACTTGCTACATTTCTTAAAACTTACATATTACATTAACACTTAAGTAACAGAATTGATGTTTCTTTGAGTCTGCTTTAGAACTTTTTATTTTCTTCCGTATGCTTTCAAAATGTTTTGTTGGTGGTCTTTATTTCTTTTTTCCTTGGATCTTTATCACTACAAACTACCTGCATGCTCTCTCCCCTCCCCTCCTACCTTCCTATGAGCTTTTCTCATTTCTCTTTTCTCTCTCACTTGACTAATTAGGAAAAACAAACATTCTTCTCACCCAGAGGCATGCACAGCAATGGGGAATGGGTGGAGACTGGGGAAAAAATGGGGCAGTGGGGAGTTGGGAGGGCAGAAGTAACAACCCGAGAGAAGAATGCCTAGAGTTTTATTTTCATGTTGTACAAGGCAGATTGTACTGAAAGCCTGGAGAAATTGAGACTTTTCCTGGCCTGGGCAGCTGTGGAACAGTAGGAAGGAGAGAGAAAGAGGAAGAGACATAGACTGACAGAAACACAGAGAGACACAGAGAGACTGACAACAGAGATAGAGACACAGAGAGACATAAAGAGGCAGATATAGATGGAAACAGAGACAGGCAGAGACAGATACAGACACACCCATTTTTCCACCTTCTCCTGCTGTCAGGGAGCAGAGTAGAGTGATACAGAGCATCCATCATATTTGAAATTGTGACATTGAGGATTTAACTTTGGGCCTGACCATTGTCCAGTCTTTGTTTTTGTCTTCGGTGCCTTGCACATTGGCCCACACCTGTGTCTTCCTTGGCTCCCTATGTCAATTTGAATTGGTGAATCACCTGTAACTTAGAGTTCTGGGGTGGGGTGGTGGGCTGGGGGGATCGGGAGTGCTGTGGTGTTATCCAAGCTTACATAGCTGACTATGCATCAGAGGTAAGTCTTAAACTGAGGTCCTGTGACTTCCACCCACTGCATCATACAGGATGACTACTTGAATTGGACTAGATGACAGCTGAGGCCCCTTCTTAGCTCCAATTCTGTAATTCTGTGACTACCTCTGGCCTTGGGCATTTGTTTTTGTTGTTTGGTCATTTCACTTGTGTCCAACTCTTGTAACTCCATTTGGGGTTTTCTCTGCAGAGATACTGCAGTATTTTGCCATTTCCTTCTCCAGCTTATTTTACAGATGAGGAAATTGAGGCAAAAGGGGTTAAGTGACTTGCCCAGGGTCACACAGCTAGTAAGTATCTGAGGCTCGATTTGAACTCAGGAAGATGAGTCTTCCTGACTTTAGGCCCTGGCATTCTATCCACTGAGCCTTGGGCGTAGTATTGACTTAAAAGATGTTTGTTAAATTGAGTGATGAGGGAATCTCTGTTTTGTTCCCCCCTTTTAATAAAGTGGAAAAATGAGTGAATATGGAGTCAATAGCCCTCCTACCTTTGACACTAACCTTGGGCCTATATCACTTTTCTGGGTCATGTTTCCATAAAATGTCAATTAAATAAGGAAATTGGATGAAATGATCCTCCTAGCTCCAACCCTTATCATTGCCCATATTCCTAAAATCTGCTTTGATAACAACATGAGCTGTGTGTTTGCCAATGGGAAGGTGCTGCTGGGCTACCAAGGTATCACGTGCACAGTTTCATGAGTTTCCTGGCTGTGGGTTATGAGCCAAGTGAGTGAGAAAATCTCCCAACGTGCACTTGGGTCCTTCGTGTCATGAGACCTTCTGCTACAAGGGTTACATTTGTTTGCTTGCTTGTATTTCTAATTCAAGGATGATTTCTCCAAAGCAAATCCCTCACTGAGCAGCTTTGGAATTTGCTATTAATCACAGCTCTGGTGCTGCCTTATTCACCTGCTCTGAAGCCTTATCCCCAGCCATTCTTTGTGCTCTTGCTTTCAGACTCACTAACTTATTCAATGTTTTCCAGTGGCTCTTCTCTTTGCCCTGAAGCCCTGGTAGCAGGAATTCTTTCCTTCCCTTACCCCTTAGCCTCCAGAATTCACCTCTTCCCCTCTTGAGGCTGGATGTCCAATGCCTAAAGCCCATCCCATGAGCAGGGATTCCTGGGAGAGAGGGAGAGAGGAGGGATTGGAACTCAACAGCTCACTCCTCCTCATTTGCAGATCACGTGACTGGATTTCAACACCCACCCTCTCCCCAGATGCCTCCTCAAGAAGAGGTATCATGGGAACACTCACTGTTCATCTCTGCTCAGCTTCTCATTCATCTTTTCTAATGCTAAGGAGACTGTAGCACAGAGAAATCCTATTCTTTCTAAGACTTCCAATTTCTCCACCTCTTTTCCTCCCTCTTCTCCTTCCCTTCTATTCTTCCTTTTCTTCCTTGTTCATCTTCCTCAAACTCTTTCATCCTTCTCTCCCCCATCTTCTTTTCCCTTTCTTTTCTCTTCTTACTCTTCTTCCTTCCACTTCCTACTCCCTTCATCTTTTTTCTCCTTCCTCTCATTTTCCTCTTTCTCCTCCTCCTTTCTCTTTTCCTCTCCTTTTTTTCTTTCCTTCATCTTCTCCTACTTCACCTACCCTTCACCTCCTCATCTTCCTCCTCTCCTCTATTATCTTTTCCTCTTTTCTTTCTGCTTCCCTCCTTTCCCCTTCCCTTCCTCCCAAATCTTCCTTCACTTCCTTCCCCCTCCTTCCTTCTCCCATTCTCTTCTTCCTTCTCTTCTTTCCTCCATCTTTCTACTTTATCTTCTTCTACTTCCTCCTCCCCCCTTTTCTCTCATTTCTTCCCCTTATCTTTCTCTCCCTGCTCATTCCCTCCTTTTCTTTCTTCTTATCCTACTTGTTTCTTTTCCTTTCTTTTCTTTTTCTTCCCTAACTTTCCTCCTTCCATCTTGCCTTTCTTTCTTGTCCTTTACTTCTCCTGTCCTGTCCTGTCCTTTCCTCTCTTGTCCTGTCCTGTCTGGTCCTCCTTTTCCCACCTCACGCTTCCCCCACAGGGCTGCCTGCCCTATTAATCAGTCACTACCAGGAAACAGAGGAAGATGGTTTATTCTTCCAGAGTTGTCCATTCCTCTCCCCACCTCCACCCCCATTTTTGGGACCATGTTCATAGGGAATTCCTGTTGAGGGCACTCTTTCTACCAATGCATATTGCTCTATAATTTACAATCTTAGAGTCATTTGGGGGCACTGGGAAGTTAAAGGGCATGTCCAAGCTCACCCAGCCAGTCCATGTAAGAAGCAGGATTTGAACCCAGGTCTTCTTGATTCTGAGGCCAAATCTATGTATTACATCATACAACCTTTCCCTCCATGACTACGCTAGTGAATGATGTGTCTTTTTTTCTCCCAATTCATCAGATTCCCACCTTCGATAAATAAATGTCTTTGGAGCTTGTGAATTTGTCATCTCTCTAGAGGTGGAGCCAAGATGGTGGCTGGAAAGCAGGGACTTGTGTGAGCTCCACCCCCCAGGTTCCTCCAAACACCTATAAAAATGGCTCTGAACAAATTCTAGAACTGCAGAACCCATGAAATAGCAGAGGGAAGCAGGACTCCAGCCCAGGACAGCCTGGATGGTTGTGGGATAAGGAATTTGTCATCTTTCTCCAGGACTGATTTGTTCCTGTCTCTCCCCCTTCTCTCTCTACACATGGGCCTTACCCAGCAATGTCTGTCTATACCACCTACCTCCTCTCCTTTTTTTCTTCTTCTTCATCTTTCTATTGAAGTGAGATGGCAGGAGAGAGGGGCAGGAGCCCAGTGAGCTGGGGAGCAGAAATGGGAAACTTTTCCTTAGCTCCAGTAGCATTTAGGTGCCCCATGATTTCAATTCCTGGAGGCCAAATCATGTCTTGGCCATGAGACTAGGGGCTTCTTGAGGGCCAGATTCTCCATTCAGTCGCTCCTCATAGGGCCCAACTCTGCTCACAGGGCAATTGTAGTTTAGAAGATTTACTGCTCAGCCATAAGATGTGCACTCACACCTCTACAGGTCCTTGGGATGAGGCCATTCTTCCAGGCACTGGACACCTGGCCTGTGTCCCCTTCAGCTATTTCAAGTCTCTTCTGAATTGGCACAGCTTCTGGCAGAAGGTTTAGCATCAAAAGCCTGGTTTCCTTAAAGAGAAAGGGACTGGATTAATTGAAGGGATAGTGGACACAAGAAGATGATCCCATATGTTCTCCTGATGTTTGAAACCATCTGGGCAGTGAGTAGGGTTAGACTGAGTTCAGTAATACTTCCCCTTAAC